>NC_133538.1:280918308-281518308 GCF_048544455.1 Silene latifolia | reverse complement strand
CCAATACGTACCCTCATCCCTTACTCAGAACCTTTGGATAGTGGATGGCCTTATCTAGGGCGTACGAGAGTCATTTTAGGCATAGAATGCTAAAAGGGGGACGAGTCCTTATCTTTACTACCTATGTCAAACACTGCTTTGTGCTTCGTTTGACCGAGGTATAAAGTGGATTTCGAACGGGTTCCAGGCATCCCATAATTGCTTGGTAGCGACTCCGAACATCTCTGCATCGTTTCGAGACCTTTACCGAGACGAAACCGACCGATCTAAAGCGATCCGGTTGAAAGCATTTTACGCCGCCGAGCGTGGCTTTCTAGACCACTGCATGTCCACAGATCGGCTTGGCGTGCAGGTGGCCCGTGACCGCGGACCGGTAGGCGGCCCAAATCCGCAGACCAAGACGTGGCCCATGTCCACAGTGACCAAGGTACCCAAACGCACTTTAGTAGGAGTCTAACTGACTTAGGGCAGTCTCTTACACGGCGTCTCAATTAAGGTGGTTTTCGGTCAAATAAGTTCTTATTTTCTACAAAAACAAGGCTGCTATCGGTTATCGGGTCGGGTCAGGTCGGTTTCCGTTCACCCAAATTTCGGGTTGTATCGAGTCGGGTTTTGGGCGGGGCAGGTCAAATTCCTCGGATCGGGTCAGCTTTTGCCAGCTCTAACAATAACACCCCTAGTCACAGTATCGCACCGTCACTAGTACTTCACTATAGGCGGAGTGAATAACGAACACGGCATTTCGTCTAGAACAATCTAAGCTTACCTAAACATTGTTTTACAGGTTGGATTGCTGTGAATGAAAGGTTGCTGACATTGGATAGACTAAGATATATGAAAATCTGCAATGATATGAGATGTGTTCTGTGTGGTGTAGCCAATGAAGACCATAAACACCTGTTCTTTGAATGTGATGTTAGCAGAAATTGCTTGTATATATTAAACAATATGTTAGGAATGCAGGTACCTAAGAATGAATTTGTTGAATGGTGGTTGAAGATGCGAATGAGAAGTCTGATGAGGAAGAAGATAGTGGCAGCGTGTATACAAGCACTGGTATACAAGATCTGGGAAGCAAGGAATAGATGCAAGCATGAGGATGCTGTAAATAGGCCAGAATTGCTAGTATTGTCGATTAAAACTGATATATTGTATAGATTGCAGCTGAGAGGTAGAGGCAGGGATGGGATCAGATATAGGAATGGTTTTCTTAGTTTACTTTGCTATATTTCCCATCGAAATATGAAGTAAAATGGTGTAGGTTGTAATAGGTGATTGATTGGTTATAATATTACTTGCATTTTACCAAAAAAAAATACTCCCTCCTATTCAATATGTTCTTCCACATTTGTTTTTGGGTAGAATTTAGTGGAATGGTGATATGTGGATGTAAATTAAAGTAAGAGAGAGAATGTGGGGTTACTTGTTATTATAACCACAAAAAATATACAAATAAGGAAAGTGAAAAATCTTAGTGAATTTGTCGTTAGGAAATATGGAAGATTTTAGAGAATAGGAGGGAATAAGAACATCTGCAACAATTGGGCTTCCCATATTTTCTCTTTCCTTTCTTATTCGTCCCCCTCATTTTCCACTAACTTTTTCATTTACCCTCCCCATTTCATAACTACACATCTGCAACAATGGGGTTCCCAAACAATATTTATATTTGACATGGATGATTAGAATTTGTTAAATAAATCGATTATTAAGATTTTAATTAGTTAATTACATTGATAATTAATTTATTATTGTTAAGTATTTTTTATTTTTAAGTAATTGAGTTAATAAGTTGATTAATTCCGAAAATAAGACAAGAAAGGTAATTTTTTAAACTTGAAACTAAACACGAGAAAGATAAAACAACCACGCTAAATAGATTTGAAGTTACAAACTCAAATGTACCTCATCCAACCCGACTCGACTCGACTCGACTCGGCTTGATTCTACTCTACTCTGCTCTAAATAATCCTGTAAAAGTAGAGGAACCCCAACAATTATTTATTTATTAGAGCATGGCCCACTTTTTCTTTTGGGAAGCTCCTCTAAAAGTAGAGGAACCCCAAATGTTGGGGAGGTTGGCGCAATAATGAGGAGCCCTATATGAGAAGAAAAAGTGGAGTTAACCTCACAATTGGGGTCTATACTTCACAATTTTTTAGCAAGAAGGACTCATACTTTTTCTGTTTAGTGATAAGGACTTGTGCCTTACGGACGTTATGTTTGGCTGTGAAAAGTGAAGTACTCTAAGGTTTCCAACTGACAACCAACTTGTACCATTTTTTTTTCTGTAAAAGCCAAAATAGTAGAGAAAAATCAAGCATTGATTTTAAACTTTTAACCCAAATGCATTGTGTATTTTTTCTTGGTTTTGTAATGTGTATAGCCTATTAAATATTTCTGATAATAATACCTCGATACTTGTATCCGTATTTATATAATGAATATATCATTTCATTAATAAATCATACGTTATTTGGATAATATGTAAATTTTGTCCGGATATATCAACTCATTTTAAACAAAGTTTTTTTTTAAAAAAAAAAATGTACGTTAGCGAGAATTTCTTTGTATAAACAAGATATCTTATAAAAAAAAAAGTTGTGTTTAATATATTAGGTGAATAATAAGACTTTGACACGCTAAAAATGTCGAATAATCATTTGAATGTGAAACACTCGGTATATGTTAAGTGTCAAACATCAATTGGTAGGAGTGTAAACGAGCCGATCTGAGCTCGAGCTTGGGTGGGCTCAGTTTGACCGAGCACGAGCCGAGCTTTGACCAAGCCGGTTCAGATCATTTACAACCCTATCAACTGGTAACGGAGATACATTCCAAAAGAATAGAGCCTTAGACACATTCTTCTAAAGACTAGTTTTAGCTACTCTCTAAATAAAATTTAATTTGTGTCCCCATATATATCTTCTCACACAAAATTTCAATTAAGACGACATTATCCGTCTTAAGTTTAAAACGGGTCAAATAACATATCATTTATATAGATAAGACAAAAACAAATGCTTGGACATAAGCAAAAGACATGTCTTATCTATGCAAATAGTTGATTATTTACCCATTTTAATCTTAAGACGGATACGATCTTCTCATTGTTATTGTTTTTTTAATTTACCCAATTTAAGTAAAGTTGAAAACCATGAAAAAACAAAAAGGAATACACAATTATTTACTTCTATAGTTATTACAGCACCAAAAAAAATGGCTAATACTTCACATATTGCCAAATTGAAGGAATCTCCCCTCTTTTTCGAATTCTTATATCCTACACCCATATGTAGGATACTACATACTCCCTCTAACCCCTCACTCCCCACTCATCCTCAACTTCCTCCTTTTTTTTCTTTTTTTCTTCTTTTGCTTTTTTTTTTCTTTTAAAATTTTAAAACAAAAAATAAACTTTCACTTTTAAGAAAAGTTACCACGATCATATTCAGTTTAAGTGTTACGTAGTGTTACATTCACGATATGACACTATTATATTCATTTTAAGTTTAGTGAATATGACAATGTGGTTTAATGAATATGTGCTTTAAAGTGCGATATTCACAATAGAACACTATCATATTCACTTTCAGTTTAGTGAATATGATAGTGTAGTTTGATGAATATGTATTATGTGGTGTGATATTCATCCGATGGTTCTATTATATTCACTTTAGTGAATATGACATTTATAGTTTAGTGAATATGACTTTATTTGTTCAAATATATTGAACAATAATCATGAACGTTTAATTTCATACCAAAACCGCATAATACAAAATAATTTAAGGAAAAAAATTATGTGATATGATATGAATATGTCAATTACGTTATGTGAATATGTGAGGAAAAATAAAACAAATAACAAAATATATCAAATATGATCTCAATTTGTAGAGGAATAAAAATTATGAATAATAATATATTTTTTATTATTTTCTAATTTATTAAATTTATAAATTATTTATTATAAGAAACAAATTAAGAAAAGGGAGTACCATGCACCATACTCCTGGGTGCATGGTATAATTTACCCTCTTTTTCCCCTCCATGCGGGTCCCTTAATATCGGTGGTGAATGCTAAACAAATGTCCGTTAGTCATAAATCCTTAGTACTAAACAGAAATATTTCGGGTCCTTAACGCAATAAAAAAAGGGAGCCTTAGATCCTTGTTATGCTGTTAACTCAGAAAATGTGAATATGGGAGGCACCTCCCCACCTCTGCGGATGCTCTATTGAACAAGGTTTGACAATGCAAATAGCCGCGTATTTGGTCATTCATTTTAAGTTAAGCTCCCCTTCTCCAAAGTTGCTATGCAATTTGAGATCTTAATCTTAATCCACTTTATCAATGAACGTTATTTTTGCATTCCGCATTCATAAAGATGCAAATCAAATTCTGCAAATTTCATAATCTTCCGCGATCCTTCCTCTTCAGTACTACTTCGGATTTCCAATATAGCGCACGAAAACATGCGCTTTCTTCAAATGAATGTGGCGCTATTTTCCAGTCCCTTACGAATTCCAAATCCTTAAAAATGGGTCAAACACTTCATGGATATGTAATTCGTTCTGGACTTATACAAGACAATACCTACCTTTGTACCAAAATTGCTGCATTTTATGCAGGTTCTGGGTGTATGAATTACGCCCGTATAATATTTGACAAGATTGTGAATAAAAGTTGTTTTCTTTGGAACTTTATGATTAGAGGTTACTGGTAGCGAATAAGACTAGGTCGTTAAATGCTAGAATTAGCTACCAAATTAACAATTTATAAGTCAAACTATACTCTAGATTACTTCAATTGATAAAGCAATATAGTGCAAGTAAGGGTCGGTCCCAAGAGAAGGTTTTTAAGCTAAGTACTTGAATTGTAAACTATTGAATACTAATGACAAGTGTATAAACAAACAATGGTTATCAACAATGACAAACAATAGATGAACATAGATAAAAGGGGGGTTTTTAGTTGATTGGTAACATGTAAACAAAGTAAAGTTGCAATCTTGTCTAACAAACAATATAACAAACACTTGGTGAGCAAGAAAATTCAATATTAAAGAGAACTTGGTGTAATTCTCTCTTAGTAATCCAACAATGATAAAGCTTGATTCTTTTCTCTCTATTATTATCTATCCAATACTATCATCTCAAGAAATTGATACACACAATTAAACCATATATGTGAATCCTTCAATTCCAACCACAACTCATTAAACCATGAATGAAGACTAGAATTGAGCATGAAGCTTTTACCAAGAGATGTAAGCTAGAATCAAATCCTACTAGATTAAACCATGCTAGCAAGAAAAGACATGTAATTTCCTACTTGATATATGAATCCTTTAAACCAAATCAACATACACCAAGTTTGCTCCAAACAATTCTAGATAGATTAAACCATTTCTCTAGAATTTGCAATAGTTAGGTAAATAAGATGCAAGAGTGATCAATTCATACATTCATCTACTCAACATAAGAATTTAAGAACAAAGGAAAGAACAATAGATAAATTTAGAGAGATTTAAGAGTCTTAAAATACCAAAGTTGGATACTTTGATCAAATTACACCAAGAAAAGAAGGATTTAGCCTTCCATAATCTTGTTACAACCCACAAAATGAAGAAAGATCAACATCCAAAGCCAAAGATTACACTTTTCTTCCTAAAATTCCAAGTTTTCTTAACACACAAGCCTTTTTGAATTATTGCTAAACAAGATGAGATTTAGGTCTCCAAAATGTGAACTATTTATAGGGCTGCACGAAATTTTAGGGTAATACGGAAATTTGGGCTTCCATTTAAGCCAACGGGCTAAATAAAAGTCACGAGTACAGCACATCGGCAGACTGCCGGATGAATGGCAGACTGCCGTGGCAGACTGCCGGCTGAATGGCAGACTGTTGTGGCTAGTGGCAGTCTGCCAAAATGCCTGAATGCGAATTGTTTCTTCACTTCCTCAACACGAATTCTCCACTACTTGACCTTCATGCTTCCTATCAAGGAATGTCGGCTCCGCAACTGGTTCATGTAAGGTCGTCTCCGCGTGATTGTTTTTCTACTAGTGTGGCTAGAGGCTCGTGCTCGGGATTCTGGGTTCTCTCCTCATACGAAGTTCCACACATGAATCAAAATGCATTAGTTATGACAATCATCGGGACGGGAAGATTAACTCTTTATTCCTACAAAAGGACCCATAATTAAAACATACTTGGCCTAAGAAGGCCCTAGTGACTCAACACTTTTTGACTCTATCAAACCCCCCCCCCCCCCCCCATACTTGAACTTTTTCTCGTCCCGAGTAAAACTCAAGGAAGGCATTCGGCAAGTCCATAAGCGGGTGTGGGGTTGAATGATCACTCTTCCCTTACCTCTTCCTTCTTATATCCCCCTCTTAAACAACCACCAATTAAAGGGAAATCTAGAACCAAGGTTTTTGACACTCTCTCTTCACTCACTCCCCCGCCTTATATCATCCCTTAAACAAAGACACGACATACCACCAACTCCGACTCATCACTCTTCACTCCACCCTTCTTATTCCTCCAAAGTAGTAGTGGTCACCCTTGCCTTATCCCAAGGCAATAGCAAGGTGACCTCTCATCCTCCTATTACAATCCATACCACTTATCACCACTTATAACACCCCCTTATCACTCCATAAAAAGTATGATCATGCTACTTGGTTGGCCACACACCTATGCAATTCAACAACCAAAATAGCCAAAGCAAAAATCCACCGATTTGGGACAAATTTTGTGACTCAAAAAGAAATTAAATCCTAATATAACCTCCTTCAAAGACCCTCCTTATCACTCCCTTCTTATCCCTCCATCTTTTTGGTGTGACAATTTTCAATTTTTCAATTTTTTTGGTAAAAATCCCTCATTTTGCTTAAGGCGCCCTTTCGAGTTTTCACCTTAACTTTTCCTTACCTCTCATGGTGGCTCGCAACTCATTTTTTCATTTTACCCGGAATGCCCTTTCGGGTTTTCATCCCGTCCTCGGCCACCTTCCCAATCTTGCCTTAGGTGCCCACCCTTGTGGGTTTTCACCTAGCCGGGACTTTTTTTTTAGCATTAAACAACAAGAAGTTTACATATGTTACAATTCATATTCCTCCCCCACACTTACATTCCACATTGTCCTCAATGTGGAGGACGTCACAAACTTTTCTTCAAAAATGAGAACCCGAGGCACCCCCTTGATCATGGGTGCCTTGGTTCTTCCATCTTCTTTCTTTTCTTTCTCTTTCTCTTGTGTCTCGGGCGTAGTTTTGGTCCACATATTCTTGGGTGATGGAGGGTGGGATTGTTGGGTTAAGAGACATGCCAAATAGTCCACTAACTATCCCAAGTGTGTCCTCTTGGATCCTTGCATCGTAGTATGAAGCTTGGATATACTCTTGATATCTTTCATTTTGGACCCCAAATTGGTGGTCCATTTGGCCTCTCCACTCATTTTGCTCTTTCCACATGTTTGCATTGGCCGTCATTGTTTGGTCAAGTTGTTGTTGCCAAAGACGGTTAGCCTCTTGGTTAGCAATCATTTCCCTCATCAAGGCCGTTTGATTCGTTGCGGTCTCCTCTATAAACTTCCTTCTATCATCAACCACACTTTTCCATTGATCTAGATTCTCCAATCTCGGCGTTTGTTGTTGTTTCCAAGAATGGAGATTCTCCACATGCCCACTTATGGTAGTGAAAACCTCTCTTGTCTCTTTGAAATAATCGTACATATTTTGTTGCCAAGGAGCAACCGGGTCATGAGAGCCCTCTCCCGCTTCGTACATAGGTGTGTCCATGTCCACGGGAGGGTCATTTGGTGCCTCCTCTTCTTCCTCATCGGAGTCAAAGTCCGAAATATCCATACGACAATAGAAGTTCCTACCATGGCTACCACTTGGCAAAGGAGAGTTTTTAGGCCTAGGAAGCCTCAAGTACTTTTGCTTGTCGGGACCCAACCAATACCCTTTAAGGGGGGTTTCCCTCACTTTCTTAAACATCTTGCACTCCTCAAGAACGACATCATTGTACAAGGGAATACCTTTAGTCTTGAAGATGTCTTGGGATTCATCAATGTCCCCCTCAAAGTGTGTAACAAAGAATGTGATTGCCCCCCCACAATTGATGCTCCCTCCCAAACGTTTGGTCTTGTGAACCATGCATGCATCAATAAAAAGTTGTACCCAATCGGGCACTGCTACTTCCTCCGGGAGCATGGTCCATATGGTAGCTCGGATCTTTGAGTTGATCTTAGTGGGCTCTCCTATGGCATAGAAAATGGTGGTTATGAAGCGGGTGAGGAGTTTTACCACGGGGTTGGTGCAATAAGAGATCATGTTGTCATGTTTAGCATTTTTGGTTACCACAATCTCGGTCCAAGCCGCATCACTCCTATGCCCGAGCATGAGAATGGGAGACGGGGTTTTGGAAATGTGCAAGACCTCCCTCACTTGAGTATGGGTAAGGGTGTGCCACTTTTCATTCACTCTAAACCGGATTTTTTTCTCTCTTCCCTCCGCCACATTACACTCCGTCAAGGTAGAAAGGAACGCTCGGGTGTAGGAAGTGTAGGTGTAATCCCATAACTCATCATCAAAGTATGCTTCTAGGCCCACCTTAGCAAGCATAGCTCGGGTTAGTGTGCCCATACCTAAAGCATTTAGGGTGTGGGGGGCAAGGAAACGGGTGGTTTTGATTGGTTGTTTTTGGTGTAGGCCGAGTTTTTGAAAGATTTTTGATTGGTTGGCATCTAACCCTTCCTCCCCGGTAAAAATTGGTTCCTCCACATTTTCGGTCTCCTCTACAACCCTTTTCTTAGATGGCCTACGGAATGGGTTAAGGCTTGACATCCTTGTACCTACAAAAGAGTTGATACAACAAAACCAACACAAAATATGGCACTCAAAAAAATTTCACTCTTTGGGACAATTCACCAAACACTTGGTGTGCACTAGCTCAAGAAGGTTTCAAAAGCTTGTGTTTGGTGTTTGTCTTGCCTCACCTAGAAAATTTTTACCACCAACAACAATTAGAACATCAAGAGACAACAACTAATCCAACTAATTCACGAAAACAAGACTAAATTCGGATTATAAGAGAGCAAGAAAAATGAAAGTTGAGTTTGGTTGTTATACCTCCCCGAATTCCACAAAATAATGCTCCTAGTTGCTCAAAAACCCGTCTGAGACCATTAAATTCCAATCCTTTAGCTTGGAAATTTGAAGTCTTGAAAGTTAGGGTTGTTCAAAAATTTGGGGAAAATTTCTGATTGTTGGTGTAATCGAAGGCATTTTGTGTTGGTGATGGAAGGATTGTGGCCAAAAGATTGAAGGATTGAAGATTTGATGAATGTTGGGAGGAATTTTGAGGGATTTGGGTGGGAAATAGGATAAGGGAAGGGAGATGGGGATGTTGTTGTTGTCGAAAAATCTGGGTTATGAAACAAAGAGGAGTTTTTTTTTTCTTTTTTTCGTGGTTATGTTTGAAAAAAAAATCACTGTTTGGCAGAAACGGCAGACTGCCGAGGTTTTGGCAGACTGCCGAGGGGTTTGGCAGTCTGCCAAAATCCCTGATTTTTGCATTTTTTCGTTGGCTAAATTTTGGTATTAATCCAAAATTTAGCTAATGATGCTTCACCTCTTCCTTGCTCTTTCCCTTAACATGTTCCCATTCAAGTCCCTATCCACATTTCCGTCACTTCACCAATGACACGCTTTCCGAGGTTGTATAAAAATCCACTTCAAACTTCATAGAAGGATTAGTAACTTCATGAATGTTAATGCAATTTATTAACAAGAATGTAAATGACGGAATGATAAATGACGTGAATTTAAATTCTACCTATGAAAAACGGGAAATTCTACACTAAAAAGAGGATATTTACAAATTTGTGCCGTATTTTTAACGTCGATGGCTCAACTTAGTCAATGTTGGAGAATTAATCTTTGTAAATTGGATCTTCTAAAAGAAGATCCTCTTCGCCTTGTAACTCGATTCCTTTGAAGTAATGCTTCAACCTTTGCCCATTGACCTTTATCACTTTTCCCGAGGTCGGGTCTTCTACCTCCACCGCTCCGTGTAGAAAGACTTTCTTGATTTTGTAAGGCCCATACCACTTCGACCTTAGCTTGACGGGAAAGTTCTTGAGACGACTTTGAAAGACCAATACCTCTTGTCCCTCTTTAAAAACTCTTCTTGTTACCATCTTGTCATGCCAAGACCGAGCCTTTTCCTTGTAAATGCTAGCATTGTCATAAGCATTGTGCCTAAGCTCTTCCAATTCTTGAATTTGAAGCTTTCGGTGCAATCCCGCCTCATCGACATTTTGATTGAAAGCTTTGATGGCCCAATAGGCTTTGTGTTCAACTTCTACGGGAAGGTGGCATCCCTTCCCATAAATTAGCCTATATGGAGACATGTCGATTGGGGTCTTATAAGCCGTTCTATAAGCCCATAGAGCATCTTCAAGCTTCTTGCTCCAATCTTTACGGTCGGGATTGACCGTTCTTTCCAAGATATGCTTAATCTCTCGGTTAGAGACTTCCGCTTGACCGTTTGTTTGGGGGTGATAGGCTGTAGAAACCTTGTGGAGCAAACCATATTTTTAAAGCAAGGTTGAGATCACCTTGTTGCAAAAGTGAGTTCCCCTATCACTAACAATGGCCCTTGGGAAGCCGAACCTTGAAAATATGTTGCTCTTGACAAATGCTTTCACCGTCTTTGCATCATCACATTTCGTGGGAATGGCTTCCACCCACTTAGACACGTAATCAACCGCCAAGAAGATGTAGAGGTATCCATAGGAATTAGGGAATGGTCCTATGAAGTCTATTCCCCAAACATCGAAAATTTCCAAATAAAGCATCGGTTGTTGGGGCATTTCGTTTCTACGTGAGATGTTGCCAAAACGTTGGCATCTATCGCAAGTATTGACGAAAGTATGAGCATCTTTGAACAACTTGGGCCAACATAACCCACACTCTAGGACCTTCCGTGCCGTTCTATGAGGCCCAAAATGACCCCCACAAGCGTACTCGTGGCAATGTTTGAGGATAGATGGAATTTCTACATCCGGCACACAACGCCGAATGACTTGATCTTGGCACATCTTCCATAAGTATGGCTCATCCCATATGTAGAATCTAGAATCGGCCTTTATCATATTCCTTTGACTTGATGAGAGTGAGGGTGGAAATTTCTCGGTTACCATGTAGTTGACAAGGTTAGCATACCAAGGCTCAATGGCCTTCATAGAATATAGAGATTCAAGTGGTAAGCTACCGTCCACTACTCCCATGGTCTTCACGAAATTCTCATTGATGTGAATCCGACTCAAATGGTCGGCCACCACATTAGCACTCCCTTGCTTGTCCTTAATCTCGATATCAAACTCACTCAACAAAAGAACCCATCTCATTAGCCTTGCTTTGGTGTCCTTCTTGTCTACTCCTTCCATACCAGACCAATGGTAACATTGACTGTTTTGCCACTATTCATGGTCATAGGGAATCTTCGATATTATTCTTAATTTATAAGACAAAATATAGTCATGTGAGATCTTGTTTGATTTATCGTCATGAATGCTATAAGAATATCAAATTTTTATAATTCTTAATAATGTGTAATCAAAGATATTTACGTTGCAAAACGTGTCTCGACAAGTGTGAAAAAGTCAATGTTACCATTGGTGTGGTATGGAGGGAGTACAAGTTGTCTTATAGACTTGTGGTCGGTATAAATGATGACATTGGCACCCAAGAGATAAGCCCGGAACTTTTTAATAGCATACACCACCGCCAAGAATTCCTTCTCCGTGGTAGTGCAGTTCCGTTGAGCATCATTCAAAAGTGAAGAAGCATATTGTATCACATGAGCAACCTTCCCGTCCCTTTGGCCTAAGACCGCGCCAAGGGCATAATCACTAGCATCGGTCATGATTTCAAAAGGGAGGTCCCATCTTGGAGCTTGAATTATCGGGGCCGTCACAAGCTTTTCCTTCAAAGAATCGAATACCAACCTACACGCATCATCAAAAACAAACTCCACATCCTTGTGCAAAAGCTTGCACAAGGGGTAAGCAATCTTGGAGAAGTCATTAATAAATCGACGGTAGAAGCCCGAGTGTCCTAGGAACGACCTTATCTCCCGAGTATTACTAGGATATGGCAAGGTTTTTATCACTTCAACCTTAGCCACATCCACCTCAATCCCTCTCTTTGAGACTATGTGACCTAACACGACGCCGCTTTTAACCATAAAGTGACAATTTTCGGAATTCAACACAAGGTGTGACTCCGTGCATCGTGATAGGACCATAGTTAGGTGGTCCAATCAAGCTTCAAAATTATCTCCATGGACGGTGAAGTCGTCCATGAAAACCTTTAAGACTCTTTCTACAAGATCCGAGAAAAGACTCACCATGCAACGTTGAAATGTACCCGGAGCATTACACAAACCGAAGGGCATCCTTCGGTATGCATATGTTCCAAAAGGGCATGTGAATGTTGTCTTGGATTGATCCTCCGGACGTATGGGAATTTGAAAGTATCCGGAATATCTGTCCAAGAAACAATAGAATTCCTTTCCCCTAGCCTCTCTAGCATTTGGTCTAGAAAGGGTAGAGGAAAATGATTTTTGAAAGTCACGGCATTTAGGCGGCGGTAATCGATGCAAACTCTCCACCCGGTTTGAATCCGGGTGGGAATTAAAGATCCTTCCTTGCCCTCGATTACCGTCACACCACCCTTTTTAGGTACACATTGAGTGGGACTTACCCATTGAGAGTCACTAATGGGGTAGATGATTCCCATTTGGAGTTGTTTAATGATCTCTTCCTTCACCACTTCCATCATTGGTGGGTTTAATCTTCTTTGTGGTTGCCGAACCGGCTTTGCTTCCCCTTCCAAACGGATCTTGTGCATGCAAACGCTTGGGCTTATCCCTTTTAGATCCGCAATGCTCCACCCAAAAGCTTCCTTGTACTTGTGCAATACTTCCACCAACCTCTTTTCTTGATCACCCTCAAGTTGGTTTGAAATTATGAGGGGTAGAGTGTTGTTTTCCCTAAGAAAAACGTACTTCAAGTGGTCGGGGAGTGGTTTTAGATTGAGGGTGGGTGGCTTAATGATGGATGGAAGTGGTCTTTCAAGGGAGGCTTCTAGGGGTAGGAATTTGGGGTAGCTAGGATTTGTCTTTAAGCAAAACAAGTATTCGTGGAACAGGGGATTTGGCAGACTGCCATGGGGCAGGCAGACTGCCGTGGTAGACTGCGGTTTGTCCGGCAGACTGCCGTGGGTTTTGGCAGTCTGCCGAATTCCCTGATTCCGGCCTCTTTCTTTTCCATTTGGTCATCTTCAAGGGTTATTTCCTCCTCTAACTTGTTGACATAATCCTGCACATCATTAGACAACAAAAACTGCAACCCTTCTTTCTCTACATTGTTAGTGAGGGCCACTTCAAGTAGGTCTCTATGACTCAATTGGTAAACTCGATTTGCCAAAGGTTCAATTTTATCAAGAAAGTAGCAAAAACTCAAATCATCGGTCTTCTTCATTGTCTCATACACATTATACTTCAAAATTTTCACTTCAAATTCCATGGTCAAATTTCCATCATACATGTCAAGTTTGGTTTTGGAGGTTCTCATGAAAGGCCTCCCTAGCAAAAGGGGTGTAGCCTTGGAGTCCGGTTCCATGTCCAAAACATAAAATCGGTCGGAAACATGAATTTATCAACCTATACCAACACATCTTCTACAAGATCCTTAGGGTGAATTGTGGAGCGGTCCGCTAATTGTATCACAACATTGGTCTTAGACAAGGGAGGCAATTCTAAGGTCTCATAAATGGAATAAGGCATGACATTAATAGAGGAGCCCGAGTCTAGCATAGCTCTAGAAAAAGCTTTGCCTCCAATTGAGCACGGTATAGTTAGCATGCCCGAATCATCGCACTTTTTGGTAAGATTTTGTTTGAAAATTGCCGAGACATGCCTACTAACCGTGACTCTTTCAACTCCTTTCCTTGGCTTCAGTTTAGGGGTGCAAAGTTCTTTGACAAAATTTGCATACCTAGGAATGTTTTGATGATAGTAAAAAGAGGAATGTTGACCTTACATTTCCTAAAAGTTTCATAAAGATCGGAATCTTTATCAAACTTCTTGGGATTTAAGAGGGCACTTGGAAATGGTACCTCCGGTTCATATTCCTTTTCATTTTCTTCAAGTTGATCCTTTGTGTTGATGCTTCCTTTCTTTCCCTTGTCAATGCTCAAAGGACTTTTTTCCTTTTCCTCATTAGCTTTTGAAGATGACCCTTTCTCTTGTTCAACCACTAGCTCTTCTTCACTTTGCTCTTCAATTTCAATAACCCTTTCTTGTGACTTTCCCCTTCTCTTCTTCTTGGGAGGGGATTCTAAAGTTCTCCCCTTCCTCAATGTCATAGCACTAGCATTCTCTCTAGGAGGAAATGTAGGGGAGGGAATAGAAGTGGAATTCCTTTGGTTTTGCTTGGTAAGTTCTTGGGCAATTTGTCCAAGTTGGACCTCAAGGTTGGCAGCCTTGGCATCACTAACACCCTTGTCGGCGTCAATCTTGTCAAACCGCTTGTTTGTTTTAACTTCTCTTGCAAAATGTTCTTAAGCAAGTCTTGAACACTTGGTCCCTTTTGAGAATTGGTGGTGTTACCTTGATTGCCAAATTGGGATGATTGACCTTGGTTTTGGTTTCTACCTTGGTTGTTGAAATTCCCATTCCTAATTCCTTGAGAATTTGAACCTTGACCTTGTCGGGAATTTTGGTCCCTCAAGTGGTTGAATTGGCCATTTACAAAGCTCTTTGAGGTGTCACCACCCCAACCAAGTCGAACATTGTCTCTACTCCCAACATTGTAAGTATTACCACTAGGGTCATAATTGTAGTATCCTCCCCCGGGAAGATTCCTAGCATTGTAATTCCCATAACCCATTGCACTTACATTTTCCACACCAATTCCTTCTTCAATCATAATGGGGCAAGCTTCCTCTATATGAGGACCTTGGCAATAGTTGCATTCCACTTGATTCCCTTTTCCCCCATCTTTGTTTGGATTGTTCACCATCATGTTCTTCACTAGGTGAGTTAAGTCATTCACACTTTGCTCAAGATTTTGAGTAGATGAGGAGGAGGTTCCCATTGAAGATGCATTTCTTGATCCCCTTTGAGTTCTACCATAATTTCTTGTAGTTGAGGCAAGTCTCTCAATGATTTCCTTGGCATCCACTATGGAAAAATTCTCCAAACCTCCTCCGGTAGCGGAATTGACCATCCTTTGATCATCTTGACCTAAACCTTCATAAGAGTTCACAAGAAGGTCATCATCACTCAACCCATGGTATGGGCATTGAGCCACCAACTTCTTAAATCTCTCCCAATACTCATACATGGTTTCCCCATTGTGGTAATGGCCTTTGATACGTGCATTTTATATAGTCTTTTTAGCCTATTTTATGCACGTATTTCTATGCTTTTATCGTGGTTTTATGCTACGAAATGCCCCGAATATGCTACTTTGGGTTATTTTGTCTTATTTGCAGAAATGGACCATAAAGTAGTAGATTCATGCCATTTACCGTCCGTTTTGCATGCATTTGGAGGAAGAGATAATTTGGAGCGGTAAATATAGCTGTCTTGGGATGCGTGAAGGTGTTTCGGGAGCTAAAAGGACAAGTCAAAGTCAACTAACGTGAATTAATAAGCTGCTGAAGTTAGTTTCCACTCGATCGAGTGCTTTTCTAGTCGATCGAGTGGTTTTAGGATGAATAAATAGTCGATCGAGTAGTTTTTCTGGTCGATCGACCAGTTCAATAATAGCCTTTAGTCGATCGAGTACCTAATTCAGTCGATCGAGCAGGTTTTAGGTGAGTTTACTCGATCGAGTGGTTTTATTCCACTCGATCGAGTGGATTCGCTATGGGCTGGGATTTTTAGCTTTAATTCCGTTAATTACGTTTAGCAAATCCTATTTTCTTATAAATAGGAAGATTAGGATGACATTTAAACTCTCTCTTTTCTCCCCCTGACACTTTTATTACGTTACTTTGGCTACTGTTACTTTTGTTCTTCTCTGTTTCCGGACCATTAATTCAGTAATCTTTCCCTTACTCTCTTTTAATGCTTATTTCTTCTTTAATTCTTGTCATTTCTTATTTAATTATGCGTAGCTAAATCTCTTAGTATGCTAGGATTAGGGAAGCCGTGGTAGCAACATGTTATAATTGACTTGAATAGATTAGTCTGGCGATAAGAATTGTATTAGGCAATTTAATTGTTATCAGGTTGAATGTATGCATGCAGGAGACCAATTTATCTAGTTAACCCCGACCTGGATCGAAAGATTGGAAAGGAAGGCTTGCTTAATTACAATAGGGTATTGTAGTGAGGGCGAAAACTAAGCTATTTACGCTCTAGGGCGGTTTAAGGACCGAAAGGTGACGACCATAGCCCTTCTTATCAATAGTTTAATCGTCTCAGTATACCCGATAGTATAGCTGCCACGGTAGACCGATTCCTAGCATATTTCCTTCCTCTTATTATTAATTTCCTTTATCCCTTTTCTCTTGCCTTTAGCTTCAGTAGTTTAGTTAGTCCAAATCAATCAAACCCCCAGCATTGTGACATTAGACAGATAAATAGACAAATAGATAGTAAACCGCCTCCCTGTGGAGATCGACCCTACTTACCGCTGACTTCTATTAGTAGTACTTAGGTATTTATTTTTGGTACAGAACGACCATATCAAATTTTGGCCCCGTTGCCGGGGAGGCATCTATTTAATTATTTGTTTCATTTTATCTGTTTTTAGCCTCAGGGGATTTTTCCCTTGAGGCCGTTCAAATCTTTTTCCTTGAGTGCTGTTTTGATAGGCCTTACAGGTTCTACCTAGACAGTTCTAGGTGAAAGATTGTCAAAGGGAAGGCTTGAGTACCTTTGACCCATCACCGATGTCCCATTATATGGCACAACAGGTGATTTACTGTGGGAGATGTGGTGCTGCTGGGCATGATGCAGTTTTTTGTTTGGCAGAGAATGACGAAGTTTACGCGTTCAAGCAGCGTAGTCGAGCTAGTCAAGCAGCTGTAGTTGTGCCACCACATCCACCCTATCAATGGCCACCGCAACAAGATCCTCCTAATATACAAGAAGAAGAAATTGCGGAGCTGAAATCTTTATTGGAGACACTTGAATCTCAAATGCGAGTGAGGCAAGATTATGATAAACGATTTTTCGCGCGCATTGATAAGCTCGAAACTGACATTGCTCAGTTAGCAGCTGAGATGCAAGAAGAAGAGGTTTACCTTGCTGAGAGCGGTTTTTTCCCTGAGGAAACCGTGTTGCCCAATGCCGAGGATGACTTTTATGACTCGGACGACGAGTTTCTATCACATTTCACTGCCTTACACGAGGATTTCAGCCCTGTACAGGAGGAATCACTCGATCGAGTGACTAATATTAGTCGATCGAGTGATTTTCCAGGAGAAAGTGCTCGATCGAGTGATATTTCCACTCGATCGAGTGGAATTCAGGAGGAAATTGGTCGATCGAGTGATTATTCTGCTCGATCGACTGAATTGGCCATTGGGAGTTTTGATTCGTCATATGGGTTTGATCTAGATGACGATTTTGATGATGATAATGGATACGGTGAGTCTCCCCTATTCAAAGCCGAGTTGGATGCGCTGGAGGCTGAGATTTACGGGATGAAATCCATTAAGGAGATTGATGAAGAAGCAGCTGAGTCGGTAATTACTCCTAGCACGGAAGAGGTAATAAATTCTTTTATCTATGATTCCGTCATTGGGAGCGACCAACCTGAGGTAGTAAACGATAATTTTATTATTGTTTGTTTTAATAGTATTTTGCCTCATTTGATTCGTACTTCTTCTTTTAAAGCTATACCTCCTCATATGTGGATGAATAAATTAGCGATTTCTCACCATCCTTGTCGTCTTAATTTTGTTAATCTGAAATGGAACCCCACTTTGTCGTCAATTGCTCCCGCGCTCCTACATTTTGTGGATAAATTTAGGAGCTCGCATAGGAAATTTGTTAGACTTAAATGTTTCCATACTTTTATTTCCTATTTCTTTATTCCACTTGGGTGCTACTTATGCTTCTGTGTAGCACATGCGCAGATTTATGATTTATTGTTGCGCGCTTTGAGCTGTTTCGATTGTGATTAATTAGAGAGGCTCGAAGAAAAGAAGGTCGAGCTGGGACCTGACTGAAGCTAGCGCTACCCGGGAGGCAACCCAGAGAATTTTATTTTGCATTTTATTTAAATTCAGTTGTAATAAATGGTTTTTATACCATAGACTATCTCAGTATGCTTGTTTAGTTAGTTTGCGGGCTGTTTTATTTGCATTTTGCAGGAACACGCTGAGAATCACTCGATCGAGTAGTTTTTCTACTCGATCGAGCACTTTAGCTGATGGATTCACTCGATCGAGTGATTAATTTACTCGATCGACCACCTGCAGAATAGAGAACTACTCGATCGACTGCCTTTCCTTTCGATCGAGCAGTTTTTAGACGCCCATTCTACTCGATCAGCTACTGTTCATCTGCTATCGAGTGTATTTGACTTGGATTAGCTTCCTGAGACGGTTTTCCGGGCCTTTTAGCAACCTCCCATGTTCATGGTCGGTTTAGGGAGGTCCCTTTATTCGCGCATTTTGTGAGTTTTTCCGTATTTACTCTCTTTCTCCTTCAGTTTGCATTTCCTTTCCATGTTTTGGTACAATGGGGGCATTGTACGGTTTGGTTTGGGGAGGTTATGCATCCATATCTGTGTCTACATATTGTTTTTATTTGCATTTCTGTTATCACGTTTAATTTTTGTATTGCATTGTTGTTTATTTTTATTAAAAATTCAAAAATTCCATAAAAATTGAAAAATTGTTAAAATTCAAAAAAAAAATTCATGTTTATTTTTGCATATAGGTTGAGTCGGAACGGTAGATTTCAATGATGAAATTGCACTATATCTGTCTTTTTGCTTAAGCCTTGCATTAGACTGTTATCTTTTAGCTTTGTCTTATTGCATATCTACGAGTTAATGTTTAATTTAGCTGAACGAATAGACTTGACCTGAAATTTTGGAAACCTACTTATAATTCCTAAGGAATTAGAGCCTTATAAACTGGTGTCATTTATAACCGGTTTCATGTAGGATTGTGAGTAGTTACTCCTTGCATAACATGTATCATCAATTTGCACGTATATGAAATTCAATTGCTTTTTGCCTTCATACATTCGGGTTAGTGGTTGGTGTCACATGCAGGGAGGTGCTTACAATTTCCCTTTCCTTTCATTTTTCCCCATAAACTCCACATTAGCCAAATTTTCCTGTTGACCCTTAGCTACATTCCAAATTTAGCTTGCCTTGTCAAGCTAGTTTAGATTGTTCTGCGGTATATTGTCTATTGTATCAAGTTTGGCTTGCATCTATTGATTCGGAGTTGGTAACTTATGAAGAAAAGGAGGATGATGAAAAAGACGTGGAAAAAAAAGTTGAAAAAAAAGGAATTCGAAAATGAAAAAGAAGAAAAGAAGAAACCGAAAAATAGAAAAAGAAAGGAAAAATTTGAAAAAAAGAGATGTTGTTTGTTGATTAGTCGGTTTCGCTCCTATGCTTTATTTGTATCTTTTGAGCAGTATTTTCAGTTCGGTTTGGTGAGTTTTGTGCCAAATAAAGGGCATGTGCTTAATTCATAATTGAGTTGGAATCGGATGTCGATATATGGTTTTGTTTAGGTACTAGCTTGATCACCTATACCTCCACATTCCCATAAATGTTTTGCCTTTTCTTACCCATTGCCTCACTTTACCATATTTTTGTAAGCCCTCGGGTTGATGTGACAGACCTTGTTTGGTTGGAATGTATGTTTGGTAGCTAGAATTGTCTATCATATTAGTTGCATGCATGTTTATGTGGGTCGTAGTCTAGGTGAGCGACTATTTTTCTTTCTCTCTTATATATATATATATATATATATATATATATATATATATATATATATATATATATATATATATATATATGTTCACCCTTTGCTTCATGAGAGAAGAGTGACCCGTGAGAGTCCATTATTAAAGGTCTTGCAAGGTCGACGGTTCAGCTATTTTATGAACATCCTATAACTCGTTTGCATTTGACTATTTAGCTATAAGTGTTAGTTTGTCTGCATTAAATTGACTTAAGTGGGCATTTGTAGCTAGCTTTGAGTTATCTTTTTCCGTTCCATTAGTTGCATTTTAGTTTACTCGGGGACGAGTAAAGGTTTGGTTTGGAGAGATTTGATACGTGCATTTTATATAGTCTTTTTAGCCTATTTTATGCACGTATTTCTATGCTTTTATCGTGGTTTTATGCTACGAAATGCCCCGAATATGCTACTTTGGGTTATTTTGTCTTATTTGCAGGAATGGACCATAAAGTAGTAAATTCATGCCATTTACCGTCCGTTTTTCATGCATTTGGAGGAAGAGATAATTTGGAGCGGGAAATATAGCTGTCTTGGGATGCGTGAAGGTGTTTCTGGAGCTAAAAGGACAAGTCAAAGTCAACTAACGTGAATTAATGAGCTGCTGAAGTTAGTTTCCACTCGATCGAGTGCTTTTCTAGTCGATCGAGTGGTTTTAGGATGAATAAATAGTCGATCGAGTAGTTTTTCTGGTCGATCGACCAGTTCAATAATAGCCTTTAGTCGATCAAGTACCTAATTCAGTCGATCGAGCAGGTTTTAGGTGAGTTTACTCGATTGAGTGGTTTTATTCCACTCGATCGAGTGGATTCGCTATGGGCTGGGCTTTTTAGCTTTAATTCCGTTAATTAGGTTTAGCAAATCCTATTTTCTTATAAATAGGAAGATTAGGACGACATTTAAACTCTCTCTTTTCTCCTCCTGACACTTTTATTACGTTACTTTGGCTACTGTTACTTTTGTTCTTCTCTGTTTCCGGACCATTAATTCAGTAATCTTTCCCTTACTCTCTTTTAATGCTTATTTATTCTTTAATTCTTGTCATTGCTTATTTAATTATGCGTAGCTAAATCTCTTAGTATGCTAGGATTAGGGAAGTCGTGGTAGCAACATGTTATAATTGACTTGAATAGATTAGTCTGGCGATAAGAATTGTATTAGGCAATTTAATTGTTATCAGGTTGAATGTATGCATGCAGGAGACCAATTTATCTAGTTAACCCCGACCTGGATCGAAAGATTGGAAAGGAAGGCTTGCTTAATTACAATAGGGTATTGTAGTGAGGGCGAAAGCTAAGCTATTTACGCTCTAGGGCGGTTTAAGGACCGAACGGTGACGACCATAGCCCTTCTTATCAATAGTTTAATCGTCTCAGTATACCCGATAGTATAGCTGCCACGGTAGACCGATTTCTAGCATATTTCCTTCCTCTTATTGTTAATTTCCTGTATCCCTTTTCTCTTGCCTTTAGCTTCAGTAGTTTAGTTAGTCCAAATCAATCAAACCCCCAACATTGTGACATTAGACAAATAAATAGACAAGTAGATAGTAAACTACCTCCCTGTGGAGATCGACCCTACTTATCGCTGACTTCTGTTAGTAGTACTTAGGTATTTATTTTTGGTACAGAACGACCGTATCAGCCTTCTTTGCACGGTTGTGGCGTGAATCGGGGTAGAATTTCTCAAGGAAGGCCGCTTTCATTTCCTTCCAAGTTCTTATGGACCCCGGAGTAAGATAGAAGAGCCAATCCTTGGCCGCATCCAACAAGGAAAATGGGAAGGCCCGTAGTTTGAATTGGTCCTCCGTCACTCCATTCGGAATGGCTCCTTCACACATCATGTGAAATTCCGATATGTGACGGTTTGGATCATTTCCCGCATGGCCATGGAACTTGGGCACGTTATAAATAAAGAAACCTTTGAATTCGAAATTTGCATTGACTCCTAAAGGGGGGTAGGTGATGCACAAAGGTTGTTCATCATAATTCCTTGCTCTTATCTCCCGGATGGTTCTCGTGTCATTCGCCATAGGGGGATACTCTACTTCAATCGGATTTACTTCAATAGGATCTTCCGAAGGTGCTTCTTCTACTCGATATTCCCTTTGTGCTCTTTGGTACCACAGATTGGTAAATAACCACGAATATGCTCCAAAAGAGTCCTCTTCAACGGGGGTTGATTCACCGTTTTGTAGAGGACTAAACATAAACCTTTGCACTACACACACAAGTTAGAACTTCCACTTACTATCAAAAACAAAGAGAAGAAAAATAACTAACATGTAATTAACAATCAAGCCTTTAGCTATGTTGCCCTTCCCCGGCAACGACGCCAAAATTTGGTAGCGAATAAGACTAGGTCGTTAAATGCTAGAATTAACTACCAAATTAACAATTTATAAGCCAAACTATACTCTAGATTACTCCAATTGATAAAGCAATATACTGCAAGTAAGGGTCGATCCCAAGAGAAGGTCTTTTAAGCTAAGTACTTGAATTGTAAACTATTGAATACTAATGACAAGTGTATAAACAAACAATGGTTATCAACAATGACAAACAATAGATGAACATAGATAAAAGGGGGGTTTTGAGTTGATTGGTAACATGAAAACAAAGTAAAGTTGCAATCTTGTCTAACAAACAATATAACAAACACTTGGTGAGCAAGAAAATTCAATATTAAAGTGAACTTGGTGTAATTCTCTCTTAGTAATCCAACAATAATAAAGCTTGATTCTTTTCTCTCTATTATTATCTATCCAATATTATCATCTCAATAAATTGATACACATAATTAAACCATATATGTGAATCCTTCAATTCCAACCACAACTCATTAAACCATGAATGAAGACTAGAATTGAGCATGAAGCTTTTACCAAGAGATGTAAGCTAGAATCAAATCCTACTAGATTAAACCATGCTAGCAAGAAAAGACATGTAACTTCCTACTTGATATATGAATCCTTTAAACCAAATCAACATACGCCAAGTTTGCTCCAAACAGTTCTAGATAGATTAAACCATTTCTCTAGAATTTGCAATAGTTAGGTAAATAAGATGCAAGAGTGATCAATTCATACATTCATCTACTCAACATTAGAATTTAAGAACAAAGGAAAGAACAATAGATAAATTTAGAGAGATTTAAGAGTCTTACAATACCAAAGTTGGATACTTTGATCAAATTACACCAAGAAAAGAAGGATTTAGCCTTCCATAATCTTGTTACAACCCACAAAATGAAGAAAGATTAACATCCAAAGCCAAAGATTACACTTTTCTTCCTAAAATTCCAAGTTTTCTTAACACACAAGCCTTTTTGAATTATTGCTAAACAAGATGAGATTTAGGTCTCCAAAATGTGAACTATTTATAGGGCGCTGCACGAAATTCTAGGGTAATACGGAAATTTGGGCTTCCATTTAAGCCAACGGGCTAAACAAAAGTCACGAGTACAGCACATCGGCAGACTGCCGGATGAATGGCAGACTGTCGTGGTAGACTGCCGGCTGAATGGCAGACTGCCGTGGCAGACTGTTGTAGCTGGTGGCAGTCTGCCAAAATGTCTGAATGCGAATTATTTCTTCACTTCCTCAACACGAATTCTCCACTACTTGACCTTCATGCTTCCTATCAAGGAATTTCGGCTCCGCAACTGGTTCATGTAAGGTCGCCTCCACGTGATTGCTTATCTACTAGTGTGGCTAGAGGTCGTGATCGGGATTCCGGGTTCTCTCCTCATACGAAGCTCCACACATGAATCAAAATGCATTAGTTATGACCATCATCGGGACGGAAAGATTAACTCTTTATTCCGACAAAAGGACCCTTAATTAAAACATACTTGGCCTAAGAGCATCTCCAATGGTTCTTTAAAAGGACCTGCTTGCAATTTTTGCAAAATAATATGCATGTAGCTTACCATTGGAGATGGAAAAGTGAGATGTAGCTTGCAAGCATGGTAGGTCTACCAAGCTACATGCTTGCTTTAGAAAAAAAAATAAAAGATAAATTTTCATTGGATGAAGCCAAGTATGTGGGACCCATACAAGATACATATATTGCAGTTTGCCATTAAAGCGGTACATTGCCGGAAAGCCGAGTAGCTTTAAAAATCGATACGACAAACCAAGCTACAATGCATTGTAGCTGGCCGTTGGAGATGCTCTAAGAAGGCCCTAGTGACTCAACACTTTTTGACTCTATCAGTTACGCAAGTAATGGTCTTTCTATGCAGGTTATATCGCTTTACCGAACAATGATGAGAATTGGTGTTTTATCGGATAATTTCACGTACCCGTTTGTTATTAAGGCGTGTGGCGATTTGGTACATGTTTATCTTGGTAGGATTGTACATGCTCAGGCTGTCGTTAATGGGTTTCATTTCGATATATATGTCGGGAATTGTCTTTTAGCAATGTATGCGAGATTTCGAGATATGGAGAATGCACGTAAAGTGTTTGATGTAATGCCTAAGAGAGATTTGACTTCGTGGAATACTATGATATCCGGGTATGCCAGAAACGGTAATCCTTACGTATTTTTCAGAAAATGCTTGTAACTGGCGCTGGCTTGGATTCAACGACTCTACTTAGCGTGCTTTCGGCTTGTTCTGAACTAAACTCTTTTGGGATTGGAAAACAAGTGCATGGTTATCTCCTGCGGAATCACATACATTGCTTGAACAATTTTTTACCTAATTCTCTTATGGAGGTATATTGTACCAGTGGGTCTATGATATACGCAATGCGATTATTTGAAGTCTCCCGGAAGGATTCTGTTTCGTGGAATACTTTAATTTCAGGTTATGCTCGAAACGACGAGGGTTTTGAAGGTTTAAGTCTTTTCTGCCAGATGGTAACGGCTGGTAAGCAGCCAGATCTTGCAACCTTCATTGTTGTACTAGGGATTTGTGAGAAGGTCGCTGCCCTGAATTTCGGTATGTCCGTTCAATCTTATCTTCTACGAGAAGGGTTTGGTAGAAGCACAATGGCTGCAACAGTCTCATAGGTATGTATTCTCGATGTGGAGAGTTGACTTATTCACAGCTTGTTTTTGAAGAAATCGAAGAAAAGAATTTGGTTTGTTGGACTGCCATGATTTCAGCCTTTGGTAACCATGGCAAGGGAAAGGAAGCTATTTCGATTTTACACCAAATGATAGCGAATGGCATTGTTATGGATGAGGGTACTTTCACTTCTGTATTGACTGCGTGTAGCCATGCTGGATTGGTTGAGGAAGGTCGCGAAATTTTTCATAAAATACATCAGAAATATAATATTACGCCTGTACTGGCTCATTACGCAAGTTTCGTAGATCTTCTCAGCCGAGCAGGACAACTGGATGAAGCATATGCGATAATCTGCAGCATGGAGGTGAAACCAACAACTGATATATGGGCTTCCTTCCTTTCATGTTGTAGGCTTCATGGAAATGTTACCCTAGCTGAGATCGCTGGTCGGGAAATTCTTGAAGCGAAATCAGATAAAGTAGGGGGCTACATTTGCCTTTCACATGTATATGCAGATGGGAAAAGATGGACTGATGTTGAAAGAGTTCATGGCATAGTAAAGAGTAAAGCAATGGCTAAGCCCACAGCTTACAGCTTCATTAAATAATGCGTAGGGAAAACAAAATGAGGGTGTGGTACTAGTCCTGGTAAAGAGTTAATTGCTGTGTAAATGTTCTCCAGGGTTCTAATGCTATTGTTTTTATTGATTTCTTAAGGAATTCTTCGAAGCATCTCTCATACGCTGCTTAGACAGATACGGATCTTATTTAAGGGGTAATGAAGGAAAAAAATGGCGGTGGTGGCGGCAACCATTGAGGCATAGATCTTCTCGTTGGTGATTTTCGCAAGAGCCTCATGTTTTAATACGGAGATGTTAGATAGAAGACATATGAAGATAGCTCAAAGGGTGGTAGCTCAAAGGGTGGTAGAGCCCTTATCCTATATAAACCCCACATCAACTGCCCATTTGATCGATGTGGGACCCATGTCCTATACCATGTAATGGCACAGTCCTGTAACATCTGATATAGGACAAAAGAGAACTCACCCCAAAAGCTAGCTCAAAGAGTGGTAGAGCCCTTATTCTATATAAACCCCACATCAACCCCCCATTTGATCGATGTGGGACTCATGTCCCATACCATGCAATGGCACAGTTCTGTAACATTCGTCCCTCCTTCATGACCAATGTCTTCGTTGGGTCACGGCTGGCTTTTCCAGGCCACTCACTCCGAGGTCGACTCTGATACCACTGATATAGGACAAAGGAGAACCCACCCCAAAAGCTAGCTCAAAGGGTGGTAGAGCCCTTGTCCTATATAAATCCCACATCAACCCCCCATTTGATCGATGTGGGACTCATGTCCCATACCATGCAATGGCACAGTCCTGTAACATATTTCTTTATCAAAATTTATGTATCATAAGCTTTTAATTAAGGTTTAAATAATTTTGTATTATCAATCTTAATATCTTTACAACAACAATTTTTTTTTAAAGGAAAAGATCAATTCATTAATAAATCGTCAATCGGCACTTACAAGAGATAGGTATAATCGAAAACAACAAATCTAATAGAAGCCAAATGACAAATTCCTCTCGTAAAACTAGTGATCTCAAAACATGATATGACAATTCGGCTTGTCCTTGTATCGCTCTCTTCAGGTAGCTTTTAAGGGGATCCTTCGTTTGATTCATTGATGGAGAAAATTTACCTTTTTATCGGCACCATAGATCGTCGGCGAATAACGTGTATCAATTGTAGAGTCGTATGACAAATCATCAACAAACCGCTCTTATCTATATTTCCAATAAAACAAAACCCTAGAATGATATAAAGGACAGAAAAAATTCAGAAATTGGAGACAGACAAACGGATCTCACCAAAAGGGAGACTTTTATTAATGGATTCATAAATTTTCATACTAATAATTGATAAATAAAACTTTTATGGGGCTTACCATCGATTAATGGTCGATGGAAACCCCGAATTGGGGGTTTTAGAGAGAAAAAGGGGTTTAACAATTTTTTTTTATTTCTATTTTGTTTTCCATTGTGAAATAAATAATTGTTGACATCTTAATTTGTATATGTTCCTCTAAGGCTCTGTTTGGCAAAACTACCTGAAAAGGTAGCTGAAACCTAAGGTAGCTGAAAATTAAAAAGCTAACTGAAACCTGATAAGGTAGCTGAAAATTATGAGCTGATAAGGTAACTGATTATATAAAAATGTGTTTGGCAAACTAGCTGAAAAGATAGCTGATTTTGGTAAAATGACGTAAAAGTATATGAAAATTATTTAATATTATAGAATAAAGGGGGTAAAAAATGGAAAATAAGTCATTTCAAGTACCCGATTTCTCAAATGCTACCCGATGTAACATTTCATTTCAGGTACCTTATTTGACCAAATAAGTTATTTGCCAAACACTTGCAAAAAAATCAGGTAGCTGAAATTTTGGTCAAATAAGCTACTTTGGTCAAATAAGCTACCTGAAGTGTCGTGCCAAACGGAGCCTAACTCAGCTCTCATTTGCCGGACTTTAGTACGATAGTATATGATTAAATTTGTTATGGTTGTATATTGCTCTTGTATAATATTCACTCTGACCAGGGCCGTCTGGGAGATTTCGGTGGCCCTGTGCGAAACCCCCTAAAAGGGGCCCTAATTAACACAAATTCTCATTGAAGACGGGTATTATCTGTCACAAGCTGAAGACGGATAATGCCCCTCTCACAATATGCAAGTGGCACTATCCATGGAGTATATTTTTCACGATTAGACAAAAAAAATCTAAGCCACAACCTTAATCATTACCAAAATACTTGGAATATTGTTTAAAGAGTAAAATGGTTAAACTACATGATCGACAAATAAATTATCAAAAACCAAAAAAATTCCGCAAATTCTTGTTTTAGATGGTCTATTATGCATTTATGCATTTTTTGTAAATATTAACACTTGGCTTTTGTTCTTCGGGGACAGTCTTATATTATAGGACAGTCATATAATAAAAATGCTCGAAAGAAAAAGAAAAAGAATGGACCAATGTGAAAAAGTGTAACACAGTGCCCATGACTAGAAAATTTACAAAAACGGATGCTCGAAAGAAAAAAGAAAAAGAATGGACCAATGTGAAAAAGAGGAACACAGTGCCCATGACTAGAAAATTTACAAAAACTGCATAACTGCGGAATCAAACACGGGTATTTGCTGTGGCATTTCAACTGCCTGCCACTTCATCATAAACATTGATACTGTCTATGTATGTATTGAGTAACCATTATCTTTAGACCTTAAATAAAATTGGACCCCAAAATCTGGGGGCCCTGTTCAGCCGCGCGGGTTGTACACCCCTTGGGTCGGCCCTGCTTCTGACCCAGATCAAAGGTAACACTTACTGTAAACGGACGATCCAAATTTGATCTGGTCGGAGGGAGTAGTGTTTGCATGGATAGATGGATAGTAAGCAAAATGCGACAAAACATAATAATGGGATGAAATTGGTATTGAGTAGTTGGTCTGGAACCATGGGCATTTTTTTTTTTTTTTGACAGATACCATGGGAAAAAGTTGTACTAAAAATGCAATGTGATTTAAAGATGATGTATATTTTCACTATTATATGAAGTATCACATACATTTTAGATTCTTAGTATACATATTTGTAAATTTTTATTTAAATTTCCAAGCGAAAAGACGGAAGACTCGTAAGATTAATACAGTACTAATTATGATAGAATACTCTTTAAATTATTATCAGCACAACTTCTAAAGACATACAATTAGACAAATTTGCAATCAATTTGAGCACTTGTATAACTGACAGTGTCTTGGATTAACATCCCTAATCAGAAATTGGGGCCTGGATTAAAAGCTACAAAGCTAATTAAAAAGAAGCTTTAATTAACGTAACATATGCGTTTGTAAAGAAATGAGTTTGTCCACATTTTTACGTGGATATTGTTGAATAGTTTGATTCAAAATTAATTAAACGTATTATAATTATAATTATGTAGTTTAATATTTTGTTAATGGGTCAAATAGGACTTATGGGATATGGGCTGATTTGATCTGTTTTTGGGTATGTCGGTTTTTGGATACTATACATAAGAACCTCTATGTAAATTGGTGTTTACCATAAGTGGTAGTAATCTATTTTGCCCACCTCTTACTTTTCCTCTGTCTCTACATTTCTGGCATCAGAGCACAGGATTTGGTCCATACACAAAAAAGCCTTCCACTAGAAACAATTGCAACTTGCAGAAGAAAGCAAAAAAAGGTGTGAAAAAAAAAACATCTTTCTACCGTAAGAAAGAAAAACAACAAAAAAAGAAAAAGAAAAATCCAATCAATTGAAAACAAATCAGAAAGCTTTGATTAGCAACATCAATGGCGTCAAATAATCCATCATCACAACCCTTAATTCCAATTTTTAAGGGGCAAAATTGTCAATTTTGGAGCCTTAAAATGAAGACTTTATTCAAGTCTCAAGAGCTATGGGACTTGGTGGAAAACGGTTATGCAGAAGCCCAGGGAAATCAGGCCACAGAACCTGATGCACAGTTACGAGAGAATCGTAAGAAGGATGCAAAGGCTTTATTTTTCATTCAACAAGCCCTTGATGATGCTATTTTCCCCCGAATTGCAGCTGCTACTAAATCAAAGGAAGCATGGGACATCTTAAAGCAAGAGTTTATGGGAGATAAAAAGGTAATTCAAGTAAAACTTCAAACCCTTCGTCGTGATTTTGAATTAATGGTTATGCAGAAAGACGAGTCAGTTCAAAATTATTTGTCCCGAATATCCGAATTAATTAACAGTATGAGATCTTATGGTGAAATTATTGATGATAAGGTGGTAGTAAGTAAAGTTTTAAGGACTTTAATTCAAAAGTTTGATCATGTGGTGTCTGCTATTGAAGAGTCGAGAGACTTATCGACTTATACGTTTGATGAAAAGGGCTCGTTGTTGGCTCATGAGGATAGGCTTAATAGGTCCTGCGAAAAAATAGATGAGAAAGCATTTCAGGTGAAAGGGGAGTCTTCTCATGATAAGGGGAAGACAGAAAATTCACATGGTAGAGGTTACAACAGAGGCGGTTTTAGAGGTGGTTTTAGAGGCCGAGGTCGCGGCCGAGGCAGAGGAAGAGGATACTTTGGTGAAGACCGTCAAAATAGGAGCTTGGTTCAATGTTATCACTATAAGAAGTACGGGCACAAAGAAGCAAATTGCTGGTTCAAGACGAAGAATGATCAGTCCAAAGCCAATTTCATAGAGAAAGTGGAGGACGAAAGCAACTTGTTCATGACACATTCAAGTGCACCTAATATGAGCAACGGCCTATGGTTTGTAGATAGCGGGTGTTCAAATCATATGACCGGAGCAAGATCTTTGTTTAAGGATCTTGATGAGACGAAAAAACGTGAAGTCCGTCTTGGAGATGACAAGAATTTGGTTGTCCAGGGGAAAGGCACAATTGCTGTAAAAACAATGCAAGGTGATGTTAAATTACTTAATAATGTACAATTTGTTCCGAGTCTTGCTCATAATTTGTTAAGTGTTGGACAGTTGGTGAGTAATGGGTATTCTGTAAAATTTGAAGATGATTCGTGTGTTATTAGCGATAAAAGGTCAGGCCACACTATTGCTAATATACACAAGTCACCTAACAATATGTTTTCATTGGATGTGTCTAGTGATCGAATTGGGTAGTGCTCTGGTTGTTAAAGAAAAAAATTCTGAAGCTAAGTTATGGCATTTGCGTTATGGTTATTTGAACGTAAATGGGTTAAAATTATTGAGTAAAACTGAGATGGCAGTAGGTTTGCCTAAAATTGGTGATCATGTATTGTGTGAAGGGTGCATTTACGGTAAACAATGTAGAGCACCATTTTCTAGTGGAAAGTCATGGAGAGCCTCTAATTTTCTTGATCTTGTTCATTCCGACATATGTGGTCCAATGAGAACGGAGTCAATTGGTGGAAATCGTTATTTCTTATTATTTATTGATGATTATAGTCGGATGTAACACCCCCATACTCCAAGTGCCCTTACCAGGACCACTCAGGTATAAAGATGCTACCATCTCGGTTACCCGAGGCATGATAATCATAAGACAACGAAGAAACATACTTTATTAAACAAGTTAAGTGATTACATAACAAAACCAACTGTAAGCAAAATACAACTGTTCTCAAGCTATAAACCAACAGAAAGGAACTGTCCTAACAAACACAGCGGAAGACTAAGGACTCTGATATGTGATGACTCCATCCCCAGCTAGATCCCACACGTATCCAAGATATACCTGCCAAGCAACTCGCTCACCACCCCGAATGGATCACCACAGTTTTTAAAACATTTAAACGGGGTCGATACTAATCACACAATTTATATACATATCAACAATCGATAAACAGACGACTCACATCGTCACACATACAATCACACCAATCCCAACAATCTCAATCACCGATCGTCCCACCGGACCACCCACCCATGGGGGACCGCGGCCGTACCCACCAAATCCCCGCTCTTCATACCGAGCGATAAACCCATGTTTATTAATGTGCACATCCCCTTCCGTGGCGGGTTCCACGAAGGGCGAAACCAGGGCGTGAAGCCACTCCCGCAAGTGACTCCACTCAGCCGAGAACGCATCTCGAGAACCATAGGCAACCAGTCACAATCACAATATCAACAACCGTCTGAATCTATCAACAATGTACAATCACAATCACAGCCGCCACAAAACAATTACTATAACAAACAATCAATCTCAACACATCAACAATCATCCCATTATGGGACTAATACTGAGTAGGAAATCCTACCTGGTAAGCACACAATCAGACGGTCTCTACTGCTGAGTCAAAACGCTTCCTCTATGAACCCTCTTCCTATCATACAACATATAGAGGCTACCAAATCACATACTACACATAAACCCCCAAATCTCTAAATTAGGGTTTAACCAAATCAAAGGAAAGACAATAAAAAGGGTACATAGATCTTACCCTCGACGCAAGGAACTCAACGGTATAACCAACGACGCGAACTGACCTTCCAAACTCCGGGGATTGCTAATTATGCGATTAGAATGAAGAACTTGCTTGCTTTCTCTCTTAAACAGTAATTTAGGTTTTGCAAAAGTGATTTAGAATAATGACGATAAAGCTTATATACCTTAATCGCGTAATTAACAAAACCCGAGAAAACTTCCCGTAAAACCGGCTACTCGATCGAGTAGCTAAGGTACTCGATCGAGTGCCCCCTTACTCGATCGAGTACCCACGTTACTCGATCGAGTACCCAACAGGTCAGAAACTATTTTAAAACGCAACTCACCCTTACTCGACAGAGTAAGGCCTACTCGATAGAGTACCCAAAGACTTATAAATACGGAGTATTACATCGGATGTGTTGGGTTTATTTCTTAAAGCTCAAGTCAGAGGCTTTTGATTACTTCAAAAAATTCAAAGCAATGGTTGAGAATCAGAGTGGCAGACGTATTAAGACACTACGAACGGATCGTGGTGGTGAATTCTTGTCCAAAGAATTCAATGTTTATTGTGATGTTCATGGTATCCGTAGGGAGCTTACTGCGCCCTATACACCGCAGCAAAATGGCATTGCTGAGCGCAAAAACAGGACGATTGTAGAGATGGCCAGAAGTATGCTTCAGGAAAAGGGGCTGCCAAATAAATTCTGGGGACAAGCAGTAGCAACAGCGGTGTATCTCTTAAATATTTCCCCAACAAGAGCCGTCTCAAATCAAACCCCGTTTGAAGCATGGAGAGGTAAGAAACCTCGGGTAAGACACTTAAGAATATTTGGTTGTTTAGCTTATGCTTTGGTTCCTAGTAATTTACGTCACAAACTAGATAGCAAGTCAGTAAAATGTATATTTGTTGGCTATAGCATTGAATCTAAAGCGTACAAGTTATACAACCCTGTAAGTGGCAAGGTTATTATAAGTAGAGATGTTAAGTTTGATGAAACAGGAAAATGGATGTGGAATTGTGACAGTATGGCAGCAGCTCCAGCTCCGGTTTGTGAATTTTCCGAGCCGGAAAAAATTGTGCAAGCTGACAGTAGCAGTGGCAGTGACATATTTACTCCACCCAACAGCCCTTCATCTCCTCAAACCAGCAGCCCACCTAGCGGTGCTCACTCGTCATCATCAAGCACCACTAATAGCACACCTCCAAAAAATTTCCGATCAATTCAAGATATTTACAGGACTTGTAATTTCGCATTATATGTCTCAGATCCTATTACCTATGAAGAAGCAGCCTAGAGTGAAGTGTGGTTAGATGCTATGAAGGAGGAGATGTCAACTATAGAGAAAAATGAAACGTGGGAATTAGTTGATCCACACGAAGGCAAAAATGAAATTGGGTTAAAATGGGTATTCCGAACTAAGTACAACTCTGATGGGAGTATTCAAAAACACAAAGCAAGGCTTGTAGCTAAAGGGTACTCACAACGGCAAGGAGTGGATTTTGACGAGACATTCTCACCTGTTGCTAGATTTGAAACGGTGAGAACATTTTTGGCCATAGCTGCACAGTTTCAGTTACCCGTGTACCAATTTGATGTGAAGTCGGCATTTTTAAATGGAGAGCTGAAGGAGGAGGTCTATGTTTCTCAACCAGAGGGCTTTGTTTTCAGTGGGCATGAAAATAAAGTGTATCGATTACGCAAAGCTCTTTATGGTTTGAAGCAAGCTCCGCGAGCATGGTATAGCAAAATTGATACTTTCTTCCTGTCCAGCGGCTTCAAAAGAAGTGAAAATGAGCCGACTCTTTATTTGAAGCGGGAAGGTAATGATTTTCTGGTAGTATGCTTATATGTTGATGACATGATTTATATCGGTTCATCTCAGCGCTTAGTTGATAAATTTAAGACTAGCATGATGAAAAAATTTGAGATGACGGATTTGGGTTTGCTTAAATATTTTTTGGGTCTTGAGGTAAAACAATGTGAAAATGGTATTTTTCTGTGTCAAGAGAAGCATGCTACAGATTTGCTTAAGAAATTTCACGACAAATTGTGAACCCGCACCTACTCTTATGAATATAAATGAGAAATTAAAACGTCAAGATGGTACTGAACAAGCTGATGGGAGGATGTACAGAAGTCTTGTAGGGGGTCTAAATTACCTTACACATACTAGGCCCGACATTGCTTTTCCTGTGAGTGTGGTGTCTAGGTATATGCATAATCCCACAAGACAACATTTTGGTGCAGCAAAACGGATACTCCGTTATGTGGCTGGAACGGTAAATTTTGGAATATGGTATACTAAGGTACCAAATTTTAAGTTGGTTGGGTTTACTGATAGTGATTGGGCTGGATGTATAGATGATAGAAAAAGCACTTCCGGTAATATTTTTAGTCTTGGTTCTGGAGCAATCACTTGGAGCTCAAAGAAGCAAGAGACTATTGCTTTGTCGTCGTCTGAAGCCGAATATATAGCAGCCACGACAGCAGCAAGACAAGCTTTATGGCTCTAAAAATTGTTAGCGGATTTTCATGTTGAACAAAAGGAAGCTACAATTATCTTTTGTGATAATATGTCAGCTATAGCTATGGCGAAAAATCCAGCATTCCATGGTAGAACTAAGCACATAGATGTGCAATATCATTTCATCCGAAAGCTAGTGGCCGAAGGAAAAATCATGCTGAAGTTTTGTGGCACAAATGAGCAAACGGCAGATATCTTCACAAAGTAACTTTCGCAGGCCAAGCATCAGTTTTTTGTGTCGCAGCTAGGAGTCGGTAATTTTGAATCAAGGGGGAGTGTTGAATAGTTTGATTCAAAATTAATTAAATGTACTATAATTATAATTATGTAGTTTAATATTTTGTTAATGGGTCAAATAGGACTTATGTGCTATGGGCTGATTTGATCTGTTTTTGGGTATGTCGGTTTTTGGATACTATATATAAGAACTTCTATGTAAATTGGTGTTTACCATAAGTGGAAGTAATCTATTTTGCCCACCTCTTACTTTTCCTCTATCTCTACAGATATCCTCCATTAAACATATCACTAACAGGGGCGGCCAATGGAATGATGAGGGCCATGATGATGAGGCCCTGTTCTAACTATTAGACGGAGGCCCTCCGATTATCATCTCGTATTTTTTTTATAGTTATGAGAAAATATGAGTTCCTTAATATTTTAAAGAAGTGCGGTATTCAAAATCTTTAATACTCTAAATACAAATAAATTAAAGAACGTCAATGTGATGAATTTAATCATAAACTTTAATGGTACGCGTACTATTCTATTTTCATAAACATATATTCCCCCATTTCTTTCACTTAGTCCATTTACATAATTTTTTTCCAAATTTTTTTTAATAAAAAGCTACCAGGGAAAAGATGACTAAGGGAAGTGCATCATTGATTGTAACATGAATGTAACAGTAAGCCAATTTTTATTAGAAGAGACAATTTCTTGATAATTAAAATCATTTTTGAAAATAGTTCTTTGGTACGTTATCATTTTTTAAGATAGTATAGTTAACATAATCACCAGTTGTACTAAAATGGTGGCTTATAAGTGACATAATAGAGTCGGCTCATAGTATGAGACCGGTTCACTCTATAGTTAAAATTTAGAAATGAGAAACATTAGAGAGATTAAAAGAAAGAATGAAACCAAAATGATTAGTTAATTTAAACTAACTAATTGAAGAAAGGAAGTGGAAGGCGAACAGAACCAAAAAAAGATGTAAAAAACAGCAGCTATGTGAATCGAACCCTGGACTTCTAATTGACTATACCACAGCCTCCCACTACCGCTACACCACAAAAACCACATGTAATAATAATGAACGTTTAGATATGTATATGGTAACTGTTTCCAAATGAGATCCCCAACCCTGTTGGACCCCGGTGCCGCGAACCGAACTGCTCATGGTACGGGCCGCCCCTGAACACTAACTATCTTAACTAACCTCTTTTAGAGCATCTCCAATGGTTGAACAAAAAGACTTGCTTGCAAATTCTAAAAGTTTCAAGCCAGTTGCGCAACCATTGGAGAGCTTCACATGAACTAGCTTAGTTTGAGCAACTAGCTCCATGGAGCTAGTAGCTCAAATGGACCCACAAAGAGATATGTGCCAATTAAATAAATGTATATAAGTCCATTTAGGCAACAACTCTTATAGCTTAACCATTAGGGAAGTTTGTAGCTTAAAAGTGTTGTAGCTCAAAAATGTGATGTGGAGAGTTAAGCTAGCAGGGTTGTTGCTTATCATTGTGGATGCTTTTATTTGCCAACATGTCGGGGACTTCAGTTAACCTAAACTATCATCCAAAAGCAACTCCACAACACTACTCTAACTCACCACAATAAAGCTACTATGAGAAAGCCCAAATATTTGGCTGTTAGGTCCATAATATATATTTAAAGGAAAATGAGATAGCGACACCCGGTGTTACTCACATTTAGTAACACCGGGGACGTTTTAGTAAATTATCAACAATTTTCATTTTACCCCTTTATTTTTTGAATTTCAAATTGTTTTATTAGAAAAGGGTAATGTGGGAAATATAATTTTTGTGATCAAATAATTAATGAAATTGATTGGAGGAAATTAGATTTAGCAAATTCGATCGTGGAAAGATCCTTGTCAATTTCGTTTAATGGATGAAAAAATAAAAATCTTGGAGAAATGATTTACAGGCTTCGTTTCCGGCACAACGTAGTTCAATTTTTTATGCAAAAATACACCGATTTACGAAAAATTGTTCTACTAAACAAGGCCATGAGCAAAAGAGAGCCATCAATTAGCCAACCATGGTTGTACTTCCTGTAGAAGTTGAGGAATGAGGAGGCCAGAAGGGTATGTCCTCTATTGTTGGCATTGTTGCTGGAAAATAATGGAACTCCAGATTTAATTTAAGCCAAATTTCATTAATACTCTGCTAATTTTGGCGCAATTGTTAAATATAAAATTTGTTTGGGTGGAAAGATTGAAAGGAAAGATTTGATTTTAATTTATATTATTATTTTAATAAGGGTGTTACTCAAACTCGGTAATACATGGTGTCGCCCTATCACTTCCCATATTTAAACAAATGTATTTTTGAGTAAAGAGAAATATAAGGGTGATTTTGATGCCGACAGAATTGGAATTCAGGTCATGAGTATCACATCTCATGACTTTACTAACTAAGCTAGTTGATATGCTTTAAACAAATTTCGTAATGTGTGTCTAAAAACACACGTTAAGAATTCAAATGTGAAATATTCACATTATTATTTTATTAAAAATGCTAACAATGATTTTATCTCTCACTCTCGATTTCATGAGATAATGATGAAAATACTTTCACATTTGAATTTTTAATGTGTGCCCTTACAACATCTGATCGAAACTTGGATAATTTGAAAAAGTTGGTTAGTAAACGTACCTAAAACTATAAGATTATAGTGGTAGGCAAGATACTATTGTACCAATACTTTCCCCCAACTTTATCTATGATTCTCATCCTACAATATGCATTGGTATCTATCTTCCTGTCCTTGGACTACTTTATATATCCATGTCACAAACAATAACTTAATATCCACAGTCATCAAATATAATATCCAAATATAACTAACTACCCACTACTCACTACTCAAGAGTTAATTTGGTTTAAGTTTCGGAAAAAATGGCTAATTATCCCATGTCAAGACTACTCTTATCGATACATACCACTCCATCGTCACCACCACCACCAACAACAACAACAACAGTGCCTCAAAACTCGGACGTTGTGATTATCTTCATATGTCATCTATGTGCCCTAATTTGCGCGGTAGGGGTCTTAGGGATGATCCAATGGACATGCCTAAATCAAAGCTTGCCCTCCACGAGTGCCACGTGCACCCGTACCAACGACGTGGAGGCCCCTAGTGAATGCTTTAAGAAGAAGGTTGTGGAGTCTCTACCTAAACTTGTATATAAGTCGTCTTCCATGAATGAAGGTAATAAAGAAGAGCGTGTCATGTGTTTGTCTGATTTTGTCGATGGAGAGGAAATTAGGGGGCGTTTGGTTCGGGGGCTTTAGGAAAGGGAAAGAGAATCAAATGGGACGATTCCGTTTGTTGTTGTTTGTTTGACACAATCAAAGGGTAACCCATACCCTCCCTTACCCCCAAAACCATACTCACCCTTACCCCTCCTCCCCCCCGGTAACCCCATAACCCCCTTTCCCTTCTACTCCCTTCCACTAGTGCCACCAACAGCAACTGTCAACCACTTCCACCAACACCCACCGTCAACCACTTCCACCAACACAACCACCATCAGCGACGCCGGCGGTCCCTCATTTCGGTCCACTCACCGGCGCACTCACCGGTGCCCCACGCCACCCTTGCTTTCCATTCGGACCCACATCCCCAACCACTAAACACCACACCAACACCTTCAATAACTTTCCCACCCCACCGAAACTCCCTCCCTCGCCGATAACCTCTCTTCCCCAACACCAGATCTTGTGTTTATTAGGGTGAGGGAGGAGTTTCGTGGGTGTTGGCTTATTTTTAATTGTTTGTGAGGCTTTGGTTTTGGTGTCCGACAAGGGATAGGGGAACAACAAGGTGGTTGTCGGTGAGAGAACGACGGTGGGCCGTCGGCGACGCTACTGTTGGTGGTCTCGGTGTGGGTAGTGGTGACAGTTGGTGCATGATGGCGGTGGCAGGTGGTGGAGTTAGTTTTAATGGTGACGATTACCTTTCTCTTTAATATCCAACTAAACAATAAAGGATATTAGGAGTGATCCCATACCTTTCCCCTTCTTTTCCTTTCTTGATTTCATTCCCTTACCCTTTCCCGTACCAAACACCCCCTTAGAGTATTGCCTAGGTGTGCCCTTGTCTTCTATTAGAGAATATTACATAGAATATTATATTAGGAATATTAGGAAAATATATTATGGTTGATGTATACATAAAAATATGTCTTACATTTTAAAAATGAGTCAAAGTTAAATATTGACTTATGTGAAAGTCTTTTGTCTTGAGAATGGGTCGGTGTATTTTAACCCGAACAAATATATCTGTACTTAGTCCATTTTGTTAAGAAATAAAGTCGGTCCACTCAAAAATGGGTTGGTACTAAGTATGAGACGTAAATGTTTAAGGCCAAAAGTAATGGTGCTACATCCGAATTGGGCTCATAAAACTGGAGAAGCCCGCCTAACGAAGGTTGACAAAGCCCACAAAATTGACGAAAATAAAACAAGTATTTGTGACAGTGTAGCCGTGGGGCTTAGATCATTAATCATTATGTATGTGGTAATGATGATCTTTTCAAAAAAAGAGAGACTTGGTTTAGTTAACAACTGCACAAAGTTGCTGCACTAAAAATGTGGAGTTTAGCATGAGAATAGCAAGTCAACGAGAAGTATATGCAAATTGGTTGCTTGCTTAGCGGGGACGCAAACAAAGAAAAGATAAAAAAAAAACCAAGTTCTTATAAATAGAGATAAAACACTCTCATTTAAGGACTAATCACCACAATTATAAAAAATCAACACATTTACACCAAAAATACACTAAAAACCCAAAATCCTCTACAAAACATTCTCTACAAAATCTCTCCCAAGAGAAAATAAGAGAAGAAAAATACATTCATTTCTAGTCCTCTAGATTTGAATACTAAATTACTCTTTGATTCGACATCAAGCGTTCGTCGCCGTCAATTGAAGAGAAGCAAGTCAAATTCAACCAAGGAGAATCAAGTCTTCAAATCAAGACCCTCATGTTCATTCATTGCGGAAATCGAATCAGTAGAACAACTAGTAGATTGTACCCTAAATCCTTTTGATTAATAAAATTATTATTTTGTTGCATTGTTTGTGTTTTATCTTTTATTGCAGATTTAACGCAAATTTGTTGTTACAAATTTGGCACGCTCGGTGGGACATCTCTACTACTCATCTTTTTTTCCGCACAATCAAGTTTCAGACCAATCGTTTCAATGGCCTCTAGCGAAAGCTCAGTCCGTCTCGGTGGGTCTCTCGACAGATCGCCCATTGGTGTTTCTACAAGGAGCAGGACTAGATCCATCCTCTTCCGTACCGCTGCAGCGAGACTCCGTTCTGCATCCGTGCCTACGAGACCCCGCAAATCCAATGTCACTACCAATGCTCCAAGGGAATCATATGGTGCCGGCAACTCTAGGCCATATGAATATCCTGTCTTCGGTTTATCTTCTCCCATCCGAGTCGGCGACCCTCAGATTGTCTCGTCAACATTTAGAGAGATAATGTCCGGCACTTTGGAGGAGATGATTGTTCACACTAGCCCTTTGTTCGAGCCATTCACCGTCGAGGATAGCCAAAGTAGCGCTGGTTCGTCTCCGTCGTCACCACAAAGGCGTAACAAGGAGATGTCAAGCCAACCGTCATATTCCATGGTGGCACCCGTCATGGTCATCGAGGGCGACAATATGGAAGAACAGCTTAATAAAATGAAAGCTATTCTTGAAGAACTCCAAAAGGAAAACGAAGAGAAATCCAAGCAGATTGCTGCCTTGACGAAAAAGTTGGAGAAGCGGCCTACTTCGTCATCTCAAAATGAAGATAGTGACTATGCCAGCGAGAACGAGGAGGATCGTGATAAGGATAAGTCGTTTACTGCTAAAGACGTCCAAAAGATGATCGCGGAGGCCTTCAAAAGTCAGTTTGATGGAAACTTTTGCTCCGTCGGCAATCACCGTTACGTCAAGCCATATAGTAAGAGGATTGACTATTTGAGGATGTATATCGGCTACCAACCACCGAAGTTTCAGCAGTTTGATGGAAAGGGCAATCCCAAACAACATATTGCCCATTTCATTGAAACTTGTAACACTGCCGGTACTGATGGCGATCTCCTTGTCAAGCAGTTTGTCCGATCTCTGAAAGGGACTGCCTTTGATTGGTACACGGATCTAAGCGCCGAGTTAATCGACAGTTGGGACCAAATGGAAAAGGAGTTCCTTAATCGCTTCTACAGTACCAGGCATATTGTAAGCATGACGGAACTAACTAACACGAAACAATGGAAGGACAAACCCAAAATCCTCTACAAAACATTCTCTACAAAATCTCTCCCAAGAGAAAAATAAGAGAAGAAAAATACATTCATTTCTAGTCCTCTAGATTTGAATACTAAATTACTCTTTGATTCGACATCAAGCATTCGTCGCCGTCAATTGAAGAGACGCAAGTCAAATTCAACCAAGGAGAATCAAGTCTTCAAATCAAGACCCTCCTGTTCATTCATTGCGGAAATCGAATCAGTAGAACAACTAGTAGATTGTACCCTAAATCCTTTTGATTAATAAAATTATTATTTTGTTGCATTGTTTGTGTTTTATCTTTTATTGCAGATTTAACGCAAATTTGCTGTTACAAATTTGTTGTTATCGACTACATAAGTAGATGGCGCTCGTTAAGCCTCGAGTGTAAAGATCGTTTGTCGGAAACTTCTGCTATTGAAATGTGCATCCAGGGAATGAATCTAGATCTAGTTTACATCCTCCAAGGCAACAAGCCGATAACATTCCAGGATTTATCCACTCGAGCTCACGACATGGAGATTACTATCGCTAGCCATGGGGGACGACTTTTTACTCATTCAGAACCGAAGACGGAGAGAAAAGAGTATAAGAAAAACGACAAGGCGTCCAAGAGCACTTCGAAGGAGGTTATGACGGTTTCTACTTCTAATCCGGTGAAAATCTCGACTCGACCAAAAACAGACAAGAAGGTGGCGACCTATTCAAAGGATACACGGAAGCCACGACCAACTTTGAAAGAGCTCGAGAAGAAGAAGTACCCCTTCCCGGATTCTTATCTGGCCGACATGTTAGATGATCTCTTGGAGAAAAAGGTGATCAAGCTTCCCGAGTCTAAACGACCAAGTGAAGCCGGACGTACAAATGATCCGAAGTATTGCCGATATCATCGGGTCGTAAGTCATCCATTGGAGAAATGCATAACCCTCAAAGAAAAGATAATGCAGTTAGCCGAAGACGGGAAAATTCTCTTGGACCTCGACGATGTCGCTGAGTCCAATTACATCGCAGCTCAAGTAAACGACGAAGGTGTTAAAACATGTCCTACTTCGGCAGTTAAAGGATGTGTGCAAATGATTCAGTTCGGAACTTTTGATCCGGTGAGTGTTGTCATGCCCGGAGAGTTGAAGTCTGTCATATCACCAAATTCCACCGCTCAGAATCTAGAGAACGACGACGAAGGGTGGACCCTCGTGACTAGGCATCGGCGAAAGAAAAAAAACAGAGAAGTAATAGTACCCCAAGTGCCAAAACGTCAAAAGTCAAATCGCCAGAAAGTGAGGAAATCCCCGCTGAAGAAAGATAGACGGGTCGTCATGGATTCTTCGCCAGATGTCACGTCGTTTAAAGAAATCAAATCGAGATTACGTCAAGTTGTGACGTTGGAGAATTATTTTCCCAAGTCCTATCTTCCTAAAGTTTCGGTGAACATCGTGTCTTCTACCGTCATTAAAGATGAAAGATGTAAAGATGATGGGGCTAAAGAATCTCCCTCAAATCTGACCGATGGTGCAAAGATTGATGCAATCTTAGACGCACTACCTTTGTGTATGGGATGGCAACAAATGTTCCACTTGCCCGAAGAGATGCGTCAACAATTGTCTTTGGCGATCCTTCAACCGGAAGCGTATGCTAATAAACTTAAAGCCGCGGGAGAGCCTGCAGATCAATCCAAAAAATGTGTTACTTGCAATGTCGCTCTCGCTTTTAGTGATGAAGATTTGCTGCTTGGATCAAAGTTGCACAATCGCCCTTTGTTTGTATCTGGATACATTCGAGAGAAGAAGGTGAGCCGCATCTTGGTCAACGGAGGTTCAGCCGTCAACATAGTGCCGAAAGCCACTATGGAAGAACTAAGAATTTCTGTAAGTGAACTAGCCAAAAGTCGCTTGATGATCCAAGGATTCAATCTCGGAGGACAAAAAGCAATTGGCATGATCCGTGTCAAAATCTCGATGGGAGATATGTTATCCACCACACTTTTCCAAGTAATTGATGCCAAAACGTCGTACAAGTTGTTGCATGGTCGACCTTGGCGTCAAGAGAATGGCGTTGTAGCGTCAACTCTACACCAATGCCTAAAATATTACAGAGATGGCGAAAAGAAAATAAATGGTGATGTGAAGCCCTTTTCTACGGTGGAATCCTACTTTGCCGACGCTCGATTCTATGAAGAGCAGGATGCGCCAAGTCTGATGTTGCCATCCTCGATCATTTCGACAGGAACCAGAATTTCAAAAAAGGTAGACGATTCTAAAGTTCCGGAGGCAAAGGAGTCGATGAGAGTCGAGAATCACAAGAACGTTTTCAAAGAGGTTAGTCAAACAAATGTGAACTCTGGCGGAAAGAAAGTTTCTCTAATCCCGCAGAAAGCGACGCCGATTCTTAAGTACGTACCAAAATCAAGGCGTAAAGAGGGAGAGGCACCTTTCGCAGAGTGCGCACCTCGAAATGAAGCATCCACATCAACAAGAACAATTGACGATGACGATCTGCAAACTCTGAGAAACAATGTCATCGTTCCAGTTGCAAGAACAATTCACTCTACAGCGAGTAAACAACCTCTACCCGGTTTTACGACAGCATCGATGAAAGGGGACCAAACGGGTCCCGAAGAGTCGACAAAGGGACGATTCGATCCAAATGCTTACAAGCTCATGTCGAAGTCTGGGTACGATTTTAAGAATCCAATTCCATTGGGGCAAGTGATTGAAGTTACCCCGTATGGTATGAATCAAACACAAAAGAAGTTGCACCAACAAGGCAACACGCTTGATGTCGGAAAGGTTGGTATCGGTTTTTCGCCTCCTGAACCCATTAGAATTTCTGCACGACGTAAGGCGAAGCAAGCTTCGTCACAATATATTGCCACAGATCTCACAGAAAGTGAAGGCGAGAACACTGAAATGCTTCCGCAAAGGTCTGTTTTTGACAGGCTAGGTCGACCAACTTCTACTCCTTGCTCTTCTGTATTCAACAGGTTGGGAGAAAGGGAAGAGACAGTCCGCGTGCAATTAACTTCAGACCCGCAACAACAAAGACAAAGTGCGTCGGTGTTCACTTGCATTGGAAGAAATGAGGTGAAGAAATCAGTTTTTAGTCGCATTGGTAACTCCAAGGTGCAGAAGAGGCGCCGACAAAAACAAAAGAAGTCTTCGAAGACAAAAGTTGCTATTGACCTCAGCAAAGATATCCACAGTGTCATTCCCTCTAAAATGAAACGTCATCATGAAGTGGAAATAACTATGGATAAGTCGTTGAAAGTAAAAAGTCGTACTGTCATCATCACAAATCCACAAGAGGAGTCGAATCAAAGGACACTCGCTCGGGATTTTGTCTCGTCTAACCACGTGACGGCACAAGAATGCCCGGATTTAGAAGACGAGATAGAGGTTGGTGAAATTCCGAAAACTCTTGAAGACGGGGTCCAAGCGACGGTTGATGACTTGAAAGAAATCAACCTAGGCACAAATGAGGAGCCTCGACCTGTCTATGTAAGTTCCCTTCTGACGGATCAAGAGCAAACGGAATATGTGGAGCTTCTATCATAATATAAAGATGTGTTTGACTGGAGCTATCATGAAATGCCCGGCCTGAGCCCAAAAAATCGCAGTTCATCGACTTGCAATAAGGAAAGGCGTTTCTCCAAAGAAGCAACCACGAAGACGATTTCGGCCAGAAATGTTGCCAGAAATTGAAGCGGAGGTAAATAAATTAATCGACGCAGGATTTATTCGGGAGGTCAAGTATCCGACGTGGATTGCTAACATTGTCCCGATAAGAAAGAAAAACGGACAACTCCGTATTTGTGTCGACTTTCGAGATTTGAACGATGCTTGTCCAAAGGATGATTTCCCGCTTCCAGTTACGGAGATCATGATTGACGCCACTGACACGGCTATCGCAACCCTATCAAAGATAAAACCTAACGGTCTCAACTAAAATGTAGCAGAGGCAGTCGAGTATCGAATCCACAGGGAGGTAATGCAACTATAGCTGTCTATTTCTAATCCTATGGTAACAATTGGGGGTTTGTTTGAAATAGGTTCTAAACTACGAAGTTGAAAGGAAAGAGAAATAAGGCAAAGAGTAAACAAAGCAATAAAATATGATTAAACTATCAAGAAGAGAGGGACATGTCGGGATTTTGGTTCACTACGGTAGTCCAATAACTCAGCAGTAAATGACTCAGACGAACTAATGTGAGACGGATGTTAAAAGGTCCTTTCGGTCCACTTTCTATCCTAAAGTACCACTAACTTAACTTTCGTCCTCAATAGGGTAGTCTACTGTTTATAGCAGGCCTATTTAGTCCAATCTTTCGATCCAGGATTAATTTTAGCCAGTTTAATGGGTGACATAGAAGCGTGCACTCAACTAGGTTGGGAATTACAGTTAAATTGCTATAGTGACAGAGTCTCTTAATCAGTTCATCTAATTCATTCATTACATCGTCATTTTCCTACCGCAGATTCCCTAATCCCAACATGAAGGGGTTTAGTTACTCATGTTCGTAATTAAACTAACAGCAATTAAAGTTCCAGCAGAAAACATAATGAATAAATACTAAATTGCAATAACGAAAATTAGGGCAAAGGAAAATAATAACATAAAAGAGAAATTAGAGCAACAAATGATTATTATTAATAAAGGAAGAGCAAGGATTACAATCAGTGCGAATCCGGCGTAAAGAACAAGTGAATCCGAGCAAATAATAACCCAAAGCAAAGCAATAGTAAAAAGGAATAAGTAACGTGCTAAAGTTCAGTAGTTTTTCTAGTATGAAAGATATTATCCTATTAACCTAATTAACTTAGGTTTCAATAGAAAAAGAACTAAGGTTCACGGAAATAAACAACACACGGACTAATTAAAAGCCCATGCCCGTGAAAACCTCTCGATCGAGTGGATTAAACCACTCGATCGACCAACATCTCAAATAGCGAAGTTACTCGATCGACCAATGGGTTACTCGATCGAGGACTTGGTCTTGTGCAGCTTACTCGATCGAGTAAGGGACAATTCGATCGAGCATCAGGGGGTCTAGAAACCACTCGATCGACCAGCAAACAGCTCGATCGACTGATTTTGTCTTCATTTCAGCTCACGTCTTCACCCAAGTGTCTCGTAATGCGTGCCATGACGCTTCCAAGTGCAGTATCTCACTCTGGGACAATCTCGTCTCCTCTAAATGCATGCAAAAAGGACAAAAAGGAGTATGGTTCCACCACTTTCGCGATCATTCCTACAAAAAGGACAAAATACACCAAAGTAGCCAATTCGGGGCAAAATACCATAAAAACAGTATAGCAATGCATAGAAATACGTGCTGAAATAGGCCGAAAAGACTATATATTAGGCACGTATCAAATCTCCCCAAACCAAACCTTTACTCGCCCTCGAGTAAACTCAAAACTAAACTAATGGAACGGAAATGATAACTCAGAGCTAGCTTAACTCGTCTACTTGAACCAATTTAATGCAACAAAAAATCAACGATTAAAGCCAAGCGATCGAGACGCAAAACAAATTATGGGTCGTTTCGAAATAAAGTCGACCTATCGACCTTGCAAGACCAACAAAACTGGACTCTCACGTGGTCACTCTTCTCTCATGAAGCAAAGGGCAAATGTATTATGTAAAAGAGAGAAGAAAAGACAGTCACTCACCTAACTGCGACCTACATAGCATGCATGCAACAAAAATGAAAGACAATTCAAGTACTAATGCACACACTCCAACCAATAATGTCCGTCACAGCCGAGGGTTTGCAAATAATATGGGAATAGTGAGGTTCAGGTGAGAAAAGGCAAAACAAATTATGGAAACGTGGAGGTAAAAGCGTCAAGCTAGTTCCTAACAGGACCATAATGAAACCATCCGGATCTCGACTGACTGAAAAACTAAGTACAAGTGCCCTTCACTTGGCACAAAACTCACTAGACTCAAAGCACAATCTCCTCAAAAAATATGGGATAGAACGGAGGAGTCAGGCGGTCACAAACTTCCCTTTTAAAGACACCGTCTGAAATAACTAACTGAAACAACAACCCTTGTCGATTGTACGTCTTCAAACATCTTCTCAACTCTGACAAGAGGGCACAACTATTTTCATGATTTTTCTTTCCTTCTTTTTTTTTTCGTTCAGCTTCTTTTTTTTTTCGTATTTTTTCTCTCTTTTTTTTTCTTTTTTTTTCTTCCTTTCACGTTTTCTTTCTTTTTTTTTTTTTAATACTTTTTTTCTTTCCTCCTTCCTTAATACAGACACCAACTCCAAACAAGAATTACGGACCAAACTGCAATGAAAAACATACCACAAGAGAACATACTAACTAGCTTGACTAGGCAGGCTTAGTTTGGAATGTAGCTAATGGGTCAAAAAGGCAAGTTTTGGCTAATGTGGAGCTAAACGGGTGAAAGATATAAAGAAAGGGGAAATTGCAAGACCCTCCCTGCATGTGACACCAACCACAAACCCGAATATGTGCATTTGACAAGAAATTGAATGTCATAAATGTGCAAATGAGAAGAACATGCTATGCAAGGAGTACTACTCTCAAAATTCCTAATGAACTGTCATGAATGTCACCATTATGGCTCTAAAACTCGAAATTTTTAAGTAGTTTGCCGTTTATAGGTCAAGTCTAAACAAATCGGCTTATATTTGAACAGAAATTCGTAGATTATGCGTATGACAAGGCTAAAAACTATCAATAAAAGTGCAAGGCTCAAGTAAAATGACAGGTTATAGTGCAATTTCATCACGGGAATCTACCGTTCCGACTCAACCTATATGCAAAAGTAAACGTGAAATGTTTTTGAATTTTTTGAAATTTTCCTAATTTTTTTGGATTTTTTGATTTTTTTATTGAAAATAGACAACAATGCAAGCGAGAAATTAAACGTGAATGCAAAACAAATGCAGATGCAGACTCAAAAGGATGCAATACCCTCCCCAAACCAAAACGGACAACGCCCTCGTTGTCCTCCAACATACACCAGCAGAAAAATGGGGGATGGGAGTATACAACCAGCAAAATAAAAATAAAGGAGGCAAAATGAAAGGAGTAAGAAGTACATACAAAAGCGAACTTCCCCAAACCAGCCAGAAAACTGGGGAAGTGAGTAGACCAGTAGCTACTCGTCGTCGGCACCACCGTCTCCCAGGTACTCCGACTCAACAAAACGGTCTCCCCAAACCAGCAACAAACAAGGGGGACCTCTAATCGTCATCTCCAGCCACCTCCTCCGCAGTCGGTGTAAACGGAGGGTCACTCGCCTCCTCTCTGGTAGCTCGCTGTGCCGCCTGCTCAGCCTGTAACCGCACCTCTCGTGCTACCGGTGTCTCCTCCGCCTCGTCCTCTGAGTCAGAAGGGAGTGGAGGGTACCCACCCTCTGGGTATCGGTAGAAGGAGGGGTGCGGCCACCCTGCTGGAACCGGTCGCCGTGCTCGGATATGGAACTCATAGAGCGGGAATACAGCCAAGGCCATATACCTTCTCATCTCAGTAAGGTACCTGCACATATCCAGAAGCAAGGCATCACGACGCCCTTGGTCCATGACCTCGGGCTCCCCTAAAACAGGAGGGCAAACAAAATTGGCCGGCAAGGCCGAACCAGAAGGAGGAGGAGTGAGTGAAGGTGTAGGTGTGGGAGTCTGTGTGGGTCCAGTCTGAGTCTGAGCCGGAGTCTGAACCTGAGGGGTAGATGACTCTCTGGCCTCCCGCCTCCTCTTCCTAGAAGAAGAAGAAGGGGTGAAGGTAAGGTGGTAAGTGGGTGGAGGTGGCCTCGCTCCCTCAGCAGCAGTCGGGAGCGGTAAAAGTGGAGGAAGGGTAGGGCACGGCAAGGTAACAGACGTGGAACCACAAATCTCCCACGTCCTCGCGCCCTTCACCTTTGGGAACCAGGCGAAGTCAGCCATGGCAGCCAAGTCAAGGTAAGCCTGCCTATCGGGCGCAGTAAGTCCAGGCTCAGTGGGGTAAAGATGGCGGGCAATCCTAGTCACTAGCCCGCCGCAGACAACAGCGGTCTTGACCCTCGTCCTAATCCCGTTCCAATGCTGAGCTACCAGATATGCAATGTTTAGAACAAACGGGGTACCGTAGTCAATGTTGAGGTACCCCACGAGAATCGCTAGCTCAGTGTTGGTCACGTTATTGAGCTCAGGTCGCCCAAAGATGGTCTCTCCTATCAGTCGCAAGAAGTAACGGGGAGCAGGTAAGTGTACATGGGCTCCCATCCGTGCAGGGAAGGGAGTGTGAGAAAGTGCAGCCCAAAGTGGCTGAAGGAGATCCCGAGGTGGGTCGGTGGGACCGTCACTAACGAGGCCTAGAACCTCCCCAAACCTGGCCAAAGTCCAGTGATGCGACTCATTGCGGAGTCGGAAGTGAATGCAAGGACTAGAGGGGTTGGCATCATAAGAGTCGGTGTCAAAAGAGTAGGAGCTGAAAAACTCGTATGTAGGGATACGAATAGCAGCTTCCTGCATGGTAATCAGACCCGACATACCCGTCCCGTTCAACAAACTACAGACCTCCTCGTAAATTCCTAAGGTCTCTAGGTCAGTCCGCGCAAGGAAACGGGTGGAGGAGAGAGGGCAACGAAGTAAAGCGGCTAACCGAGTCCGGTGAGCCGTGGAAACAAAACGTACCGTGGGCATCCCTGGTAAAGGGGTAAGAGCGCCCTCTCCCGTAACAATAGCCCCAGAAGGGCTAGGAGTAGTAGCCAGCTGACTGGCCTGCTGATGCGGCCTAGGTGGCACCATACCAGGCGTCGGAAAACGAGGGATGAATCCTCTTTCCAAAGATAGTGAGGGGCCTGGCGGGGTAGAAGTAACAACGGGCCGCGGTGGTGACTAAGGCGAGCTAGTGGCAACAAGGGGGCCACCGACTCGCTCACGGGCGGACTGGAAGTGCTACTAGTAGAAGGTAAAGAACTAGTATCCATCCTGCAACATGGTAAAGGGCATGATAAGAGAAAACTACTGTTAACCGTGGTTAAAACAACACGTTAACCAACATGTGACAGCAAAATATGGCCCTATCAGTCGAAAAAATCGACTTGCAGCAAACAAAACCCAACAATTCCTCTGAGATTCGAAAAGCAGTAGGTGAGTGGTGATAAATTGACAAAATTATGACTGCTAATAGAGACTAAAAACAGCGTGAAAACTGCATACGAAAGCATGTAAGACTCCTAGCATTCGAAAGTTCCGACTCACATTGCAAGATTTCCAACAGTTTATAGCATGTAACAACGACAGGGGACGGAAGAGCAGTTAACAGCAGCAGCAAGGAAGCATGGACTGAAGTTAAACAAAGCAAGACAGCATAAGACCGTCTGACGTCGAAAAACTCGACTCAGGAACCCTAATCGCGGAAATCTTGTACAAAATTCGAATTAAGCATGTAACAATAGCAAGGGATTGGAATATGATCATCAAGCAGCTAATCAAGGGCATATAAAAACAATTAAATCGAAAGAAATTCGATTAAACATGGATTTTCGAAACCCTAATCAAATATTACCTCAAGAAATCCGAATTAATCGAAGAGAGAAAGCAAAGAGGATGAATAAACACTTACTTGATGATGATGAACCTACAAATGCAATTAATCCTCAAGCAAACAAGCAATAAAGGCGGATTTTAGTCGAAAAACCGCAGACCCTAATTCCCTTTTAAAATCACGAAATGGAAACAAAAAGAGGGGAAAACAAGGGGCTTTTGAAGATTAATATGTTAGCAATGGAGTGTAGGTGACGGAGTTGGTGATTTGGGCAAGAAAAATGGTGATTTGGGGAGTTAAAATCGCAATTAGGGGGAAGGGTTAGACGGAAATTAGGGTGAAATGAAAATAGAATTAGGGAATAAAGAGTTTTAAGAAAGAAAACTCCCGTGTCCACTGTTCATTTCACTCGATCGAGTGATTTTAAGTCACTCGATCGAGGACTATTGGTGTCCCAAGTGCTCGATCGATGAACATCCACTCGATCGACCAGGTGCTCCTGTGGCTTCTCTCGATCGAGTACACGAACTACTCGATCGACCATAATTTCCCTCGATCGAGTACAAAAAGTACTCGATCGAGAGCTTTCCTCTTCAAGGCTCTTGAATTTTCGTCTTTTCCTCCTTGAATTGCGTGAAGCTTCCCCAAACCTGCATAAAACACATCCAAAAGTTTCCCAAAGTACCAATTACGCAAAAACACAGTCTATAGTCTTATGTCTGTGCTAAAAATTGTCTAAAACTAATTGTCCTAATTAAAACGTAATAAAGCAAAGTTAAAAGAAATTCAAAAATTGTCTATTACAAGGTGTTACACGGGGCATTTCCCCGTTTAGTTCTCATCAAATTTCAGTAGCCCCTTCGTGGGCTTCTGACTGGAGGACGTCACCTCAGCAATACTGACCAACCTCTTCAGCTTCCATGAGCTTGAGTCACTATTTGCAACAGTAGGAGGGATGTAGTTCCAATCCACGTAGGTTCGAACTTTTTTCGTTCTCGCTCCTCTGTCATCTTCCTTGGCATCCTTGGCTCCAGTTTGATTGATAATGGTAGCACCATGTCCATTGATAGCTCCTTTCTTGCTTTCATCTGTACCTGCAGCAAGGAAAACAGACGAACTTTCCTCCTTTTTGCTCTCAGTATGAGGCGGAGGGTTAGCAATAACAGCAATGTTCTCCAAATTTTCGTCTGGAGTGTCAATAATAGGAACAATAGAAGAGAGAGCATTGCAAGGCTGAGCTTGCATGGGAGCTCTCCGGAACTTGGACTGATGAAAAATCAGCTCCTCATCCCCTACCTGAAAGGTCAAAGTCTTCCCCCTGACGTCTATAACTGCACGGGCAGTGGACAAAAATGGTCTCCCTAAAATGATAGGGGTGTGTGCATCTTCGGGGATATCTAAGACGACAAAATCAACGGGAATAAAGAACTTCCCAATCTGAACAGGTACGTCTTCTACTATACCTAATGGCCGTGATAGACTACGGTCGGCCATCTGGACAGTCATATTGGTGCAACTCAGTTTTGTCAAACCAAGACTCTTAGCCAGAGACAAAGGTAAGACACTTACACTAGCGCCTAAATCGCATAGCGCATTATCAATCAACTGTATACCGATGTGACAAGGGATCGAAAAACTGCCCGGGTCTGATTGCTTAGGAGGTAGCTTATTTTGAAATAGGGCTGACCCCACCTCAGTCAAAGCTACGGTCTCGCTGTAATTAATAGTCCTCTTACGTGATAAAATTTCTTTCATAAACTTTAAATAAGAGGGTACCTTAGTCAGCAATTCAGTGAACGGTACGGAGACTTCCAAGCTCTTCAAAAGTTCAACAAATTTGCCAAACTGTTGATTAACTTTGGTATTCTGCAGCCGCCTCGGGAAGGGAACTGTGATTGGTATCTCGAGCCCCTTGTTTCTCGCTTTCAAAGTGTCTTCTGGTGCAAGTTCGGTATCCTTTGGACGCCTCTTACCTCTAGAACGAGGTTTTTCCGGTGATTTCTCGCTTAAACGAGCACTAGCAGGCTCTCGAATAAGCTTCCCGTCATCAATATCACTCGATCGACCAATATGCTCCCTCGATCGAGCAGTTTCCTCATCAAAATCAGTCGATCGAGTAACATTACCACTCGATCGACCACCCTCAGTTTCCTGTTCACTTGATCGAGCAGAACAACCACTCGATCGAGGGCTTTCTTCACCATTTTCACTCGATCGAACACCGCCTTGATCGATCGAGTAATTCCTTTGTCGTGAGCCCTTTTTCTTGACGAAACACTGTTCATCATCGATCAGTGGCTTCCCTAGGGTCGATTTCTTCACTTCGGTCCCTCATAAGAAAGACCGCTTCTCAATTCTATCAAGTTTACCGTCTCATGTGGATTTTTCTCATTTTGAGTCGGTAATTGACCCGACTTTCTCGAGGATTGATTTGCGGCAAGTTGGGCAACTTGAGTCTCAAGTGCCTTATGTGACGCGATTTCTTTGTTGATTTTGTTGATCATTCACCGCAATTGCTTCGATATGGCTTGCATCATAGTCTTTAACTCGCTCAATTCACTCACCCCGCTAGATGACGAAGTACCATGGTTAGGAGGGTTGAAAGACGGAGGCTTCTGATAGCCTTGTTGATTCTTATGTGGTGGAATATACGGCTGCTGGGTTGAAGGAGCAGTGGGATTGAGCACATTCTGACTACTCCACCTCAAATTGGGATGGACGTTTGGCTCGTAATAAGTGTTGTTCTGCCTGTAATGTTGAAAGCGCGCATTGCTCAAAAGGACTGGGACAATGATCGAGACATGTCCCTCTCCCCACATCTTCTACGAGACGAAAGGACCGTCTCACACAAAGATTAACCCGGTACATGCCCCCTTGGAAACTCCTCCTAGCTCATACTTGTCAAACCTTGCGGTGAGGGTTTCAAGTGCGGCGACAGAGGAAGACTCGCGACTCTTCTTTGATTTCCTCTCGAGTTCCCATATTCAGCCTTATGGATGGCCAAATCATCTATGATCTTCCACCCTTTGGTTGCTCCCAAGTTTTCAAAGAACCGGCCATTGGGCTGCGCGTCAAAATGGCTCTCTAATCGTCATACAATCCATTATAGAAATGATTGCATAGACTCCACTTTTCGAAACCATGGTGCGGTATGGTTCGCACTAGCTTCTTAAATCGAGTCCATGCCTCGTGAAAATTCTCGTCAGGCCCTTGTTTGAAGCTCGTTATCTGAGCTCTAATGGCAATAGTCCTTGATGCAGAAAAGTACTTCTTATAGAACGCTAAAGCCAATGAATTCCAATCAGTTATGGCGTGAGCAGTTCGGTCCAAATCCCTATACCACTCCCTCGCAGCATCGCGGAGTGAGAAGATGAACAAGGTTTCTTTTATCGATCACCACGCCAAAGAGGTGGGGGTATGGAGCGGCGATAATCAATAAAAGTCTCCATGTGCTTCGCATCCTCGTTTGCGGCCCCACCGAACCGATTCTTCTCAACCATATTGAGGTAAGAAGGTTTCGGCTCGAATTTCCGAGCTTCCCCCAGTAGCTCGAACCCTTTGTAAAGATCCTCACTGTGGGTTCGGAATGACCGCAATGGTCGCTTCTTCGGCCATTTCGGGAAAGTTTGGGAAAATAACGGTTTCAACTGATGAATTAGAAACTGGAGAAGACGGTGGGTTGTCCTCGAACAGTTCGTTCTCATAAAAGTTGGAACGAGAACTAGACTCTTCCTCTAACTGTTGATCTTGAAACAATCTCCTCTTTACGTGCAAAGATCTTTCAATCTCTGGATCGAATGGTAGTAGTGGACCACCTTGCGACCTGCGCATAAGAAGAAACTACAACAGAAAATAAGAATAGTCCAAGGAACGGGTGTCCCTTAGACTGAAAAGGACTAAAAATAAAGCAACGATAATTTGAACAATTGCCTCCCCGGAACGGCGCCAAAAATTTGACACGGCTATCGCAACCCTATCAAAGATAAAACCTAACGGTCTCAACTAAAATGTAGCAGGGGCGTCGAGTATCGAATCCACGGGAGGTAATGCAACTATAGTCATCTATTTCTAATCCTATGGTAACAATTGGGGGTTTGTTTGAAATAGGTTCTAAACTACGAAGTTGAAAGGAAAGAGAAATAAGGTAAAGAGTAAACAAAGCAATAAAATATGATTAAACTATCAAGAAGAGAGGGACATGTCGGGATTTTGGTTCACTACGGTAGTCCAATAACTCAGCAGTAAATGACTCAGACGAACTAATGTGAGACGGATGTTAAAAGGTCCTTTCGGTCCACTTTCTATCCTAAAGTACCACTAACTTAACTTTCGTCCTCATTAGGGTAGTCTCTTTGTTTATAGCAGCCTATTTAGTCCAATCTTTCGATCCAGGATTAATTTTAGCCAATTTAATGGGTGACATAGAAGCGTGCACTCAACTAGGTCGGAATTACGATTAAATTGCTATAGTGACAGAGTCTCTTAATCAGTTCATCTAATTCATTCACTACATCGTCATTTTCCTACCGCAGATTCCCTAATCCCAACATGAAGGGGTTTAGCTACTCATGTTCGTAATTAAACTAACAGCAATTAAAGTTCCAGCAGAAAACATAATGAATAAATAATAAATTGCAATAACGAAAATTAGGGCAAAGGAAAATAATAACATAAAAGAGAAATTAGAGCAACAAATGATTATTATTAATAAAGGAAGAGGAAGGATTACAATCAGTGCGAATCCGGCATAAAGAACAACTGAATCCGAGCAAATAATAACCCAAAGCAAAGCAACAGTAAAAAGGAATAAGTAACGTGCTAAAGTTCAGTAGTTTTTCTAGTATGAAAGATATTATCCTATTAACCTAATTAACTTAGGTTTAAATAGAAAAAGAGCTAAGGTTCACGGAAATAAACAACACACGGACTAATTAAAAGCCCATGCCCGTGAAAACCTCTCGATCGAGTGGATTAAACCACTCGATCGACCAACATCTCAGCAGAAGTTACTCGATCGACCAACAGGTTACTCAATCGAGGACTTGGTCTTGTGCAGCTTACTCGATCGAGTAAGGGACAATTCGATCGAGCATCAGGGGGTCTAAAAACCACTCGATCGACCAGCAAACAGCTCGATCGACTGATTTTGTCTTCATTTCAGCTCACGTCTTCACCCAAGTGTCTCGTAATGCGTGCCATGACGCTTCCAAGTGCAGTATCTCACTCTAGGACAATCCCGTCTCCTCTAAATGCATGCAAAAAGGACAAAAAGGAGTATGGTTCCACCACTTTCGCGATCATTCCTACAAAAAGGACAAAATACACCAAAGTAGCCAATTCGGGGCAAAATACCATAAAAACAGTATAGCAATGCATAGAAATACGTGCTGAAATAGGCCGAAAAGACTATATATTAGGCACGTATCAGCCACGACCGGGCACGAAGCATTGTCATTCATGGATTGCACCGCTGGATATAATCAAATCCAAATGGCGCCAGAAGATGAAGAAGCCACTGGGTTTCGAACACCAAAGGGCATATTTTGCTATAAGGTAATGCCCTTTGGGTTGAAGAATGCAGGAGCCACGTATCAGCGAGCTATACAGAAAATTTTCGATGATATGCTACATGACATTGTTGAGTGCTACGTTGATGATCTTGTTGTTAAATCCAAGAAAAGGGTCGATCACGTGAAAGATCTTCGAACGGTTTTCGAGAGACTACGAAAGTGCAAGCTCAAGATGAATCCTCTAAAATGCGCTTTTGGTGTTAGCTCGGGAAAGTTTTTGGGTTTCATCGTACGTCACCGAGGAATTGAGATAGATCAATCCAAAATCAAGGCAATAAAAGACATGCCTGAACCGTCTACACTTAAAGATCTTCGAAGTCTTCAAGGTCGTTTAGCTTACATACGTCGATTCATTTCCAATTTAGCAGGACGATGTCACCCGTTTAGTCATCTAATGAAAAAAGGTGCTCCTTTCGAGTGGGACGAATTGTGTCGGAAAGTTTTCGATGACATCAAGAAGTATTTGTCAAATCCTCCAGTATTAGGAGCGCCAATTCCTGGGAAGTCGATCATTCTGTACATATCGGCCTAAGAACACTCGATGGGGGCATTATGTGCTCAAGAGAATGAAGACGGTAAAGAAAGAGCCCTATACTATTTGAGTCGCACACTTGTTGGAGCCGAATTGGATTATTCGCCCATTGAGAAGATGTGTTTAGCTCTCATCTTCGCCATCCAAAAGTTGCGCCATTACTTTCAAGCTCACACCGTCCACGTCATTTCTAAAGCTGATCCGATCAAGTACATTTTGTCGAGGCCAGTGCTCTCGGGACGACTCGCCAAATGGGCCGTGCTGTTGAAGCAGTATGACATAGTTTACATTCCTCAAAAGGCTGTCAAGGGACAAGCGTTGGCAGATTTCTTAGCGGATCATCCAGTTCCGGGAAAATGGAGCTTTTCTGACGAACTTCCCGGAGAAAAAGTCTTCTACATTGACGTTCTTACTTCTTGGCAGATGTACTTTGATGGAGCCGCTCGTCAAGACGGAGCAGGAGCCGGAGTCATATTCATTTCGCCGGAAAAACATCTCCTGACATATTCATTTATACTTCCAGAGTTGTGCACAAATAACGCCGCCGAATATCAAGCTTTGATCATAGGCGCACAAATGGCTCTCGAAATGGGATGCAAAGATCTAGACATATACGGTGATGCCACGTTGATAATCAATCATTTGCTCGGCGCGTACGAAGTCAAAGAAGAAAGTCTTGTACCATATCATAAATTAGCTTCCCGGTGCCTACAAAAACTTGATTCGGTCTTTTTAGGTCATATACCAAGGAGTGCCAACAAGATGGCCGACACTCTCACAAATCTCGCAGCCACTTTGGCACTGGGGGCAAGTATTCCTTCTTCAGTTCCGATTTGCAAAAGATGGGTAGTGTTGCCAGAAGAAGAGGATGACGATTTGACAGAAGACGTCAATGCAATTTCGGTCTATGTAATCAACAAAGAAGATTGGCGTCAGCCAATCATCGATTACTTGGAGCATAAAAAGTTGTCAAATGATCCCAGGCACAAGACAGAGGTGCGACGTCGCTCTGCCCGCTTTATCTACTACAAAGGTATTTTGTATCGTCGATCGTTTAATGGACTTTGGTTAAGATGCCTCGATGAAGATGAAGGTATGCACACCATGGAGGAGGCACATGCCGGCATATGCGGCGCTCACCAATCGGGACCGAAGTTGTGCGATCGAATCATAAGAATGGGCTATTATTGGCCGACAATGGTGCAAGATTGCATGGAGTATGCGAAGAAGTGTGATGCTTGTCAGTTTCATGGAAACTTCATTCATCAACCGCCTGAGGTGCTCCACCCTACAGTTGCATCGTGGCCATTTGAAGCTTGGGGACTCGATGTAGTTGGACCCTTACCAACTAAGTCGTCTGCCGGAGATCTATTCATCTTGGCCGGAACTGGTTAATTTTCGAAATGGGCGGAAGCTGTTCCTCTTCGAGAGGTAAAAAAGGAGAATGTTGGAGATTTCGTGCGAACGCATATCATATATCGATATGGATTGCCAAGGTATATCATTACCTACAATGGCAAAAACTTTTACAACAAACTCATGGATGCATTGATGGAAAAGTTCAAATTCGTCCAACGAAATTCTTCGATGTATAATGCGCCAGCCAATGGTCTCGACGAAGCTTTCAACAAGACTCTTTGCAATTTGTTAAAGAAAATGGTTTCAAAATAAAAGCGTGATTGGCATGAGAGGCTCGGGGAAGCACTTTGGGCTTATCGCACCACGTATAGAACTCCAACCCAATCAACACCTTATGCCTTGGTTTATGGAGTAGAGGCGGTCCTTCCACTTGAATTGGAAATTCCTTCTCTTAGTATGGCCATACAAATGGGTTTGGCGGAAGGCGAAAATGAAAAGTTGCGTTTAGCTGAGCTCGAAGCTCTGGATGAGAAAAGGCTCGATGCGCAGTAGAATTTGGAGTGATATCAGGCGCGATTATCAAGGGCATTCAACAAGAAGGTTCGTCCTAGATCTTTCCAAGTTGGCGATATGGTCTTGGCAGTCCGGAGGCCCATCCTCATGCCTCGTAAGGCCGGAAATAAGTTCACTTCCAAGTGGGACCGGCCCTATGTTGTGCAAGAAGTCTACACCAACGGCGCGTACAAGATTGTTGATAATGATGGAGTACGTGTTGGTCCGATTAATGCCAAGTTTTTGAAGCGCTATTACGCGTAAGATGACAATTCTCCAAAAAAAAAAATCGAAAAAAAACAAAAACAAAAACAAAACCATAAAAAAAAAACAAAAGAAAATTCCAAAAAAAAAACAAATTTGCCTTTAACGAACTACGTTGGCTTGATCCTGCGAAGTACTATTATTTTGTAGGTACGTAGGCAGCTTAAGTAAAACTCTTTTACTTAGGTGCGGCCGAACCCCCCAAACAAAAACACCTCTTCTTCATTTTGAACTACGTTGGCATGATCTCGTAAGGTATATTTATTTGTGCTTTATGAGTACGTAGGCAGCTGAAGTAAGCCATTTACTTTAGTCCAGCCACACCAAACAAAAAATTCACTCCTGGCCCATAAGAGTATAAATTATGAACGGCAAAATGAAATGGATAAGAGAGATTGAGAAATAAAAACAAGTAAAGCTCAATTTATTATTATCCATGTTTCAAAAAAAAAAAAACGCACACACACACACTTCTAAGTGTCCACACAAAAAAAGGGCGTCTAAAAAGAAAATACAACGAATGACATCACGGAGACCATACTAAGTTCTTGAAAGTTTCGGCTGATTCGGTGAAGGTTTTTTCAACATGTTCAATCTTCTCGACTTCTTGCCTTGCAATCATCATACGAGCTTCCAAAGAGGACTCCTCTTGAGTAGAAGTCTCAACAACTGAGACCTGGTCGCGTTCTTCCTTGTCTGCAACAGCAATAGATGCAATCAATTGTTGTTGCTTCGCCCTTTCTTCCTCTAGTTCCTTCTTCAACTGCTCCTCCTTCGCCACAGATTCCTGCAAGTTTCCTCGAAGAGCCGCAGCTTCTTTTCTCGCTCAATTTACCAAAGATACAGCACTCGAGATGCAGTCTTTGACAGCCTTAATATGTTCCTCGAACTCTGAAGGAGTAGGTTGGCTCATCGTGTGATCTTCGCCCATAGATTGAAGAACTGAAGCAGATCTTAGATAATTCTGGACACTAGCATGAAGGACTGAGACATCAACATTCTTTGACTTTAAATACTCGAAGAAAGTCTCGCATTCCTTTTCATATGCTGGAATTTCGTCAAGGGAAGATTCCAACAAATTTTCTCGCAACTTATTAGCCATGGACAAATACGCATGTCGTTCAACTTCAAGGATCATGTGTTGTGTATTGAAGGAAAATCCTTTGACTTGAGAAGGCTCCACTTTATCAATCACCTTTTCAATATGAGTGGCCGGCAAATCGGGTGTGGTGCTCGCCAGAGGCATAGAACTCTGTAAAAAAAAAAAAAAAAAAAAAAATGTAAATAATAAAAAAAAGGGAGGGAAAGAAGAAAGCGCTGAAAATTGTGAACTTACCTTATTAATAGCAGGAATGTCGTCAACGACAAGATAATCGTGTGCTTCAACAGGGTCGTCGAGGAGATGCCGAATACTAGGTTCCTCGGTTTTGCCGGAAGATGGAGGAGCCGGGTTAGAAGTAGGTTTCACCTTTAAGGAGACCGTTAAAGATTTGGAGGATCCATTCTTCACATTTCTCTTACCCTTAGATGATGATGGTTTCTCATTCGAGGTTTGAACTATGGAACTTTGGGCACGCTTCATTTTCTTCGTCGGTGGCGATACGGCATGATCTGCGGACGGTTGGATTGAGCTCGGTGAAGTCATCACTTTCAAAGGACGCACAACATTATCCGGGTACGGTAAGGCTTGAACTATAGGTTGCAGATTAACACTCTCTAGCCTTCTTTTCACAGCCGGGTTGGGATCATTGTTGTTAGGAGACTTGGAAGATTTTCTAACCTCGTTCGGAAGCGGAGACTTGGAAGATCTTCTAACCTCGTCTGGAAGCGGAGACTTGGAAGACCTTCTAACCTCGTTCGGAAGCGTAGACTTGAAAGATCTTCTAACCTCGTCCGGAAGCATTAACACAGAAATTCCCTTCAACCAATTAGCATAAGCCGGAGTGACTAAAGTGCCAATTTTCAGGTCTTTTCGCGGAATGATGAACTTTGATTTCGTTCCTAAGCATGTTGAGGACGTAAACAATTGAAAAAGGTGCTCAAGGTCGCCGCTGCGAATGTCACGAGTAAGTGCACCTGGAACATCTTGACGAAAACCCAGTTGCCGAGCGAAACGGTGAGGACTATACGGTTCAATGATGTAGTTGTCCTCATGTCTTAGAGTTAAGAAACTCGACCGCAAAGCAATGAGAAAGTCTGTGGGCCGACGTATGTTACGACCATCATCTACGTGTTCCGCATCTCCCTTGGCTCCATTAAATGTGGAGAGCCATGAAACCTGGTTACCAGACTGAATTAGTCTCCTTGGCTCTTCGGAGCAGAAAGTCTTGGCGGCATCCAAACCCTGAAACTCAATCATGGTTCCTTCAACAGACGAGTGGCTAGTCGATTTATGCGAATGATAGTATTTGGAAATCCATCCATAAACATAGTGCACAGCAAAGTGACCGTGATCTTTTCCAGGCGTTGCCGAAGTAGAAATGTCATTCAGTCCGCGATAAATGATTGCTAGCACAGGTATTGCTAGAGAGACCATCTGATTGTTCACTAATAGAGAAGAAACCTTAAAGACGCTTGCTCGGATGTGACCAAGGTCGCGAATAGGGAGAACAAACGCACAAAGCCAGCAAGAAATAAAAGCTGCAAGATATGTTTCTCGTCTTTCTGCCTCAGGAACACCTAAAATTGCAAAGAAGTCATGAGTAGTCTCATCCCATTCAGAAGGCTCTCCGAAATTTTGTCGCAGTGTCGGGAAATTTTGACTCGTAGACGAGGGAAAATACTTGTGCGCGCCTTTAAACCAAAAGTGACACCAGTCTGAAAATGAGACTTTGCCATTCTTCTTTGCCGAAAGAGCAATCCGATGAAATGCTGAAAATAAATACTTGCAGCTTGGGGGCAAATGCGCTTTGCCACTCTCATCGGAACCTTGGAGTTCTAAAACCGAAGGCACTATTTCGTCATAAAGTAAGCCTGTTAGAGGAAGTCCGGTGATGGAGCGAATATCCCAAAGACTGATCGAAATTTCTCCTTCCGCTGTTAGCAATGTGTTTGTCTCCGGGCACCAAAAGTCGCAAAAGGACTCAACTAATGAAGTGCTGCGACGATAAAGGAAAAGCGAAGCACAAATTGCTTCATAAATGTAGACGGATTTGAGACTGCTGCGGCACTCGCGAAGAACATCCTCTAGCCATTCCCAGTAACGCGGAATGTAGTAAAATTCGGATCCAAAGTGAAAACTGGCATTGCGCTGAACTTCACCTCTGGAGATTCGAGAGTGTAGCAACTTAGAGAAAGTCGGCATGGCATCAGTGTTATTATGGTGTGAAGAAAGTAGCACCGGGCACGAGTTTTCGACTTCTTGCCACCAGGATTTCAGGTTCGGTGGGTATATCAGTGGTAACCATGATTCAGCAAAGGGACCCGTCGCAGAAGGAAAGACGGCGTGTTTGACTCCCTTATTCATGTCGCTCACATCATCAACCGTCACTAGGTACTCCTTGCCAATCGTCGTGGACTTGCTCGCTTTGAAATGCACCATATCGTCTCCTAAGACAAAACGGCAAACAAATTATTTTCTTTTCAAAAAAAAAAAAGAAAAAAAAAAAATTAAGTGTGGTGTGTAACGTGGTGTAACCCACGTGTGTCCAAAGCAAACAAAGAAGAAAGGTCAAAAAGTACCCTAAAGAAGATCAAAGCCAAATCAAAAACAAAATTTTAATCAATTTAATAGTCTCCGGATTCCCAAACCAAATTCAATAGGCCTCCCCAATTAATTTCAAGTCCAGAATAGTAATTCATTGGGATCTTTCAAGCCGTATTTCGTTCTGCACGGTGTCTTCCAGGTGAGAATTGTTTTCGCTTGCCGTCGAAGTCACATGCCAGAGAATCGGCCAATAGTATGGGCACTGATCCGTCGTCCGTCAGCAAAGTGATAACGAGAGTGCATTTTTACGGCGTCGAAATATGCTGCATATATATATATAAAAAAAAACATGTGAGTAAAATTTAAATTCCGCTCACCTACAGAACTGAATTCTGTTTTGTCCGTTGGCGAGAGTGTCGAGGTGAACTTCAAGTTATCGAGCAAGGCGAGTTGGGTCGCGGGTCTCTGGAGTACGCTTGGTTCAGACTTGTGCTTCTCGTTAATTATCGGTCGTTTCGGTATTCGGACGAGTATGTTGATTGCTGGGATGTGGTTTATACTTTGCGTGAAGAATTCGAGCTTGTTAGTGAACGGATGATTTCTAGTTCAGTTTATTTCCTTTTATAATTGAAGGGAGGGAGTTTTTGTAGAACTCAAATTCCAAAGTCTATCATGATGCGGATTCTTTTATCAATTTATTATCAAATACTGTGTACCAAACTTATCTTTTCAATTGAGTTGGTTATGGGATTGGATAGCAGATGAAGACTTGGTTACTCACTCAAACACTACTACTAGTGCATCCGGCAAGGCAACATCATTTCTGGCAAATAAGGAAAGAGCAGTGGTAAGGGCTCTCATCTCTTAAACAAGTGGTCAGGGGTTCGATTCCTGACTCTTGCGAATGAAAAAAGCCAAACTTGGGAGGGGTCAACCCATTAAATTGCCTTCAGTACCCCGAAGGAGATTGCCCCAGCTGTCGGTAGGGGATACTCCTGGTCAACACCAAAAAAAAAAAAAGTAAAATGTCGGGATCGATTCACGCTTAAACACTCAAAATCGTGTACGTGACTCAATCCCGAGGGGCAAATTTGTAGACATAAAAATATATCTTACATTCTAAAAATGAGTCAAAGTTAAATATTGACTTATGTGAAAGTCTTTTGTCTGAGAAAATGGGTCAGTGTATTTTAACCCGAACAAATATATCTGTACTTAGTCCATTTTGTTAAGAAATAAAGTCGGTCCACTCAAAAATGGGTTGATACTAAGTATGAGACGTAAATGTTTAAGGCCAAAAGTAATGGTGCTACATTCGAATTGGGCTCATAAAACTGGAGAAGCCCGCCTAACAAAGGTTGACAAAGCCCACAAAATTGACGAAAACAAAACAAGTATTTGTGACAGTGTAGCCGTGGGGCTTAGATCATTAATCATTATGAATGTGGTAATGATGATCTTTTAAAAAAAAAGACCTGGTTTAGTCAACAACTGCACAAAGTTGTTGCACTAAAAATGTGAAGTTTAGCATGATAACTAGGTAGTATCCCGCGCTTCGCGCGGCCTGTTTTAAAATTTTATTATTATAATTGATGAAAAATAATATAATTCATATTTAACCTTTAACATTTTTACCTATAAATAAAAATAAATTAATTGTTTTTCTGAAATTTTATTTTTTTAGGTTCAAGTTCAGTGTTTTAAAATAAAATACATATAATTTTAAGGGATATTCTACATGATACCCCTCAATTTTTCAACTTTCTACATGGTACCCCTACACTTTTTAAAATATACATGGTACCCCTAATTGTTGTCATTATCACTAAGTGTACTCCTAAACTTTATTTTCCATCAATTAAACTCGGTTTTAGGCGTTAGGTAATGACTTGGACGCGCTTGTCATTTATTATCCTATGACATAAGGATTCTATTAGGCTCAATATCCATCTCGATCTTAATATTTACTGATATATATGGGCTAAAAAAATTTTGACGGGAAATTTATTGATTCCTTGCAAAATTATCACATCCAAAGATGGATATTGAGCCTAATAGAGCCCTTATGTCATGAGATGATAAATGACAAGCTTGATTACGCGTCCAAGTAATTACTTACGCCTAAAACGGGGTTTAATTGACGGAAAATAAAGTTTATAGGGGTACACTTAGTGATAATGACAACAGTTAGGGGTACCATGTATGTTTTAAAAAGTGTAGGGGTACCATGTAGAAAGTCGAAAAATTGAGGGGTACCACGTAATTTTTAGTAGATTGGGTATTTTTAGAACATTTTACTAAATTTAAGGATACCACTTATATTTTCAAAAATATAGGGGTACCACATAGAATGTAAAGAAACACGGGGTACCACGTAGAAAAATCCTATATAATATTATATTATTTAATAATCATTACTATTGTTTTAATTATTCAAACTCACTCGTGATCACTATGTACATACATACTCGTTATCAGAGTATTTAAACCTCTCAAAATCTCATATGTATTCATTTTGTCGCAATATAATTTTTTTGTTCCCACACTATAAAAACTTATATTTTAGTAGTTTTTTTTAAGTTTTTTTTTTTTTTAATAAATACAATGACTCTTCAAAATATATTAATGGTCTAAGTTTTATAACTTTCTCAAAATGTTTTTTTTACGTAAATGTAAAACATTGTAAGATACTCACTTTAATCATCTCTACATATCAAAATATGTTAATAAATATAATGAAAATTATACTCGATTGAAAGCATTTTTCGCAATGAACGTTTTTATTTACAATTTAGAATTTTTATCAGAATATTTTTTTAATAAATTTAGAATCAAATCAACGTAATTATTTAATGTAATTTTATAATAAAATTTATTAAATTATAATTAATATTACTGAGATTTATGCTGCATTTATTATGTTCATATTAAATGATTAGCTGTAATAAATGCTTGTCATTAAGGTTGTATAGGACACGTGGCGCATCCACAGCGTTTCAACCCAGTTTTATATATATATATAAGATAGCAAGTCAACGAGAAGTATATGCAAATTTGTTGCTTGCTTAGCGGGGACGGAGACAAAGAAAAGATAAAAAAAAAACAAGTTCTTATAAATAGAGAGAAAACACTCTCATTTAAGGACTAATCACCACAATTATAAAAAATCAACATATCTACACCAAAAATACACTACAAACCCAAAATCCTCTACAAAACATTCTCTACAAAATCTCTCCAAAAAAAAAAATAAGAGAAGAAAAATACATTCATTTCTAGTCCTCTAGATTTGAATACTAAATTACTCTTTGATTCGACATCAAGCGTTCGTCGCCGTCAATTGAAGAGAAGCAAGTCAAATTCAACCAAGGAGAATCAAGTCTTCAAATCAAGACCCTCCTGTTCATTCATTGCGGAAATCGAATCAGTAGAACAACTAGTAGATTGTACCCTAAATCCTTTTGATTAATAAAATTATTATTTTGTTGCATTGTTTGTGTTTTATCTTTTATTGCAGATTTAACGCAAATCTGTTGTTACAGTTGAGATAATATATTTGTTAGGATATTATCTTTGGATTGTTCTTCAAGGCATTCTACTATATATTGTAACTAGAATTCAAGCCAGGCGTTGCCCGGGTCATATCATAACAGTAACTTTAAAGTATTTATTATAAGGTTGATATTTAAAAAGGTTTTTAATGACTATTTACATGCATTTTTGTCACATTTTGTGATTAATATTAAAGAAGAGCAAGATGCATAATGTTTGTCTATGAACATGTCAAAAATGGTTCGATCTAATAAATTTTAGTTGACCCAATCTTAATTGGGTTTTAAATAAACCTGTCCTAAAACTGCATGCCACGTAATTGATATAATTTAAAACACAAATTGTTATATAAGACGGTCTCATGGTATTAGGAAAGTGGATGGCGGAGGCGGTGGAAAGCCGGAGGTTGTTTATTGTAGTTTATTAATAATATGTTGTGTTGGGTAAATGAGGTTTCTAGCAGTATTTATTTAGTTTTGATTTTTTGTTGGGCTAATTTCTTAATTGGGCCCGTCTTATGCTATAGGGCGGTCCTATAGGAGAGTAGCTGAATTTAAAATCACCCATAACAAACCATATAACTAGGGTTATGCTCATTCATGGACAACATTTACCATTTTACCCTTTACATTACTCAATCAAAACTTTCCATTTTTCGTTGATTTCCTCCAATTCTTTTCATTTTTCAAGAGTCACCCACCCCACTGTCAGTCACCCAACCGCCTGCCACCTTCCCTCCGGCCACACCATCGTCGCCGGCTACCTACCCATCGCCGACCACCTACCCATCGCCAACCACCTCTCCTTCCCCTGCCCACCTTCCCCACAAACAATTCCCTCTTACCCCCAAAAACAACCACCCTCCGCCCACCATAACTTTTCCCTCCGCATCTGCTATTGTCGTCCCTACCACCATCGTCGCCGACCCCCACCCCTACCACCACCGTCGTCGACCCCAGTCGTCCACCATACTCACCCCAAGCACTTCTAGAATGAAACCCTAATTATAAAATTTAGGTTAATTGGATATGAAATTAGTTAATTAATTTTGGTATCAAATTTGATGTATTGTTGATAAAATTAGATTAATTATTTGTTTAATGTATGAATAAAGTGCATAATTGATGAATTTGGTTAGATTTTGATTACTTTGTTGGAGGAAGAGAGAAAAAATAAGAGAAAAACTTTTTGCTTGTTTTCTGATAGAAGGGTATGCAATGGAAAAATTATGAAAAAAAGTCCATAAAAGAGTAAAACGTGTACATGAAAGAGCAATAGGTCGTTTGGTTACCCACTAAAAAAGACAGGAAGTACAATTCATGTGAATTGCAAAATAGGTAACTTGTTTGGTTACCCCAATTCACATGAATTGAAACTTCCCATGAATTCTAATTCCTCCATAATGGAGGAAGTTGCTTACCTAGCCCCTCTGTCCTTTTAAGTGGGAATCTTTCATGAATTGCAATTCCTATATACAACCAAACAACATTTTCTAATTCACATGAATTCTAACTTCATGTGATCTTTCACCTCCTAGGCAATGGAGATTCCTGCATGCAACCAAACAACTCCTATATTTGTAAAGGTAAATGAATACGGAGGGTAATTGTCAAACACTTTCTTAAAGTGGTAGAATTTATAATGGAAAACTTTTTGTTTTTTCATATCTATAATAACTATGTCTCTCTTAAACGTTGTTTGGTAAATGACTTTGCCTGAATGAGTTCTTATCATATTGGCTCAATCAGGAGTTGTACCGATATAATGAGCATATTACATAGAGAATTAATTAAGCAATATTATAATCAATTATATATATTTATATATAAATCATATTGCATTAACATTATACACTTTGTACTTTTTCTCCAATACGCAAAAAAAAAAAAAAATAAGATTAGCTGAAAAGTGAAATGGTAACTGATAATTAAGAGCTGATAAGGTAACTGATTATAAAATAACGTAAAAGGATATGAAAATTATTTAATTTATAACATCATCGTTTTTTTTGGTGTAAACCCAGTGTATAATCCTCTCGCCGCGGGTGCTTTCACAAAAAGATAAACAGCTAGCCAAAAACCTCATGGTTAAGGAATGGGTGAGCAACCCACACCAAACCCATTGGATCGTCATCGTACAATTTAGACCATCCCCAAGCAGTGGTCACGCTAACTAGGTCACGACCCGATTTTACTCTTAATTTCACCTTATTAACCTTGACCTATTTTCACCCTCCCAAGTAGAAGGTCGCGACCTAGGTCATTAACCCAATCATTTTCCACTTCACAACATTCCCAATCATACCCCACTATCATATTATATACTTTTTTTATTATTTTTTTATTGTTTCACCAATCAAATTTAGACACATAGGAGGTCACATAAGTGGTCAATTTGTGACCAAAGTGACCAAGTTTGGTCACAAATTGACCTTTGGTCACAAATTAACAATTTTGGTCACCAATTAAGTACCTTAATTACCCCATTAATCATGACTAAGCAAGGTCATGACCAAGCAATTGACCTTGCTTGGGATGGTCTTATACAAATATTTCTACGGTCCAAAATATCTGCTAAAGCCACCGAATAACCACCTGTTCTTATTATTGTTAGACTAGAGAGAGAAGAAGAAGATAGTAGAAGAGAAGAAGGAAAGATATAGAGAGAGAAAGAGGTAGTGCTCTGGAGTCCGCCTTATCCCTTCCTCTCCTTGGGAGGTGGTTTTTTACCTTTTACCTTTCTGGTATCTTTCTCTCTCCTTTTCTTTTTAGATTTCATCACTTTTGTTTACAATTCGGATTGAATTTTTGGTGTTATATGATTGATTATAGAATTTTGTTATAATTTGATTTGTTTCGGTTCGTTACCATCGATGTGTGATGTTGATCTGTAGATAGGGTTAGGTATTTGAAATTCACGGAGATTTTGTTAATTTTGATTTGCAGAGTCTCTATTGATATTTGCATTATGTTGTAAGAATTGATTGAATTTTGGTATAATTATTACGTATATTTTGAATTGGTTTGATTCAATACGTTATGATGCGTTTTATTGATCTTTAGTTAAGGTTAGCTGTTTGAAATTCACCGAGATTTTATAAATTGTGCTTTGCGGTATTTGCATTACGTTGTTTGAATTGATTGATTATGTATTTTGGCCCAGTCTTAATTCGGACTATTTTTCAGCTAAAATATCTTGTCTTTGATATAATGAAGAAGTTGATATCTGTTCAATCATGATTATGATTATGATTTGTCTCTCAATGAATTCGCTTTCCTATTTTCAGTCAGCATCTATTGTTACAATTTTGCACTCTGCGCATTCATTGAATTACTTGAAGGTGCTGTTTGGAGTTTCAGTTAATAACAGTATCTACAATTTAGCGATTCTGGCCCCCTGGAAGGTTGAGTTGTTTGTTTGGTTGTGACTTCTGGATGATTTTTTATTGGCAGGTCTTCTTCTAAAATTGAAGGTGTGTTTGAATTGAGGGATTTGGAGGGAAAGGGAGGGGAGGGAATTGGAAGGATGAGAAATCTATTGTTTGGTTAGCAAAATGAAGGTATAGGGATTTGGAGGGGAGGGTCCTACAAGGCAAATTATTTCCCACCAACATAGGCAATATTTGGAAGGAAAATCACCTCCTCCTTTCTCCCTCCCCTTCCTTTCTCTTCCCTCCTTTCCCCTCCCCTCTCTTTCCCTCCTTTTTCCTATCCAAACAAGGCCTAAGGGTGTGTTTGGATGGAGGGATTTAGAGGGAATGGAAAGGGAGGGGGAGTAGGGAATTTGAAATCCCTTGTTTGGTTAGCAAATAAGGGGAGAGGGAAATGGAGGGAGAGGGATTTGGAGGAATTCATTTTCCTTCCTCCAAGGGAAATCAAAATCTCTCCAATATAGGAAAGATTTGGGGGGGATTGTATCCAATCAACTCCTCCCTCCTTTTCCCTTCCATCCTTCTCCCTCCCCTCCCGTTCCCTCCTATTTTGATATCCAAACAAGGCCTAATTGTCTTCTTAATCTTCGTATACGAGAAAACTGATTTACTCGATTTGTTGATGGTTGTCTCTTTGGACTAGTAACTAGTTCTCCAACTTTTCCATAGAACATGTGTGTTTTACTTTTATGTTAAACACTTAAACTAGACTTGTTTTCTTTGCCCCGCATTGTTAGAACATTGTATGGTATCATTTTATACAAATTTCCATTTTGGTTGACTGGTTGGCCAATTCTTCTCATGAAGTTTGAATGTTGAGTTGGTCAATGTTAAACGATAGTGTGAAGTTTGACTTGTATTGTATAAATGGAATAGAGGGGATACTCTTAAGATCCTTGCATCTGAAGTACTGAAGTTGTATTGGGGTTTCTGATTTCTGTGATATCTCGAGATTGCCATGAGTTCCGGCTTATGTTTTCTGGAAAAACTGCTAGTATCATTGGCTACCAGGCAATTGATAAAAAGAGGCTAGCATTGATTTTTATTTTTGCAGCGACTGTCTGGCTGTCTGGCTATTGATCCAGATAAGTTATTTGGTAACAGCCATGTGTTTTTTGTGTTATTTTAGCCTGTTGGAAGACTGCTGTATAACCAAAGATTAGGATTATCTGTTTTTTACTTGAGAGACAGCAGGAGTAGTGATGTGATTTCTAAGATAAAGTTGAACAGGAAATGTAATTTGGAATAGTACGTACACTAGAGGAATATTCTGATTTTGTCTTCTTGATTGTTGTCTTTGCTTGATCTGTGCTCAAGGCTCCTAACCTTTTTCTAATAATCAAAATATTAGCATCTTTTTCCAAATCATGAAGTTGGTTTATAAGGTTGCAGTTGTGATACTCTTTCTGATGGTTTGATGACTGACCTAGCAATTTTTTTCTTGGATTGCCGTTATATATTTAGACATTGCGTACAATGATCTTTATGCAAGGGGAGACAATATCTATATAATCGGGAAGATTTTGATGTTGCATAAACAAAATTCAGAAGTTTATCAACCTTGCATAATCTTTGCTTTTGTGGTTTCTTAACAGTCTTATGTCACGGGCGTCACTTTTTCAGAAACATTAATGTTATGTATAATTATGTTTTAAATAATACATTTTTCTTTCCATGGGGATACGTAGTTGCACAGACACTATATATTCCATTTCCTAGAACCATTCTTGACAAACTGTTTTCCGTATAAAGGGATTGGACATGACTTTAAAGTGGTACACTCAATTGTACATGTGAAGGCAATGTACTTTTTTGATGCATTTTATTAAGAACTTCTCGCTAAGATTATTCAGATGACTAAGCGTTCCCTCTTGTACTTTGCAGATTCCAGTATTCTTAAATTGCACATCTTGCACTATTAAGCTATGGAGCAAGTTCGATATCAATCAAATTATTTCCATTTCTGCACTGTTTTATTTCGGGAAGTTCTTTATTGGAGGTTCTTCAATCTTGGGAATTTTCCACTTGTTTCTTTTGTCAACAGCACCTAGTGCCCAAATTTTTCTTAATGATCAAGAAGATAGGAGGCTTAATTCAATTTTCCACTAAGAGATGTCCTTGCTTCTTAGAGCTCCTCTGGATAAGCCTATCCTATTAACCATTGGGTACTGTTCTGTAAGTAGGTTCTCAAACTTAGCCGGGTACAGGTTGTTGCATGTGTTTTCTGTGATAGAAATCTGACAGGCATCTTCAGCCGGGCCAGCCAGGATATACCATTTTTTTTTCAATTAGTTTATTTACGGACATTTTTCATCTCCATCGCATATGTGTCTCGAGTTAGCAATCTATCAATCTGTTTGAATAAGGAGCAGGTGCCTGTGTATTCAGACTCACTAATGGAGAGGTGAGTCTATTCAACAATTGTGCTTGGCATGTGAATGTTGTTGTTTGTCGTGACTTTTGATGATTAATGAAAGCCCTGGATGAAACAGGTATAAGCTTATTAAAGAAGTTGGTGATGGAACTTTTGGGTGTGTTTGGAGGGCTATAAATAAACAAACTGGCGAAGTGGTGAGTTTCATCCTGTTTTGGTTATATAAGATATTTTTTTGGTTTGTTGACTAATCTGCTGCCAATATTTTTCTTCATAGGTCGCCATAAAAAAGATGAAGAAGAAATACTATTCCTGGGAAGAATGCATAAATTTAAGAGAAGTAAAGGTCTGGGAGTAATTTCATCAATATTTTAATAGTTCTTTTATTAATTTTTCTTATCATTTTGAAAGGGCTGAGGTTTTACTGCTTTTGTTCCAGTCATTGAAGAAGATGAACCATCCTAAAATCGTGAAGTTGAAGGAAGTTATTAGAGAACATGACATCTTATATTTTGTGTTTGAATATATGGTAATAAACTTTCACCTTTTGTTTGTTTGGTTATGCTGGTAGTTTAGTTTGCTTATAGGAGTCCTTGCAATGTGTCTCCAGGAGTGCAATTTGTACCAGCTTATGAAAAGTAAGGGAAGGCCCTTTTCTGAAGCTGAAGTCAGAAATTGGTGCTTTGAAGTTTTTCAAGGCCTTGCCTACATGCATCAGCGCGGGTATTTCCATCGTGATCTTAAACCAGGTATCTTCTGAAACAATTTGGAACCATAATTACATGGCTGGATCATCTCTGCTGCTTTATTGCTTAATGTTCACTGTTTCATTTGGCAAGTGTTATGGAGTTTATTTTTTTGTCTCTAGAAATTTTTGGGTTGGGTGTCTCTTCAATACCACAGCCTGTGTAATGTACAAATGAAACCAGGAAATGTATAAAAATGATATGTGTAATACTGTGATACATTATTATGTTTGTTGGAAATATGTAGAGGCTATTTTGCTATGACCATGATGCAACTGCTCCGACCAAAGGGCTATTTAATAATAGAGATTTTCTCATGTGTACCCCTCAACTATTTCATTTTCACTTATACCCTTCTTTTTTGGAAAAAAAAAACTTTGACTATTCTTGGCTACAAGTTTTGAAAACGTTAATTTTTTCCCATACCAAAGATCTCGTAAAGACTATAAATTTGAAAAAAATAAAAAAATCACCGTTTTCGGAACTCTTAACCGTGAGTTCTCATCGGTCAAAGTTTATCCCGTAAAAACTTTGACCGGCCATACCTCTTGACTACGAGTTCAAAAAACTATAATTTTTGTTTTTCAAACCGAAGAGGAATAGTTGAGGGTACACATGAGAAAATCCCTTAATATTAATATAAGGGCAAACAGTTTTGTGGATCATTTTGCATTCCATCACATTTTAAAGCTAAATACTTTACGTTTTCTTGGTTTCATCACCTAGTTTACTCCATGCTCTTTTTTATCCAATTTTTCACTATTATCCTTCTAAATTAATTTGTTTGCTTACTGGTTTAATGAATAGAGAATCTTCTGGTCTCAAAAGATGTCATCAAGATAGCAGATTTTGGTCTTGCTCGAGAAATAACTTCAGCTCCACCTTATACCGAATATGTTTCAACTCGCTGGTATAGATTCTTCTCTTAGTAGCTGAAATGTGTATCCTCATTCTTGTAGGTTGATGTATTATGAATAGGTTAATAACTAAGTTATGGTTCCTTGTCAGGTATCGGGCTCCTGAGGTTCTGCTTCAGTCACCCACATATACTTCCGCTGTTGGTAAGTGGAGTGAGACTGTCGTTGTGTGGTTGAACTATTATTGCACGTACTGACATCTGACATCTGACTTTCAATTACAGATATGTGGGCTATGGGTGCCATAATGGCAGAAATGTTTGCCCTCCGTCCTCTTTTCCCTGGTCTAAAGTATAAACTTAATCTTTGACATTCCAATCTCTTTAAATTTAATAAATTGGTAGTATGTGGATGTATATCTAGTATTGATGTACTTGTGATTTTTCTATGAATGCATTTGTAGTGAAGCAGATGAGATATACAAGATCTGCAGTGTTATTGGAACTCCAACAGAGAGCACTTGGCCCCATGGGTGTCAGCTTGCGAGAGCAATGAACTTCCAGCTCCCACAGGTCAGTTAATTTAGTTAGGTTGAATGTATGTGGGGCGGCGTAGGCCTTAGTTTCTGTGCCAAAACGATTTCTAGATGTTGTTTAGTTTATTTAGAAATTTGTCTTTTCATCTTTCAGCGAAAAAGGTTTCTTGACTTTGTAGTACTAGTTCTTTGGATTTTTGAATATTTAATCTCCTCTCTTGTCTGCACATCAATTCCCTCACGGGAATCGTTTAGAATTATTTTGGGAAATTCTACAGGGTAACCCTGAGTTTTTTCGATTTCTACATGGTACCCCTTCTTTCTCCAAAAAACATCAATAGTGCCCCTAAGTTCTTGTCCTTAATTCTATACCATGAACAACTTGTATTTTCCGTTAAGTTTTCCGTTAAAACTAATGGCTATAAATTTTATCTTGTTCAATCTACAATCTTCATCTTCTTTACCAATTACCATTGATCTTCGATCTTCTTCATCCATATCTTCTTATCTTTGCTCATATTTCCATATTATTCATCCAAATATTTATTTTTCTCATATGCTTCAACAATTTTTCAATTTCTTCCCTCCCATATTATCTCCCACCTTCTCTATCTTTTAATTAGTCTTGTACAAAAAGGGGAAATCAGAATCTAATTTAATTTCATCCATGATTTTGTTTATTAAACCTACCTTGCACGACTATCCACCTTATTAATTTCCCATTTGACCAACCTCTAACCTACCCTAAAATTCCCTAATACCTTAAATTTCATATTATTTTTCACGAATTGGTTAAATTACAACAATGAAATTGCCAAAAAAGAGATGATTTTGGCCCGTTCACCGATCACTTTCACTTCTTATTTAGTCTCTTGTTTGATTTTGTTTATAAATAAGAGATTTTATGAAATTCTGATTTCACTATTTTAGAGTCTAGGAAAGATGAAGGATTATGTAAGAAGTGAGAGACGAAATTGGATCAGGGATGAAAAATCTGAGAATGGGAGAGAAAAAAAAAATATACAGTTTAAAAAATAAAAATTGAATTTGGAAGATGAATATTGTTGGCTGAACCAGGTAGACTGATAGAAAATTTAGAACTAACGGAAAACATAACGGGAAATACAATTTAGGTTACGGTGTAGAATAAGTAAAAGAATTAAGGGTTACCACTGATGTTTTCGGAAAAAGAGAGGGTACCACATAGAAATCGAAAAAACTCAGGGTTACCATGTAGAATTTCCCAATTGTTTTTGTGCTAGATTCTGTTTCTTTGTACGTTGCAATATTGTTTGGCTGGGCTGCTGGGGTACTGTGCTACCATGTTGTTATTCTTCAACCTTGCTACTTGGAGGACATTTGTCTCTTTCCTGTTCTCTTCTCTCTCTTCTTCGACCTTAATATGTTTTTTTCCTTAAAAATCTTTCCATGAACCGACTGTTGCTCAGGCAGCCTTATTATGATGTCAACTTTTACTTTACGGGCCAAATTAGGCAAGCAGAACTGGGCTACGAGTTAAGACGGATCTATTCTTGTCACTCGTGTGCTAGCAAATGCATCTGCCACTGAAATTTTGCATTTATTTTATGATTCTTATCCTGGCTGTTTGTATTTCAGCTTCCTGGGGCACATCTTTCAACTTTTATGCCCTCAGCAAGTGAAGATGCAATTAACCTTATAACGGTAAGCTGATTTTATTTCTGCTCCCTACTCCAGTCATTGGCTGGCGGCCTGGCGCGTATAGCAACATCTGTCACTGAAATTCTATTGCATTTTCTCAGACTCTGTGTTCATGGGACCCATTCAGAAGGCCGACATCTTCTGAGGTTTTTCAACATCCCTTCTTCCAGGTAATTTATTATTCAGTTAGTGACTGTTCTTGGCTTTATCTATATGCATTTCAGAAGAATAAAACACAAATTGCTGAAATTTTTTATTACGAATAATGTTGAATTGTGGTCTATGTTACCAAGAGTCCCTTAATCAAAAACACAGACTGATTGATGATTACAAATTATGCAGAAATGTTTCTATGTACCTCCATCCCTTCGGACAAGGGCAACTATCAATAGAACACCGCCGCCTACAGAAACCAAGGGATTTATCGAGCAGAAATCCATAAGGAGGTATTCTGGCCCTGTAAGTCTTCCCAACCCAAAGGACACCTATCGAAAACCCCATGTGGCCTTTGGTGCTGGTGTGCAACGAAAACTGGATATGGATGACAAGGATATGAACAAGAATGACAAATCTATAAAGAGCTCCGCTGAGCAACCCAAGTATCGACCACCAGCTATGAATAGCCCATGTAAGTGCAGTCATATTTTACAGTGAATCTTTTATGAGAGGGTCTCATCGATGGTGTTCAACCTTGGTTAAGGGATAATCTTGAATTGGTCATTGTGGCCTAAGCTCGATCATAAATGTACCATTAATGCAGCCAATAATGCCTACCCTTACAGCCAATAATGATTAAGACTTGCCCGATCATAAATGTTTTATTTACAATTATTATTCAAGTTATGCACAGCTTGTTTGAGAATTCTCTCCTCACTAAAAAACCATTGGGGGTTTTTATACTTATCAATGAATTGGAGTGAGTAATTTTTGTGTTCACATATAACTATATAAGTTTAGCGCCTATTCTCAATCACATGTTTGAAGCCTCAATTGTTGCTTGTGTTCTCATCTTATAGTGTTATACGCTGCCTGTAATTATTCAGGGAGGATGACACGTGGCGTGACTGAAACAGCGGAGAGGTTGTCAAACATGAGTGTGGGTAGTGGCAGGCAAGCGCCTATGAAGGCTGGAGGATGGCATGGACATTCCAATATGTTTATGGCAGTCTCCGGTGATCCAGCCTTCTAGAAATTTCGTCAGGAAAGTCGCGGGATAATCTCTTCTAGTTGCCAATGATATATACAAACATACAATAAATTGGAGTGTGTTTTTGTTTGCCTCAGGCGGTTTCAGTTGTCTATGGAATATTAAACTATTACTTTATGTCTGCATTTTGATTTTGGTGTTGGGATGGAATCGCCTTTATTATGTTTATTCTTGAATAAAAATCGACATGATCTTTAAAGTGCTCTACATTTCTATGACCTATTATTTGCTTCGACTCTTTTGTTTCTGCTCTTTTTATTCTTCGTTATTATGTGATTTGTTGGTTTCTTTACATAATTCTTTCAGAGGGGCATGTTTGGCCTCGCTGTAGGAAAACTGTTTTTGCTTTTAAAAATGAGTGTTTTTTTAATAAGATACTTTTTGATAAAATTGTTGGTGTTTGGCCTAATATTTTACAAAAAATGACTTCTCAACAACATTTTTTACGTAAGCGGATGAAAAATGAAATTTATTGTTGGAAAGTATATTAAGACGGGCCTTGATTTGTAGAGAATGAAAAAATATGAATTAATAAATATTAATATTTTTTTGACACGTTTACAACATACAAATTGTCATTTATGGATTAAAAATTTATAAAATAAAAGTAAAAGCTAGAAACGCCAAATTGGTGTTTCTACTTTTGGCTCTCAAAATTGTCTTTTGGGCTTAAGAGTGTGTTTGGATGGTGAAAGTGGAGGGAAATGGAGGGGAGGGGAAGGAGGGAAAAGACAGTGAGGCAAGGGAAGGGGAGGGCATATGAGATGTGGGTGTTTGGATACCATTTCCTTCCAAAATCTTGCCTATTATGGAGATATTTTGATTTGCCTGGGGGAGGGAAAATGAATTTCTCCAAATCTCTCTCCCTCCATTTCCCTCCACCTTCATTTGCTATCCGAATAAGGGATTTGCAATCCCCTACTCTCCCTCCCTTTCTTTTCTCTCGAATTCCTTCAATCCAAACATCCTAAAAAAATTGTTTTAAATTCTTCAAAATTAATTGTTCGGTCTAGCTTCTGCTTATTAACTGGAAAAACACTTTTAAAAGCCCGGCCAAACAACACTTTGATAACCCCAACGTTTCAACTTACATTATAATCAATACATATATATATAAAGCAGAAACTTTTCGAGCGATATTAGAGAGTCCAACTTTTTTAGAAATCCTAACAAGAGTAGATTTCGAAAAAAAATTAAAATAAATAAAGTTATCCTAATAAAAGTATATTTCTTAGTATTTAAAACAAATTTTAATAAAATTATCCTAATATGAGTAGATCAAATATATTTTAATAAAATTATCCTAATATAAATATAAAATTATCAAACAGATAATAGAAATTCATAATAATAGTTCAAGTTATCGTATTTATTTTCCCCCACTTACAGTCTCATACATTTTTATTTTGTATTCTCGCATCAAAATTCAAGAAGCTGACGGATAAAAGATGAATTTATTTTATTAAAGTGTTATGTTAAGATGATGTAGTGTATTCTCGCATCATTGGAGTGTGTGTATAGAAATCATAAACATAAATGATGCCTCCATATACACTCAAGTTATCAATACATAAAACATTTTACTAATCTATATATGTTACTATTTTTGTTTAACTAATTTACTTTCTATAAGAATGTGGAGATCATTAGATGGAGGAATGAAACCGAGAAAAACTGAAGTAGAATTTGAGGGTTTAAACAACTCAAAGCTTTTGTGTAACAATGGAATAACTCATAGTGTTATTCATATGATGAATCAATGATCGGTTCTAGACTCACGCATTAGTAGGTGCTAAATACTCAAAATACACTATGTAACTAATTATATGGTATATTAATGTCATACACATTATTCATATACTATATCTCATATTTCATTATAAAAATTAACTGAAACTTAAAAAACAAGCTTAAAAGATAACTGAAAATTCGGAGACGATCAGTTAACCGATTAAATAAAAACTGCTTTTTAAACTAACCGGAAAGATAGTTTTTTTTATAATATGGCATAAAAGGACATAGTAAGTACTCCATATTTAATATTATAAATTGAAGTATTAAAAAAAATACATGTAGCTTATTTCTCACATGCTTCGCTTATTTTGGTAAATAATTTATCCACCAAATACTTACAACAAAGAAGATAAATGAAATTTTGGTCAGATAAATTTAAGCTTATTTTTTTTCGAAACAGAATCTAAATATGAGATTTTTAATTTCATGATCTCTCGACCTTCATAATATCAAATTAATTTCTTTTTCTATTTTTTTTTTTTTGCCCATGTTTACTTACTTTTGAACCTGTTGTTAAAAGTTAATCTCATGTTCCATTTTTAATTTTATAAACTTGATTAATAAAATGAATAGCTATTGGTTCAGAATTAATATTAGCAATGAGACATTGTAACACAAAGTACGTATATATCATAATCATGAGAAATAGAATAAATAAATAATTGGTTCAAAATAAGTGTTCCATATAAGAAAATTATTAACTCTACAATAAGAAAAAACAAATTTGATCAAAAGGAAAATCTATCACAATTGTCCATCCAATTATATATCTTTTGTCTTGGATGCAGCAAATATAAATAAAGTTTCAGACTCAAACTAAATTTTAAGTCATGTCAACCATGGATGTTAGCTAGGCATGGGTAAATAAAATATCAGAAATATTTGAAAACTATAGAGTAAGCGATAATATAACATTTATATGGAACAAACTAATTCAAGATCTACACAAGTTGATCTATGGTTTTGAAATTTTTTACTTGTGACAACTAAAGGCATATAATTTTTCTAATTAATATGGGTATGAGAAAGCCTACCTTCATCCTGTCTCCTCGCCTGTATGACATCCTTGTTTTTAGGAGTCGCTTTTTTTTCTATTATTCGAGACTTGGTAGAGTATTTTAGTCCCGTTAGACTTTGGGAGCAATTCATTATCTTTTAGGAATTTCACACTAAATGTACGTCATCCTCTTCGCAATGATCCTATGTATTGTTTTTGCAGAGTCGTCAATACATTAGTTTGACCATGATATTTGACATATTATTGGTCAAAGTTATAAACGACGTTTGACTCTTGAGAAGCAATGGGAAAGATGTTCATTAAGAAGGGAAGAGAGTATACATGATGAATTTTTTAACATAACTCATAATGGTATATTCTACAAAGTGTGGTATGTCGGTTCTGTTGTTGAGGAACATCAACTCTGTAAGAGGTCTTTCTAAAGAGACATTGTCTTATTATTAATCGTCTTGGGAAATTCGAAATAGAAAGGAAGGTAATTATGGGTTCCAAAGTTGGCAAAAGGTACTAAACCGAGCATATAGGAATGACTTCCCCGAACACAAATATTCCTTTCGTTCTTAAGCGGAGACAATATACATTGAGGCTATGCTACGCTAGACAATAAATAAGAGTCGGGGACATTCACTTAATCATGTTGGAATTTATGTGCTGAAACCAGTTTTTAGTAATGACCACCTTTACGTAGAAGCGTCAAGAATAACGTCATCCAAGGGATTAAGGTTCTCATCGTGATAGAGACCAAATGTATCAAGGCCAAACGAAGGACATTATTTACAAAGAAGTTTTCACAAATTTATCAAATTGTGTGTCGTATTATATATTTTGTATGACGCTTATAAGGACAGGTAGTTTTAATTGTAAATAGCTATTTCTGTTAAAAACCGATGAAACGTGAGATTATAAGAATAATAACTCTACAACCCCAATTATATCTGTGAATGTTATACAACTGATATAGTCAATACAACATTTTTGTTGCGCTTTTGTGAGGGGAACTGATGATTAATCACTTCTCATCTAAATCAACTCCCGAAATTTTGTTTGCTCTCATTTTCAGTATGGTTTGACTTTTTGTTAAAAATTTAATAGTTTTCTATTACCAGACCATGGTAAAGTAAACCAACGTTTCAGCGTTGCCATAAAATACTAACTTGGTAACTCAACGATTTTAAATGATGTCATAAAACTAATAAATGATGTTACCCCGTGCATTCTATGCAATAGAATCACAGGTATTTTTGATTGTTGTTTAGAGACCAATAATTCTGTTAGAATTCAGTTTGGATTTGATGCTGCGAGAAGTTTATAAGGAGCAAATACTCTTAATTGTAGATATATAATCAAGGTAAAATTATGTTTAAGAGATCTAACATTTTCTTTGAACACACTATATATAATTATGATAATTGTTGTTTTACGTAATATCATTCAGTTTTACGTAGTTGTTGTAGGTTAAAATAATTTACAAGACTCATAAAAGTCTGTCTCCGTTATTAAGGATTATTTTGGTGAGCTGCACCATGTTTACAAAGAGAGCGTTTTTTATTAACTTAAAAACCAATTGTGCCCGCGACAATGAAAAAGCAAAGTACATATTATAACTAAATCACTTGATGTTATAAGTACTATTGAATGTCAATTTTTTTACGGTAAAAGCACTTATAATTCATCAATCAACTATACCATCCATGAATTTTTTTTTCATCAATGATTCAACATAGTTGGACTTTTTGGTTAACTTAAAAATATATTTTTACAGATAATTCTAATAGAAGCCCCGTGCATCGCACGGGCTTTCCAACTAGTAACCCAACTAATTAACAAAAATAACCCATTGTTCACCGGATGTCCGGAGTTTGAATAGAATTTCCGCGGCGATACCTCAAACCACATCTTTGAAATTTTGGTTATGGCGCTAATCAAATTTATGGTTGGGTCAGGCTGTTTTAGGCTTGCAATAATTCGGGTCAAATAGAATTCGGGTGTATCATTTTATATTCAGATTATCCGCAAAGGAGAGAAATCACATCCCCTTTTGCCTCCTTTTTCCTCAAATGAAGAACCTCATTATTGTACCAACCTCCCCATTATTTGAGACTCCACTGTTTTGTTTTTCCAAAAGCCCGGCCAAACAACACTGATAACCCCAACGTTTCAACTTACATTATAATAACCCAACTAATTAACAAAAATAACCCATTGTTCACCGGATGTCCGGAGTTTGAATAGAATATCCGCGGCGATACCTCAAACCACATCTTTGAAATTTTGGTTATGGCGCTAATCAAATTTATGGTTGGGTCAGGCTGTTTTAGGCTTGCAATAATTCGGGTCAAATAGAATTCGGGTGTGTCATTTCATATTCAGATTATCCGCAAAGGAGAGAAATCAGCTCCTCTTTTGCCTCCTTTTTCCTCAAATGAAGAACCTCATTGTTGTACCAACCTCCCCATTATTTGAAACTCCACTGTTTTTAGGGAAGGTTTCCAAAACAAATAAGGCAATCTGTGTTACTTTTGGAGAGGTTTTCAAATTCTTGTGTGTGAATTTGGGAACCCTATTGTTACATAGATGTAGTTATGAAATGAGGAGAGTAAATGAAAAAATTAGTGGAAAATGAGGTGGACGAATAAGAAAAGAAGAGAAAATATGGGGAGACTCATCTTTGCGGATGCTAAATGGACAATAGACAGTGTACAACACTAAAATTTAGGTTCAATATTAAGAAGTCGAGTCAAACTCAGATTTTTAATTCAGGTGTTGGATTGAGTTATTCAAGTTAATATTTTACACGTATGAGTAGTTGTATTAGCTAACGTTCAATTTGCCACCCTTCTTGAGTTGAGTCACGATCCTCTTCATTTCCTAAAAACAAATGGAGAGTCCATTTCCATTGAACGGTCCAGATTGCATCTTGGAAACATCAAACGGTTATACATTTATGCATAGGAATAAAGGGATAATAGTGTTTAAAGGAAAAAATATTATTAAATGGGTTTGTGAGAGGAAATGGAGGAAAAGAAATGGAGATAATCTTAATTGCCTTGAGTTGTATATAACCTGCATTTGAGTTTATCAGCAATGCTTGTGAGAATTAATTTTACTGGCAATGGAATCTACTAAGATTTTTATCTATAACATTATTGGATTTCTTTATTTAAGTTATTATCGAGTGTAAAAGAAAAATATATAATTTAATATAGAGTTTTTTGGTCAAACATAACCTTAATTTTTTTTTTTCCAAACACCACCTTTAAAAACAAAAGTTTGTCAAACATAACCTTTAATAATTTTTTTGGGGTTATTTCATGGGAATACTTCATCCTATGCTCCATCTTCTCATATTAATTCATCTTAACGTTTAACTGAGAAAAATCTCATCTTTGACGTCATTTAACTTATACTAAACTCAGGTCATAATTAACCTGTTAGGCCCTGTTCTTTTGGACTCAAAGCCACTTAATTTAAATTCACTTCAGATCTCATAAGTTCAGTTCAAATCCTATAAGTTCAGTCAGTCTAGATCCTATAATTTTCAGATCCTATAAGTTCAGTTCAGATCCTATAAGTTCAGTGTAGTTCAGATCCTATAAGTTTAGTTCAGATCTTATACGTCACTTAATTTAAATTCACTTCAGATCCTATAAGTTCAGTGTAACATCCCCACATACCAAGGTGCCTTACCAATGACCACCCCAGTATATAAGGGTGCTTCCATCTCGATTGTCCAAGATAAATAGATCAAATAAACAATAACAGAACATTTATTAAATAACTTTATACTTTACATCATAAACCAGCGTGAGAAAGATTACAACATATACAACTAGAAGAACTACTGGACGTGAGTGACAGCGACATCTATCTCGGTAGCGTGATGACTCGACTCCCTTCCATATCCCGCAAACATCAAGACTAGCTGTACATGCTAAACGAACTGCTCACCATCCCCGAATGGATCACCACAGTTTTGAAAACACAACACGAGGCCAGTTCACTGAGTAATAAAGATAAGAAAAATACAATAATAGCAATGACAACAATTCCACAATCATTCTCAATACTGACTACACACTTAAGTGTGTAGTCCTGCCAGATTACTGCCGCGACAGATAATGCACACCGCCAGTGAGGGACCGCAGCCTTGCCCACCTAAGCCCGCTCATCGCAACGAGCAACAACCCATGTTCCTTAATGTGCACATCCCCTCTTGTGGCGGGTTCCACAAGGGGCGAATCAAGGGCGTGAAGCCACTCCCGCAAGTGACTCCACTCAGCCGAGGACGCACCTCACCATCATAATCAATCCACCACAACTCCAACCATTGACAATACAAATCAACAACAATATTTATCACGCCAATTAAATCACAATAATCACATCTTAACATAATTATGCAATCAACTGAGTAGGGAAACCCTACCTTTGCGCTATGCCATGAAAGTGCATCCAACAAACAAGCCACGCAAGACTCCGAAATGAATCCTACAATTAGCAACCACATCCTATTACTAGACTATTCAAGACCTACTGAAAGATGACGACGAAACACAAACTCACCTTGAGACGCAGAGCGATGCCGGTAACGGCGACAACCCGACTCGGTGACTTCAAGCATGAACCATCTCTCTTCTTGGGTTAGTGTCAAGGCTATGTGAGAGTGTAGGGTGATGGAGGATAAATGGGAGAGAGAGATTAAGGTTATAAAGAGAAAGGAACCGTCAAAAATGAAATGAGGTTTTACGATCTCGCGTTTATAATAACGCGTCAACAGACGTGATTCTCGGTCGAGTATAGACATACTTGGCCGAGTAAGCCCTACTCGGTCGAGTATTCACCCTACTCGGCCGAGTGACCTTAACTAGGTCGAGCAACCAGTAATGTTGGTCTCCTAACCTCTCCTATATCCCTTGCTACGGGTCTCCTTTGGTCAAAAGGTCTGTCAACGGGTCCTTAAACAGGGCGGGTATTACAGTCTTCCCCCCTAAAAAGGAACTTCATCCCCGAAGTTCGCCCAACACTTCCCAATGAGAAGATAAGGCATTCACGGAATCACCAAATACTCACACGGCAACAACCACCAAGTAAGTCTATGACGCGTACAAGATTAAGCTATTATCATTTCTTGACATAAGCTTTGTCAACCATGAAATCACTATACTATTACTGTATGGAACCATCAAGATGCTTAGGAACAAGGCTGATATCATAAACCAATTAAGCTATGAGGTGACGACTTAAAATATTTAAAAGTAACACATTACATAAGTTTTGTGACAACCTAGAGATTCGAAAGTAAATCAAAGGTGAAACATAGAAGAAATTCTATCAACTTTGTAGGACCTTTACCGCGATGTTATATACCCCTCTTAAAAGGAACTTCGTCCCCGAAGTTCACCCCAACCGTAACACAAAACTCGTATATGCTTAAGGAAATAATAAACACGGAACATATATCACGTCACTTAAAAATTAAGACACACCTGGAACGGAAGTAAAACAATGGTCACATATATGCCATTTAGGAATAAACAACATGTAGCATCCGCGAGGGAGGTGTAACTATACGCAATTTTACTAGCACGATACCAACGTTATTCCATCCTCAAAATCAACTATTATATCATTACCTGCGCAAACCCAAGTCAACCAATATTCTACCATCATATAAGCCGTATTCGTAACATTCATGGCTCATGCCGTTACTGGACACCCAAGGATACACATATAATAAAAAAAATACTAAAGTTTATTGTACTTCAAATTTAAACAACAATGCAACGTCCAGATACTCGGTAGAGTATCGAAGAGTACTCGGTCGAGTACTCGATACTCGGCCGAGTAACAGCTTGCTCGGCCGAATTTTCGAGTCCAGAACCCGAATTAGGCAATTCATGCCTATAACATCAATACCTTATCCTACAAAACACACTAGATATCTATCATCACTCAAGGTTCCCGCTCTAGATGACTCAATAGCAATACGGAAAACAAGTAGTGGCCTTATGGCCAATTACAAGCACCCAAAAGTAAAAGAAGTACGATAAAAGTTCAACAAATATCCGACAACAAGTCTAGAAAAAACAAGTCCATAAAACAATACGGAGCTCAAATGACCGCATCCTCCTCCATCTCCTCTCCACCTCCGGTACCGGATGTCCCTGCTCCATTATGAGCTCCAGATGAGTAGCCTCCACCGCCGGTCCACCTCCCTGCCTCGCCTAGCTGACTTTCGTAGTTGGCTCCCCATGGTCCTGCGATGCAACCAAACTCGGTCTCCGCCGGTGGTCTCCAAAACCTGGGGTCCACCCCATAACTATGGAACACCCTGATGTCAACCCCAGGTCCCCTCCACCAAACCGGCTGTGCCAAGCCCTTCTCTATACCCTGGTTGTAAGCCATCTCATGCATGTTTCGTAGCACCAAGGTGGTAGAGATCTGCTCGGTCAGCTCACTAACCTGCATCCTAGGGTCGTGGACAGTGGGGTAGGGCGAGTAGTGCGATGGGTAAAAGCTAGGTGCAGAAAAGGAAGGCCCAGTCTCGGTCTCAGCCCCTCTAGCCACTCCCTCTATAGTGCTCGCGGGGTGGGGGAACGATCGTTTGCTTCTCCGAAACGGAGATCGGCTCAGGTAAGTCTAGCAGAATGGTGGGGTCGATCAAGTAAGACTGAGGGTCAGGTCTACGCTCACCATTCCCCGGGTCATACTCCGCCAGGTGGTCCACCACCGGTAGGTGCTCGGGATCGGGGAGCACCATCCGCATAGACCCACTCACCCTCCAAGCCAAAGACCCATCATCTAACCTCCTAAGCCACTTAATGTGGCACCAATACTTCTCATCCATAGTAGAGGCAGTCTCAAAAACCCAGTCCCCGAAGCAGGTGGGGCCTCAAGATCAGTCAATCTCTGGGCCAAGCGGGTCACTATAACCCCACAAGTAAGGTAGCGGCTCGAAGACTGTACCATAAGAGCCAAGTTGGACCATACAACCCCGGGAGCGCTATAGTAAAAAGGCTTCCCCCGACGGGGGTTAAGATAGAACATCAGCAACATCACCTCATGAGTGTTTATCATGCTCACGTCATCCCTCCCATACAGTAGACAAGTCATCATCCTTAGGAACATACGGAGTGACACATGTTTAACATCATTAATCAACATGGCACTCGCGCTCGGAATAGGTCTCCTGGCCAGATAGGGTAGATAGTGAGGTGTCCCACTGTTTTTCGCAACATCCCTCAAGTATCCCTCCTTCTCAGTCTCTAGCCCAAGGTGGTTAGCAAACTCATCGAGTGTCAGGTTATGGTCATAGTTCATAAGGCGAAAGGAAACGATTTTCTCATCTACATCATAGACAAGAGAGCTTTAAAACTTTAAGGTAAGGTACAGGTAGGACTTCTTTCGAAGATGGTAGAGTCCCTCCATTCCCAATATCTCAAAAATGTGAGAGATATCCCCTTCCACCCCAAGGTTTCCAAAATATTGGTGTCCACACAACCAGTCGGCCTCATGGTCCGACCCATTAAGGCCACAAAAGCAGCCCCTGCTTAAAATCAGAGAAGATTACCGATGGATAATCGTCCAATGAAGGAACAAGAGGTTCTTGGCTAGATTGGCCAGTTTCCATGTTGGCATTAGTGCGAGTTCATTCCTTAGACGGGGCTTTTTATTTCGGCATGCTACAAAAAGAGAAGTTCAACAAGGATTTTCCGGAAATTTTGCCATAATGACTATTTTTCAACTTATACACTTTTAAGACGGAGTTTTAAGACGGATTTTTCTCTCAAAAGACGTGACATACTAACTAATTAAGGCATTGTTATCATCAATTAACTCATAAAGAACATCCTAGAGGCAATCTAGGTGACCAAAAATCAAAACTTTGAGACAAACCCTAAAAACTTTTCGACATTAAATCGATAATTTTTGAGCATAAAGACTGTATTTTGCATAAATAAGTCGATGTTTAAGAACAATTACAACGAAAATATCACCATAGAAGTATAAATCCTAGAATTATAAGAGTAAAATTTCAGATTTTGGGGCAAGTTTTCATTGATTGAATTAAAAGCAAGAAAGGAAGATTAATTAGTTACATTACCTTAGTTGAAGATTGATTAGATTGGACAAAGCAAAAGTGAAATCCAAAGCAAATTCAACCAAAAATCACCCAAGTGTGTTTTGAGAGAAGATTTTGAAGAGTTTTTTGTATAAAAATGAAGATAGAAGGCGGAAATAGGAGTTTTAAGGGGGTTTTCCGGAAATAACCGAGCTGGACTGCGATTTTGGGGTACTCGGCCGAGTGCTGGGATTACTCGGCCGAGTAGTCTCTACTCGGTCGAGTATTTGGTATACTCGGTCGAGTACTCAGAGATCAGTAGCAAGCTTAATCTGTCATTCTGAGTGCTCAGCTGAGTGCCTCTTTACTCGGCCGAATATGGCCTACTCGGTCGAGTATCAACTTTACTCGACCGAGTTCAGCAGAACAGTGACGGAATTTGAAGACACAAAGAGTATTTCCCTGCAAAACAATAAACATCGTTCGGAGTTCCACTTAATCGGGGCTCGTCACATTTAGACCCTATTTCTAATACACACAAGGCAACTTTGAGTTATAAACATTCATTACGGTTAACTTACGCAACACATGTTATACTGCACATAAACTGTTAGTAGGACAATTCATGCCACAAACACATATACCGCACTCAACTTGACTATATTACCAGTAGGACATGACATATATTTCCAATTCTATCGACGAGCATACATCCACACCAATGCTACAAGTATATATATATATATATATATATATATATATATATATATATATACACATATATATATGGGATCCGGTGAGAACCACCAAGATAATGAGAACCGTGAGAACCACTCATAATCCTATGATCAGACGAATTAAACGGAAGAGAAACTCATCTAACCTATCAAACATCCGCAATTCATCACCCCCAACCCTCCAAAACCCTGTAACTCAAATCATTTTTGCAATTTCTCTTTCTCACTCATCTGTTTCTCTCTCTCTACTACAATCATTCTCTTCGCACATCACACTCACAGCTCATTCTTCATCTCCCTTCGATTATCAAGCTGTACTACGACGATCAACCGCCATTGCTAGGATTTTCAGCACATTACTCGGCCATTTTCAAGCTTGTTTCCTTCTTCGTTCTCTCATTTCATCTACGGTTCTCTTCATTTAGGTAATTTCTCAATTTCCCCTTTTTCTTTCTTTCTCCTCAATTTCTATAATTTTCATGCTTCAAATTAGTTTGTTAGGTTTTTCATTCCTGATTTGTTCTGTTTTTTTTCCAATGTCGTTTAAATGTTGATTAATAACCTATTAATCGATTCAATTTAGTAGTTAATCATTGATCTATATTCGTGGCCTTTTGATCATTATATATTCGACGCTCTCACATTCACTTTTTAAATTAGGGTTGAACTCATTCATCACTTATCACACAACAAGCATTTTCTCTCCTCTAATTTTTCAAGAGATTCATCAAGTTGTGTCCTGCTACTACCCTAATTTTCAGTAGTTTTCCTAATTTAAGCTAATTCAATGTTCTTATATGACAAATTCGCAGATTAACGCAATTTTAGTAAACATTATACTGTCTCTAAGCTTACTTAGAAGAGGATACAAATTCACAGTTTTATGTAATTCTCATGTGGATTCATTACGATTCGCTTATTGCTGAATTCTTCTTTGTGAAATTCTTAAGTCGTACCGCAAAAAGCGCTTTCAGCGAAAATAACCAAGAAAGACTCAGTGTTTTTGGTATAGCACTTCTCATGACATTACGAACTCTTTCGATTAATATTTTATAAACTTTTGTATTAAATTTGTTGTTGATGATGAGCTTTATGCTCGGAAATTGTTGAAATTTAGCTTGCATCATTTTTCTATAGTTTATAATAGTTTGAAAATTCGATTATTAATTTGCAAGTTCTTTTTTGCTTATTCAAATGTTGCTTATTGTGCTTTCTGAGTTGGAATCGCTGTTTCGTCGTTGTCTAAGCTGGATTTTGTCGATTTGTAGCTGAAATTGTTTACATTTCGAGTTTAAACAATGCTGATTTAGTAGTATATACGTGCTGTGTTTTGAGGTATTCAACATGAAACATGCTTATATTTAGGTGAAATGTGAATATATATACTATAATGATAGGAATATTACATCACCCCAATCTTAGCTTTAGTGGAAAGGCTAAGACAAATACAATCAAAAGAGCATACTATCTACTAATGCTAACAATCCAACTTCTATCCACCCTAGACTTAACATGTGCTATCTTAGGTATAATTATAGCCAACACAGACTCTTTAATTCAACTCAATATTACACTAGGATGCATCACAACACCTTCAATCCTACAACTATTCCGAGCAAGCCATATGTAGTAAATCAGTCCAGCAATGCTTGCCATAATAACCTGCTTCTTAAGCAAAGACCGGCATCTCCTAGTTGAACACCATTCAATAGGTTCCCTTCCCATCACGCAGAAGCCAAGCCAGTTCTGAACTAGAATCAAACACTGCCTGCTGAACTCACAATCAAAAAATAAATGCGAGTGATCCTCAGTATAACCACCACACAGGTCACAGAGAGCATCAGAGATAATAACACGTCTAAGAAGTCTATCTTTAGTGAGCAGACGTCTCAGAGCATACATCTAGATGATAAAAGAATGCTTTGGAACGTTGAATGATGTGTGTCATTTATATGATGTATTACACCTCATTTTACACGCATTTCAGAGCTCATTTGTGTAGTTTAAGCTACCATTTCTCCCATTTCCGTCTACTTTCGTGTTTTTGTACATTATTGCAGAAATGTGAAGAATTAAGTGGAAATCAAGCTAAATCTGTTGGGGCTGGTGTCCTCTACAGTTAGTGCAAGGACATATAAATCTCTAAAAGGATCAAAGGGTATACTTTTGTATTATTATCAGTTGGTCCACGTTTATCAATAACGGTTGGCTTGCTAGATAAGTTTGACGTTATTGTCATACAGATGGCGGTGATCAACTGGTCCCTAAAAGTCACACCTATAGGATACGTTTGAGAGATGTGACGGTATGAAAATACAGTCATGTTGATGCCAAAGTTGACTAAGCAGTTAGTCGGAGTTATTGACTAGTAATTAGTCAAACGCGATGTTGAGATAATTATTTAATACGGATTAAATAATAATGGCTAAGACGAATTAAGCAGTTAATTCGTAAATTGAATATAAACGATTATATTTGATTAATGTATATTGAATTAATTATACAATATTGTCTTTGTCGGACATGTATTATTATATCGACTAATTCATGTTACTAGACGATGTTTTAATAACCGATAACCGATGACGATTTATAATAAAACCGCGTCATATACATTTAGCGAAAATCGAGTTGGACCACGAGTTAAAATGAAAGAGGAAATGAAAGCCCATTTCCCCTATGGCTCTCGGTTTGGCCGAATGAGAAAACAAAAGAGAGGCTCTCTCTCTTTTGTAACCTAATCATTTTTCATTTGCAAAATTATTAGGGTTTTGGAGGCATTTTTCCTCTGAAATTTCGAGATCTCACATCGTAAAAATTCACAACAATTCTCTCAATATTGCAAGGCAATTAGAGAATACATTCTAGCACAAGGGCATAGTCTCAGACGGTCTTGGGTGCAACAATTAGGAGGAAATCTACTTTGATTTCTGTTCTTAGGCCGCATCTCAAAGGACCCGAGGTTAATTCTTATGCTTTATCGTTTTCTCTTGTAATTTTGTTTTATGACGATAATCACATGTTAAATTTTGCGTTATAGTCCTAAAATTTAAGGATTTTATACGGATATTACCCTACAAGTGGTATCAGAGCGAGGCCACGTATATTTTTCAATGTGATTTTCAATAAAACGATTTGAAACGATTGCTTTTGTCTCGAAAACCGTGCGGCCTCATGTGTTACACGACTGTTTTGTGTATGTTTTCGATTTGGTTTTTGCATATTGTTATTTTAAACGATAATCATAACAATATGTTCATGTATTTTCAATTGTTGATTTGATTTTATACGAATTAGATCAATATTGCCATTGATTTTGCTTTATCAAATGTTTTCCCGAGGGTTTTAAGTTTTCAGATGTGTTTTGTTCTCGATCGAGCCTGTTTCTACTCGATCGAGAGGTTTTCTGTCTTGTTTTTACTCGATCGAGTCCTTGCAGTACTCGATCGACCACTTTTAAAACCCTGACTGCTCGATCGAGACCTCCTTGTACTCGATCGAACAGTCTTGCTGATATAAGTCCTCGATCGACCTCGAGTTCAGTCGATCGAGCACTTTCTCTTTGGCAATCCTCTCGATCGACTTGCAGTTTCAGTCAATCGAGCCCTTTTTGTTTTGGCAGCGCTGAAAATTTAATTTTTTGTTGTTTAAATTTTCTTTCGGCCATGTTTTATGCATAATACGGACTTTATGCATTCGCTTAATAGTGAAACGGTTCACTCACGTACCATTTAGTTATTTTAAAGCGATTTAAAGTAACGGATTGTAATGAATTAAAATTAAGTTGATTAAAGCGGTTTTGTCACATAATTTTAATCATTATAGGTGGTTTGGATAAATTTAACATAATTACGGAATTATGTCACGAATAAATTTTATTTTAGTTGATGCATTTTATTTATCGTTATTTTGAATGCCTTGAATGCTTTTAATTACGTATTTAATTTTTACAATCGGTTGTAACTTAGTGTGGCCTTAGTAGAACGTGTTACCGTAATGATGGAACACGGTCTTGGTTGTATTTTGAGATCTCGCATCTCCGTTTTGGTTTTTCCTTGTAATTACAGTTTTTTTATTATTTAGAATGTAAATAGGTTTATATTTTGTAATATTTAAATTGTAATTTTGAGAAGACCAAAGATGGAGAATCAGATGCTCACTCCCACTGCATGGATCAAGATGGAACATCAAGACAAGCTTTTCGGGTCCAACGGTGGATTCCAAAGTTGTATTATGTTCATTTTTACTAGGATTGGCCACACTAGAACTTTTATTTACGTTTTGCATTCTTTTATTTTGATCGTAACGATAGTTTGCATCATTTTCCGCCTAAAACCAAACCACCTAATATTTGCATGAAAACTGACTCATATAGAGGTCACGCGTTAGTTTTCTATGACATTCTTATGTCACACGATCATTTTTAAGCCATCACCTAAGTTAATTCATTCACGTAATGCTAGTTATTCGTTCACTTAAAATGAATTAAAACTAAGTTGATGGGACCTTCCTCGTATAAACAAAAATTGAGAATAGTCTTTATAGGTCAAACTCCAATGAATCCCTTCTTCGTCGGTAGGCATAATATGACCCCTTCTACGTCGGGTAAGTTGGAACTGATTGACCTATTTTATCTCAACACTATGGTCACTCGTACGATCCTGTGATTATGGTGGACTATGGATAGGATTTACGGAAATCTATCGACCAAGAGTTCTTACGGAAGAACTAGCTAAACAGTTGGCTTATCAATTTACGGAAATTGAGTCTTGGGATCACTTGTATAATTCTTGAGGGAGATCAATTATGCAAGTGCAATGAGTCTACACAATTAAAATGAATTTTAAATAGACTTAAATCACCTCGATAAGTTGCTTATTTCGTTTTGTTTTTCCTTTCTTTTTCAGCGTAGATCACGATTTTTTAAACTGCTAATAACATAATGGCTGGCATCCTCGATGACCCAATGCCAAGTGCCACATTGGACCGTGAGTCCTGGCTTCGGATCTTTATGAATCGGATGAATCGAGTCTACTAGATCAAGAATGATGGATCAAACTTCGCGGAATGGGAGGCGGCATTACGGAATGCGCCACCGGCCGACGGAAGCTCAAGTATCCGAGAGCCCCTCCCGCCAGCCCCCTGGCCCCACGGCTCGAGTTAACGAGGTCTCCAAGTATAGCGACTTCGTCATGGAAGCGGGTGCGATTAAAAACGTACTCATTTTTGCAATGGAATCCAATTTGCAGAAACGCTTCATAGCCCAAGGTGCAAACAAGATTTTCACCACGCTCACTAAGGAATTCTTAAAAGCACCGAGAATCGTGACCTATGAGCATACCACTCGCTTCTTTGATGCGAGACTCCAGAAGGGCCAACCGGTTAGCCCACACATTCTCAGCATGATTGAGAATGTCGAGAGATTGGAGGCGCTTGATTGTAAAATCAGCGAGAACATCGTGATTGACCGCATGCTTCATTCACTCGACGATGGTTTTGCGCTCTTTAGAGCGAATTACTATATGAATGATTTGAAGAAAAGTCCTCATGAACTACACTCCCTTCTCGTATGCACCGAGAAGGACATGAAGTTCAGTGGGAGCTTGAAACAGGATGTTCTCGTTGTGTCAAACAAGGGAAAGGGTAAGGGCAAAGCTCAGGCAGACCTAGCGGTAGGTAAACCGAAGTTTAAGAAGTCGGGATCAGGTAAGAGTGGGCCTGGTGAGGCAAGCAACTCATCAGGCACGACAAAGAGCAAGACCGATAACATGGAATGCCATCATTGCCACAAGACTGGGCATTGGAGGCGTACATGTCCTGTTTACCATGAGGACATAAAAGCAGGTCGCGTTAAACCTGTTGGTATGTCTTCTTCCTCTTCTACTTTTATTCATATGATTGAGATTAACCACGCAAGTTACGGAACTTGGGTACTAGATACTGGTTGTGGTTCTCATCTGTGTAATCATGTGCAGGGGCTCCGAAACATCGAACCCCTCGTAAAGGGTGAGGTGGACCTGCATGTCGGGAATGGAGCACGAGTGGCTGCCGTCTCGAGGGGAACATACGTGATCCAACTACCTAGCGGATTCGAGTTATTTTTATATAACTGCTATTATGTACCCAGTCTTTCTAAAAACATTATTTCAGTTTCTGCACTTGACAAACTTGGTTTTTCATTTGTAATAGAGAATAATACTTGCATTTTCTCATTACACGATATGATTTATGACAAGGCAGTCTCCATGAATGGAATTTATGTTTTAGATCAGACCACCGAAATATTACACGTAATGAATAAGAAGTTAAAGGTTGGTGACAAAGATCAAACGTATCAATGGCACTGCCGTATGGGACACATTAATGAGAAATGCGTAAAACAGCTCATAAAGAATGGAGCTATCTCGGCCTTTGATTTTCAATCATTTGGCACGTGTGAATCATGTCTCATCGGTAAGATGACTCGAATTTCCTTCAAAGGTGTTGGAATGCGCGCTGCTGACCTATTAGGACTCATACATACGGATGTATGTGGACCTATGTCAATCACCGCACGAGAAGGCTATAGGTATTTCATCACTTTCACGGACGATTTAAGTAGATATGGCTATGTCTACTTAATGAAGCACAAAAGTGAATCCTTTGAGAAATTCAAAGAATACCGAGAATCGGGTACAGAACCTCTTGGGTAGAAAGATTAAAACACTACGATCAGGCCGTGGTGGCGAGTATCTTTCTCACGAGTTTGATCAACACCTTAAGGACTGTGGGATTGCCTTACAGTTAACTCCACCTGGAACACCTCAGTTGAATGGTGTGTCCAAACGGAGAAATCGAACACTACTTGATATGGTTCGAACCATGATGAGTCACACCGTGTTGCCTGACTCATTGTGGGGTTATGCTCTTCAAACCGCTCTAATACTTAACCGAAGTCCGTCTAAATCTGTTGACAAGACTCCATATGAACTATGGAAGGGAACGGTCCCTAACTTGTCCTTTATACGGGTTTGGGGCTGCGAGGCTTATGTCAAGTGGAGACACGAGGATAAGCTCGGCCCGCGATCGGTCAAGACATACTTTATAGGTTATCCTAAAGGAACACTTGGTCATTACTTCTATTCGCCAACCGAACAACGTGTATTTGTTGCGGCTAGTGCGACATTCTTAGAGAAGGAATTTCTCGAGAATGCAAAGAGTGATAGAACCTTCGAGCTGTCGGAGGTTCCAGAACCAAATACCGAGCAACCATTGGAGGAACCAATTCCTTCAATCCCGGCTGCGGTGAATATTCCTGAGGAACCTAGGAGGTCGGGTAGAGTCTCTATTCCTCCGGACAGATACACTGGTATGGTCGAGGAACATGACATAGATGACATTCTACTCTTAACGAGTAGTGAACCCGCAACCTATAAAGGTGCCATGACCAGTTTTGACTCAAAGCTATGGCTTGAGGCCATGCAATCCGAGATGGACTCCATGTATGAGAACAACGTATGGGATCTTGTTGACTTACCTGCTAAGGTTCGTCCCCTTCAATGCAAATGGCTTTACAAGATAAAACATTCCGTGGAAGGTCAACAAGATATCTATAAAGCACGACTAGTTGCTAAAGGTTTCACCCAAGTTCCAGGTTTGCACTACGATGAAATTTTTGCACCCGTGGTCATGCTGCATTCCATTCAGATTATCTTAGCGATTGCCGCTTTTCATGACTATGAAATTTGGCAGATGGATGTGAAAACCGCCTTCTTAAACGGTTTTTTGGAGGAAGAGTTGTACATGGTACAACCCGAAGGTTTCATTGATCCTGAACATCCTAAGAAAGTATGCAAGCTTAAGCGTTCCATTTATGGACTTAAGAAAGCTTCAAGGAGTTGGAATCATCGTTTCGACCAGGTGATAAAAGAAAATGGATTTACTCAATCGGTCGAGGAACCATGTCTATATATCAAGTCGAGTGGGAGCAAGATTGTCTTCCTAATATTGTATGTCGATGACATACTCCTGATTGGGAATGACATACCTCTCTTAATTTCGGTAAAAGTATGGTTGAAGAACCATTTCCAGATGAAAGATCTGGGTGAGGCACAAAGAATTTTGGGCATCCGTATCTATCGAGATAGATCACGTCGGATGTTATCTCTCAGTCAGGAGTCTTACATAGACAAGATCCTAGAGAGATTCAGCATGACTAACTCCAAGAAGGGGGTTTCTTCCTATGGCTCCAGGGTGCATTTGAGCAAGTCTCGGGCACCGAGAGACACCGAAGAGAAAGAGCGCATGACACGGATTCCTTATGCCTCGGCTATAGGATCAATCATGTATGCCATGATATGCACACGTCCAGACGTGGCATATGCATTGAGTATGACAAGTCGATTCCAACAGCATCCAGGTGAATCACATTGGATGGCTGTCAAGAACATTCTTAAGTACCTACGGAGGACTAAAGATTGGGCATTGACTTATGGAGGCGAACAAAAGCTATGCGCAACCGATTCTGCAGATGCTAGCTTCCAAACGGATCGAGATGACTCGAAATCTCGGTCTGGATTCGTTTTTACTCTTAATGGCACTGCAGATCAGTGGAAGAGTTCCAAACAAAGTATTACAAAGAGATTCTACGACGAGTCCGAGTACTATGCCACGTCCGAAGGCTGCAAAGGAAGCGATATGGATGCGTCAATTCTTACAAGGACTATCTGTAGTGCCTAGTTCGAATGACCCGATCACCATCTATTGCGACAATAGAGGTGCCATCTTCCAAGCTAAGGAGCCTAAGCCTAGCAACAAGTCTAGACATGTACAACGGAAAGCTCATCTAATTCGAGATTACGTGGAGCAAAAGGAAGTAGTGATAGAAAAGATTGCTACAGATGATAATATAGCAGATCCTCTCACTAAACCATTACGACAAGATAAGCATGAAGGGCATGTTAATTCCATGGGAATTAAACGTGTTCCTGAGTTGTAGTACTCTTTTATGGATTAGATTCATTCTCTTTTGTACTCTATACGACATCATCGTTTTGATATTTATATATTTTGTTTTTCATGTGGAATTGTACGACAATTTTTGAACACCACAAAGTGAACTGAACAAACATTATATTTTTGGTCCTTAATTGCCCACATGAGCTGATAACTCTGGCAATTATTTTGTGACGTTGGTTGATGGTGGGTTCAACGAGCCATAAGTCAAACGGTTGGTGACCAATCACGAGAGGTGAGTTATACGGATATCTCGTAGGACACAATTGTGACATCGACGTGGAGTCCTAAATGTTTTATAACATTCGATGCCAGGTCGTGGGTAGGACCTCCATGGTGATCCTAAGAGTCGATTCTTTTGACTATCGACTGTCTCTTGAGATTAAGGCGATTTTGGGTGACTTTGGTTTCTTTCTCACGGTCGGTAGTAACGTGGGGCCAAGTAGATTTTTTCTGGGTCATTTCATGTTGTGCTTAGATCGGAAGGAGTCGAGTTGAAGGAAATATTCACCTTTATCGTGTACTCGATATTTCTCGGGGCCACTCGAGGAGTTGTATCGAAATTCATGGCCATGCTCGAATACGGATTCGTTTTATCAGTTAAGTTACTCTCTAGTCGGGGAAACCACTCTTGATACAGATCGATTGTAAAATACGACCTTTGCGGATCCGGATCTGCAAATTGTTTTACATTGAGTGGGAGAAATTTTTAAATGAATATGAGAATCGGTTATCGCACATACACTTGTACGGACAAGTGGGAGTTTGTTGGAGCTTGTGTCCTCCAGTTAGTGCGGATAACGTCATTGCACATACACTTGTACGGACAAGTGGGAGCTTGTTGGGGCTGGTGTCCTCTACAGTTAGTGCAAGGACATATAAATCTCTAAAAGGATCAAAGGGTATACTTTTGTATTATTATCAGTTGGTCCACGTTTATCAATAACGGTTGGCTTGCTAGATAAGTTTGACATTATTGTCATACAGATGGCGGTGATCAACTGGTCCCTAAAAGTCACACCTATAGGATACGTTTGAGAGATGTGACGGTATGAAAATACAGTCATGTTGATGCCAAAGTTGACTAAGCAGTTAATCGGAGTTATTGACTAGTAATTAGTCAAACGCGATGTTGAGATAATTATTTAATACGGATTAAATAATAATGGCTAAGACGAATTAAGCAGTTAATTCGTAAATTGAATATAAACGATTATATTTGATTAATGTATATTGAATTAATTATACAATATTGTCTTTGTCGGACATGTATTATTATATCGACTAATTCATGTTACTAGACGATGTTTTAATAACCGATAACCGATGACGATTTATAATAAAACTGCGTCATATACATTTAGCGAAAATCAAGTTGGACCACGAGTTAAAATGAAAGAGGAAATGAAAGCCCATTTCCCCTATGGCTCTCGGTTTGGCCGAATGAGCAAACAAAAGAGAGGCTCTCTCTCTTTTGTAACCTAATCATTTTTCATTTGCAAAATTATTAGGGTTTTGGAGGCATTTTTCCTCTGAAATTTCGAGATCTCACATCGTAAAAATTCACAACAATTCTCTCAATATTGCAAGGCAATTAGAGAATACATTCTAGCACAAGGGCATAGTCTCAGACGGTCTTGGGTGCAACGATTAGGAGGAAATCTACTTTGATTTCTGTTCTTAGGCCGCATCTCAAAGGACCCGAGGTTAATTCTTATGCTTTATCGTTTTCTCTTGTAATTTTGTTTTATGACGATAATCACATGTTAAATTTTGCGTTATAGTCCTAAAATTTAAGGGTTTTATACGGATATTACCCTACAAAATCCGTCCCCGAGTATCCTGCATTGCATTTGACGTGAAGAATTCACTTAAGGAACGAGCTTGGTGCGCGTTTCAAGGCCCACAAGGCAAATCCACGAGATTATAGAAGCCAACTATCGATTTTGGTCGATCGACCACCGCCTTGATCGATCGACCACCTGCGGTTCCGATAGCTCTTTTATTCGGTGCGAGTCAATCGACCGGCCACCTCAGTCGATCGACCACACCGCTACTTCAGACGAGAATTAAAAGATCGAGATTTATCAAGCCCATTCTGTTTAGGTTTTGAGAATAAGTGTTACGTATATTTTCTATATAACGTAACCTAGAACATCAAGTTTTACATTCAGTTTTTATCAGTTTACATCATAAAATAATTAGGATTCTAAGTTGTTGGGAATTTTATACAATTTATCTTCGTTCAGTTTTTGATTCTTGCTCTGCAATTTCGGTACTCTTCTGCTCTTAATTTAGTTCGCTTTATTATCGTTTGTAGGAGAGAATTGCTAGTTAGTTTCCCGAAACCATAATTATCGTTTTATGTTAATCATCTGTTTAATCGTTTCAAGCATGAATTCAGTAGAATTATTAGTCAATTTATTCATTGTTGTTATTCTTAGTTTGAGTAGCTAACTTATTCGTGCTAGGATGTAGGGGAATTATAGTATAGGCGGCATTAGTATTAACTTGGCTCGAAATCGCGTGTCGATCGATCGATCGACCGCCATACCAGTCGATCGACTGACCACGTGAGGTTTACTTCCGTTTTAATTGATTTAAATGTTGTATTTGACAAATCGAATGCATGCGACTAGTTGAATGCTTAGTATATGACTGACCCATTAGATCGAAAGATAGGAAAAGTTGTTAGATCACCAATTAAAATGACTAAACTATGCTGAGATCGAAAGATAGGTAAAGTTTATATTATAAGTCACTTTTCAGGAGGAGAGTCAGTATTAGTGATATTAGGGACTTATAGCGAGATCGAAAGATGCTATCCGTTAAGAATGGACCGAGAGGACCTCTTGTTTTCCCGCCTCATGTGTTTGATTTAGACCTACTTAGTATGCTGCCGCCGAAACTATAGTGAACCGACCATCCTAGTACCCTTCTTTTATCTGTTTTATCCGTTTATTTAGTTTATTGTCTGTTATTGCCTTTAGCTATAGACCAAATCAATTCAACCCTCACATTCGTTACCTTAGACTAGAATTAGACAATTATTAATTACATTCGCCTCCTTGTGGTTCGACCCTGTTACCACTAGCCTAGGTTAGTTTTAATAGGAATTATAAAATTTATTGTTGGTACTCACAATGACGGGTATCAAATTTTGGCGCCGTTAGCGGGGAGGCAATTGTTCTAATTTTTAGTTGTTTTATTTTAGTCTGCTTCTTAGTTTAAGGGACATTCGTTCCTTAAACTATTCTCATATTCTTTTTGTAGTTTCTTCTTATGCGCAGGTCACAGGGTGGTGAATTAGTACCTTTCAATCCTGAGATTGAGAAGACCTTGCGTGAGTCGAGACATTCATTAAGGGTATTGCCGACAGAGGAAGAGCTGAGTACTCTGTCTAGTTACTACGAGAACGAACTGTTCGAAGAAGATCCACCTACATCTCCTGCTTCTACTTCTTCAGCTGAGACAATCACTTCTCCAGACATTCCAATCATGGCTGAAGAAGCAACTATAGCAAGTCATTCTGACCCGACAACTGCAAATCTATACAAGGGGTTCGAATTACCTGGAGCTGATAGGAAATTCGAACCGAAGCCTTCCTATATCAACTTAGTTGAGAGGAACCAGTTCGGGGGAGCTGCAAGTGAAGATGTAGCCAAGCACATGGAGATATTTATCGATTATTGCTACTCTATACCCCCGCCGACCGGTGTGACCCAGGACCAGATAAAGGAGACTATGTTTATATTTTCACTTTGTGATGCTACAAGGGAGTCGTACAGAGATCTGGATCGAGCTGCTCATGGGATCACCGACTGGAATTCTTTGGCCTTGGCATTCACAAGAAATACTTCTCTGCCTCGAAGACGAATGCCATTAGAGCTCAGATCACGAGCTTTAAACAGGGACCTGATGAGAACTTTCATGAAGCATGGGTCCGTTTCAAGAAGCTAGTGCGAACCATTCCGCACCATGGGTTCGAAAAATGGAGTCTTTGCAATCAGTTCTATAATGGGCTGTATGACGATCGAGAGGGCTATCTTAGATCTTTGCGACCAATGGCCGATTTGTTGAGAATATGGGAGAGACTAAGGGGTGGAAGATCATTGATGACTTAGCCACCCATAAAGGCGAATATGGGAATTCGAGAGGCAATCGGAGGAGGAGTCTTTGAATCCCCTTCCTGGCGCATTAGAGGCTCTCACGGCGAGGTTTGACAAATACGAGTTGGGAGGAGCTTCAAAAGGAGGGATGTATCATGTGAATCTTTGTTTCGAGACGGTCCTTTCGTGCAGTAGAAGATGTGGAGCTGAGGGACATGTCTCATAAAATTGTCCTAGTCCCTTTGAGTCTTGTCTTTGCCTTTCAACATTACGGTGACAAACACGTACTATGAGCCGAATGTCCATCCCAACTTGAGGTGGAGTAACCGGAATGTCCCGAATCCGACTCAACCTCCCCAACAAGATGGCAGACAGACTTATGTGCCTCCTCATAAGCAACAACGATTTCAAAAACCTCCTTATGTGCCGCAAAGAACAACAATCCCAAAATTACGAGTTTGCTTTGAGTTGAAGAATATCTTTGCAAAAGGAGTCCCAAGCTAGAGAGGCCGGAATGAAACTGCTAGAGAGCCAAATTGCTCAATTGGCTAGCAAGAATACCACTCGAGCTCCGGGACACTTACCGACTCAGACGGACCAAAAAGAGACCCTTAATGCCATCACTTTGAGGAGCGGGTCCACCCGGAGGGGCCTCGCTATGATTGAGGATGCCCTGAAAAAGATAAGCGGAACCGAGTCAAAACAAAGTCGGACGAACAAAGGAAAGAAAAAGGCGTCGCCGGTATGTCGGTCGATCGATCGACATACCCGGCGATCGATCGAGGTGCAACAAACGGTAGCTTCTAGTATCTTGAAGCCCGATCGATCGGCCCGACCTAACCGGTCGATCGACTGAGATTGCTGCTGATAGTGAACTTTTTCGTCCTCCAATGCCCGATAACTTGAGGGATCATTTGTTTTGGGGTACGACTGCCCCGAAAATATTGAGGCCAGACTCGACTGCTGATGGGTCTGTTCCGGTTCCGAAGTACGACCCAATGTCGACCAATGGTTCATATTTGAGACGGTCTGAAGAGGGGTCAAGCTTCAATAAGGAGAAGGTAGTGGACTTCCAGCCTAAGTCCACGGATGCCGGCATGCGAGATTTAGAAGAGAGGGCTAAGTTACTTCTTACAGCCCCCTATCTGGAGAGATTGGTGCCGACGAAGGAACAGGTATCTTTCAATAAATTTGAAAATATTGTTCGTAGTTTAAACGTACAAGTACCTTTCCTTGAATTAGTGAATCAAGTGCCCGCTTACATGAAGTTTATGAAGCAATTACTGTCCAAAAAGAGGTCACTTGAAACTGTGTATACTGTCGCACTCACTAAAGAGTCATGTTCTTATTTGACTCACACTGCACCCCATAAGCTAGAGGACCCATGTAGCTTTTCCGTTCCTTGTAATATAGGTACCTTCTCTATTGAGAAGGCATTATGTGACCTAGGAGCTAGTATTAGCGTCATGCCCTTAAGTCTTGCTAGAAAGTTAAAATTGAATAGGTTTGCAGTTACGAGCATGACCGTTCAGATGGCTGATCGCTCTGCGGTCCAGCCTATAGGAGTCTTAGAGGACATCCCTGTGCAAATAGGGAAGTTTTTCTTCCCTGTAGACTTTGTGGTCCTAGATATGCCCGAGGATGCCCACATACCTATCATTCTAGGTAGGCCATTTCTGCACACTGCTGGTGCAGTTATTGATGTTGGCTCTGGGACCCTGACCTTCAAAATAGGGAAACACTCCATTGTCTTTGCTCAGACAGTTAGGAAGAAGGACCCCATGTGGCCTGTCACTTGCAATACGGTTTCTGAAAAGAAATCCTATTTTATACTTCCTGATATGCCTGTCTCTATTCCTACTCCTGTTGTAACACCTCCGTCCCAGATTGGGAGCAAAGTGGAGGAAGATTCTTCTGTTTTAGCCATTGTAGGAGCTGGTTTGGGGAAGGAAGAGCCACATATCGCTCCAGCTGTGAAGGACCAAATCGTTTCAAGGGGCGGTCTTGGATGCCTGAGTTATGGCACTGATGAGGAGCTTGAAGATGAACCAGCCAGAGTGAGAAAGTCCGACTTGGACTTTGATGAGCCGGAAGAGGTCATTGATTGGGGAGATGACGAAGCTGTTGATCCGTCAAGCTCTACGGATGCTGAAGTTGAGAAAGGTGCAGCTGAGAAGGTGAGCACCGTTGAGGCTACCTCTTGTAGCCAGAAGCCAGTCAAGTGGGCCATTCCATGGCCGTTCTTGATCAACTATTAGTTGATAGAGACTTATTTAAAACATTTACATTTTATTTGCTTTCGTTGAACCTTTTTATTTATTGTTTTGTGTGCGCGAAACTTCGCCGTTTATGTTTGCTTAGGATTTTAAACTCTTTAGATGGTTACTTTGGGTTTTGCGCAATTTTTGGGCGCGTATTATTGTGCAATTGCAGGTTTTTAGACCTCATTAGCTAAAGTAATTGAGCAAATACGAAGAAATCTGAAGTTACAGCAGTATTTTCAGTCGATCGACTGGTCTGTATAGTCGATCGACTGGTCTGTATAGTCGATCGACTGGTCTGCAGTTTCTAGGAGCTACTGTTCCTTTCACCTTGGTCGTTCGACTGAGTGATGTGATCGATCGACCGCCCTGCACTGCTGTACTGGTTCACGATCTCTCCCCTGCTGTGTTTGGTCGATTTGCAGAATTGAGGGAGTTTTCTACTCCACTTTACCTTCCGTCATATTATTTATTTCTTCTATTTTCTCAATTGTGCACATAATACCGCTTCAAAATTGTTTTCTCGGACTTATGCGTGGTTCTTTTGTCTTTTCAGGTCCTTATTGGTAGCACTGCTAGCTACTAAAACCTCCTAGCTCACGCTGGTTTGGGGAGGTTTCCTTTTGCTGCGCTTAAAGTCTTGTGAGTTCCCGAGTTTTACTTCATGTCTCTTTTATTTATTTTTCTCGCAAATTCCCGTTTCTCTTTCATTACATGATTTTGCACAATGGGGACATTGTGCGATGTGGTTTGGGGAAGGGTTTTGCGTCGCATATCATTTGCTTGCATTCACGTTTACATTTCAGTTTGCATTGTTTATTTCATTTCTCTTATATATACAAATTTCAAAAAAATTGAAAAATTCATCAAAATTCAAAAAAATGCACGTTTATTTTAGCATATAGGACGAGTCGGAATGGTAGTATTTCAATGATGACATTGCAATTTCACCTGTTTATGCCTAAGCCTTGCTAATTAACATGTTAAGTTTTCGTTAATTATTTGCTGAACTTGAGACTTGACTTAGAATTTTGGCAAGCTACATCATATTTTCTAAGGTTTAGAGCTTATAACTGGTGTCATCTATGACCAGTTTATCTAGGAATGTGAGTAGTACTCCTTATGAGACATGTTACATAAATGTGCATAAATATGAACTTGATCTGCTTAATACCTGTATGCATTCGGTTTGTGGTTTGTTGACACATGTGGTAGAGGTCTCCTTTTCTCATTTTACCCATAAGCTTCACACTGCCAAAAATAGCCTTTTTGTCCCATTACTACATCCTACATTTAGCCTGCCCTTGTCAAGCTAGTAGTCTATGTTCTTGGGATTGTTACTTAGTTTTTGGTAGCATTTGCTCTTATTGAGATTTTGTTGGATAAAAAGAATGAAGGAGGAAAGAAGTTGAAAGGAAAGAAAGAAAAAAATGATAAAGAGAAAAAAAGGAAAGAGTGCTGTACTGTTTAATGCAGTCGATCGACTGCCCATTCTGGTCGATCGACTGCAGCCCGAGAAGAAAAAAAAAAGAATCAATTCGCATAATTCAAGGTCTTTATCTTATGGCGATTTTTGCTCCCATGTTGCATTAGTATCTTATGGGGAGTTGGTTGATTACTTATATACTGGAGATTGTGAGTTTTGTGCTTGCTATAGCACCGTATCGATTGAATTTTGAGCAAGAAGAAGGATGTTGTCATATGGTTCCGTTTTGGTACTAGCTTGATCACCTGTACCTCCACTTTCCCGCAAATGTTTTGCCTCTTCTTACCCATACCTCACATATCCATATATACCTCGGCATGTGTCATGGTCTTTTGTTGGTTGGAATGCATATGTACGGTCATAGAGATTACTTTCATATTATATTGCAGGCATGTTCTTATAGGTCGTAGTTAGGTGAGAGTCTTTAGAAAATGAATTCTTTCTATCCTCTTACATATATTCACCTGTGCTTATATATGTGTGATATAAGCGACCCGTGAGAGTCCAATTTGATAAGTCTCTATAGTTGATGGTTCATCAGTTTTTAACGACTTCATAACTCGGTTGCATGATTCATAATTGCTAATTGATTGTTGGTTATTGCATTAAAATGGTTTAGGTTTTACATGTTGTAATTCGCTCTGAGATTGAACTCGTTCCATTAGGTCATTAGATCGAGTTTAGTTCTTGCTTGGGGACAAGCAAGGGTTTGGTTTGGGGAAGTTTGATGCGTGTCATTTATATGATGTTTTACACCTCATTTTACACGCATTTGTGTAGTTTAAGCTACCATTTCTCCCATTTCCGTCTACTTTCGTGTTTTTGTACATTATTGCAGAAATGTGAAGAATTCAATGGAAATCAAGCTAAATCCGTCCCCAAGTATCTTGCATTGCATTTGACGTGAAGAATTCACTTAAGGAACGAGCTTGGTGCGCGTTTCAAGGCCCACAAGGCAAATCCACGAGATTATAGAAGCCAACTATCAGTTACTTCGGTCGATCGACCACTGCCTTCAGTCGATCGACCAACCTACGGGTTCCACTAGCTACTGTTCAGCTCAGTGCAGTCGATCAACCGGCCACCTCAGTCGATCGACCACACCGCTACTTCAGACGAGAATTAAAAGATTGAGATTTATCAAGCCCATTGTGTTTAGGTTTTGAGAATAAGTGTTACGTATATTTTCTATATAACGTAACCTAGAACATCAAGTTTTACATTCAGTTTTTATCAGTTTACATCATGAAATAATTAGGGTTCTAAGTTGTTGGGAATTTTATACAATTTATCTTCGTTCGGTTTCTGATTCTTGCTCTGCAATTTCGGTACTCTTCTGCTCTTAATTTAGTTCGCTTTATTATCGTTTGTAGGACAGAATTGCTAGTTAGTTTCTCGAAACCATAATTATCGTTTTATGTTAATCATCTATTTAATCGTTTCAAGCATGAATTCAGTAGAATTATTAGTCAATTTATTCATTGTTGTTATTCTTAGTATGAGTAGCTAACTTATTCGTGCTAGGATGAAGGGGAATTATAGTATAGGCGGCATTAGTATTAACTTGGCCTGAAATCGCGTGTCAGTCGATTGACCGCCATACCTAGTCGATCGACTGACCACGTGAGGTTTACTTCCGTTTTAATTGATTTAATGTTGTATTTGACAAATCGAATGCATGCGACTAGTTGAATGCTTAGTATATGACTGACCCATTAGATCGAAAGATAGGGAAAGTTGTTAGATCACCAATTAAAATGACTAAACTATGCTGAGATCGAAAGATAGGTAAAGTTTAGATTATAAGTCACTTTTCAGGACGAGAGTCAGTATTAGTGATATTAGGGACATATAGCGAGATCGAAAGATTCTATCCGTTAAGAGTGGACCGAGAGGACCTCTTGTTTTCCCGCCTCATGTGTTTGATTTAGACCTACTTAGTATGCTGCCGCCGAAACTATAGTGAACCGACCATCCTAGTACCCTTCTTTTATTTGTTTTATCCGTTTATTTAGTTTATTGTCTGTTATTGCCTTTAGCTATAGACCAAATCAATTCAACCCTCACATTCGTTACCTTAGACTAGAATTAGACAATTATTAATTACATTCGCCTCCTTGTGGTTCGACCCTGTTACCACTAGCCTAGGTTAGTTTTAATAGGAATTATAAATTTTATTTTTGGTACTCACAACGACGGGTATCATTGAATCTGTTCCAAACCACAGATACCCAGGTTACCTTAGATATGGTCCCCTGAAGCCATTTATAGCCTGCCTGTACAGAGTACTCACCACCCATCCATGAATCATTATTATAGCCTCCCTTAAATAAATCCTTGACCTTACAAAGTTGTCTCCAGGACAAGCTAGTATTAATAGAAGGTTGGTAATCCCAATAGGAGCTATTTTTGATATAAACTGCATTGACCCACTTAATCCAAAGATGGTGTTCCTTGTTAGCTATCCACCAAGTATACTTTGCCATCATAGCTTTATTCCAATCCCCACTATGAATGATGTCCAGACCACCTTCCTCCTTACTCCTTCAGCAACTCTCCTAAGCAACAGCTGGTTGTTTATAGTGCTCAGTACCAGCCCAAAGAAAATTCATGCAAATCCCATCAATTCTTTTAATAACTGTAGCAGGGATAACAAAAATCCTACTCCAGTAAGAATGTATATGAGACAGCACAGCTTTAATCAGCACAAGCCTACCAGGAAAACCGAGTTTTCTAGCACCCCACGTATGAATTCTAGCTACCATCTTCTCAGTGAGTCTGCCACAATCATTGATAGATAGTCTTTTATAATATATAGGGATGCCCAAGTACTTAAAGGGGAAAGACCCAACCACAAATCCAGAAACCATTAAGCATTTACTCCTCACTTACTGATCAACACTATTCATGAAAACTTCAGACTTATCATGATTAACTTTCAACCCTGATGCATCATCAAAAGTCTTGAAAGCTCTCATGAGAACAGTAATAGAATGCATATCTCCTCCGCAAAATAACAGAAGATCATCTACAAAGCAAAGATGACTTAATTTCAAGCTCCTGCACAAAGGATGGTAGTTGAAGCCAGGCTTATTGGTAACCACAGAAAGAATACGAGTCAAGTACTCCATACATAAGGTAAACAGCAGAGGAGTGTAGATACCTCATTTCTGCACCTCCCGCAAGCCACCCGGTGATGATTGGGCCGCATGTTTGGTACACGGAACGATATATGACAATTCGTAAGTTTATCGTCAAGTGATAGCTCAAATACTTGTGTCTACCCCTTGGTCATCATATACGCGCCATTACGGTCATTTTGACAGTAATTAGAGTTCATTTGGAGTCCGTGTCAAAAACCGTCTTCATTTTCTAATAAACCGTTTAAAATGCCGAGTCGGAATGTTCTGGAATATTCCAGATATTTCTATTCCATATTTTAATCTTTTGGCAAAATATATCCCGAAATTATATTTTAAACATTAAGGAAGTCGAGATCTACCGCAATTCCAAAACAGAAACGCGGAAAACCTTTCTTCCGTAGGAGGAAACTCCTGGGGAAAGGACGCAGCACTTGTTGCGCCTCTTCCAAGAGCCGTAGTGGCTGCTGCGCCTCTTCCCCAGCTCTTTTCTGCGTATTTTAAGATCTTTTCGAGATTTGTTTCCAAAGTTTTACCGAAACCCTAATTCCTCCATGTGATTAGTATAAATAGGGACATTCGTTCCTCATATTTCTCACGCGAGTGTCCACCCTTCTCTTCTCCCTTTGCATTCTAAGACCGTGCTCTTTGGTTATTGGCGTCTAATGCTTGAACTTTCGACCACGTAAGCTCGGATCCTTCTGAGTACCAGCCTCGTTTTGCATGACTGACCAATTTGACCAACTCCACTCAATCAATCTATTCAATTTAATTTAATTTCTCTTACGAGGGCACTTTCATCATACATTCGAGTCGAGCAATCACTAATCGTTAACTTAGTCAATCTCGTTTCGTCAAACATGTAAGTCTTAGGGTGTAAATCCCATGTTTTATTATTGTATTTTGTTATTGTATAAACTATTGTAAGGTTTACGTCGAAAGCATGTTTAAAACCGATTAACAAAACCCTTTTATCAAACCTATTTTTACAGGTTAACAGAAGACAGACGTCGAGAAGAAACTCAGCAACTGCCGCGCTTCTTCGAAGAGTTGCAGCATCTGCTGCGCCTCTTCCTGAGGCTGCCGTAGTTCCTGCTTTTCTTCTTCCTCGTCTTTCTGTTAATTCTTCTTCTTTCGTTTTTCTTTCTTATTTTCTTCTTTTTCATTCGTATATAATAATTATAATCATGACATGTACATTTATCGTCTTTAAATCCCGAATTAAATCCCTTATAGTCAATCTGCGGGTTTTTCGTCATTAAAATTAAACCCGGGTTTTGGAGATTCGATTCACTCATATCAAATCTCTGGGATTCGACTTTTGTATATTTTCTTCAGTTTATTGCGTCTTACATTCGTTTCCGTCTTAGTAATTTGACCTAAATTAGTTGTAATTAATCTATTATTAATCTTTAATTCACTCATAATTAGTCTATAATTCGTTCTAATTAATTTGAGTTGTTTTTTTATCGCTTTTATGACCAATTTACATGTAAATAACCTGTTAATTCACTTATACTTGAGTCGAATGCCAATAATCGTGGTCGGACTCACTTGAAGGTTTAGTTTTCGGTACTTGTCGTTAAGAGCACCTAGACCAAAACAATATTTATAACTTCACAAACAACTCTACTATTAGTAAAGAGGCAAGTAAAGGTCGGATCCTAAGGGACGGGTATTGAAGTGATATTTTCAATTGTAAGTAGCGGTGTCTAGGGGTGTCACAATTTGGGTTGGAATAGAAGATCACTAAACTAAATAGCAATGAAAGTAAACAAGCAAGATGATTAAAAAGGGGTGTAAACAATTGATAAAAGGCACTAGGGTGTCATTGGGTCATAGGGGATTCATGAGAATTGATCATACAAACATATTCAAATTATAAGCAAGCAATTGTTGTTGTGATGGATCTTGTTGGTTTATATCTTACAATCCTAGGAAAGTTTGGGTCCCGGAGCCGAATCGATTAGATTGTAAAACACCTCAAGTCGACTTAATCTTACCTACTCAACTATATGCATGGTCTAATGAGACTCGAGTTGGTTTATGTCTTACAAGTCTCATTGAAAAGATAAGTGATGGGTAAAAAATGCAAGGATTCATAGGCTCGCATTTCATCAAACATAACATGTGCATAAGTTGAGATCACAACAAGCAAGCAAATAAACTATGAAAACATATTAAATTAAGCATGAATCATCCCCCATGTTGGTTTCCCCTAATTACCCATTAATCCTAGTTAAGGAAACTACTCACTCATTATCATGTTGAACATGCTAGCAAGGTTGTCAATCATACCAACAAAGTAAAACATGATGAATAAATGAAGATGATTAACAATAATTAAAAAGGGATTAAGAGAATTATACCTACTAATGATTCCAATAATAAAGTAAAGAATAATAGAAGTACTTGATGATTGATTGGAAGGTTGTCAATCTCCCAATAATAACCCAAATAATCTTCAATTACCCAAAATGAAAGATGAACAAAAGAGAGATTAAGGAAATGAGATTTGTATTAAGACTTGATTAAAAGTTGATTACAAGATTAAGAAGAGATTAGAATGATATAAACTACACTAAAGATTGATAAGAAGAACATTGTTATCTAATTAGACTAATGGGGTATTTATAGTGGGGATTAGGTACACAAATTAGGGTTTACTAAGGGCTTAAATGACGATTAAGTCCTTGAGGAATCGCTCCTCTAAGAAAAATATGCGAGTCTCCTTTTTCCGGTCTTTCCGAGATATGCGCATCCTTCATAGAACAAGAAGAAAATGGAAAGTTGCTGTAACACAATCCGAGCGTCCAAGGCACGGCACAAGCGGATTGTGGCCTTGTTGGACGAGCGGATTCATGGTCTGGATGGGCGGATTGTGGCGTTTTTGGACGAGCGTCCCTCTGGCAAAGACGCTCGGATTCCTGGTCTTGGACGGGCGTCCCGAGGGCAATCCGCTCGGATTCTGAGTCAGCTTCTTCCTTCTTCTTCCTACAATCCTCGGGGATTTTGTCGGAGATGCTAGGATCTTTTCTCATCATTGCCCAACTACTATAATATGTACAAAGGCCTTCTAGTCTTGTCTTCTCTTTGATGCTTGGTCATTGAATTCAATCAATTTAGCTTTATTTTGCCACGAAAATGCAAGGTTTGCACTCCTCTCCTACCAAGGGGACAAAACCTCAAAGAATATGCAAAACAAAGGACTAAAGACAATAAATGACCTAAATATGCACTAAAAAGCATGGGAACAAGGCTAATTCGGAGACTAAATATGCTCAAATAATGGTCACATCAAATATCCCCAAACCGAACCTTTGCTCGTCCCGAGTAAAGAGGCGACAAAGACTAGTACCGTTATTTAAACTAACCTAATAGCATAGCCGATATGAGACAATTAGCGGGTCTCACTCCGCCCCTTCAACTCACAACAAGACAACCATGAGGTAGGATGCCTTCTTGCAAGGCAAGGTGGGTCTTGCCAAAATGGCGACACATCCAAGCATTAAAGCACATAAAATCAAGTAATGGATGCATCTACAAAAGAATAGCCACTTTCCTCATCTAAGTGGCGGAAATTATCTACAAGGGAAGCAATTCAAGGGTACACACTCCTTCATAGATGCAATTTCTTCAAACTACTAAGCCTAGAAGGATACCAATAAATCACCTCCAAATTGTGTCAAGCTAGGGTACCTTTGTCCTCAATCGTTAAATGCTTTTGTTAAGAGTAGACTCCCTATGGTGTTAGAAACACTGGAGGATCGCGGAATTCCCCTTCTTGCCTAGACAAGAAGAAGGGTCGTCCCCTCTCTACCATGCACAAAAATGGATACGATGGATAAAGGGATTGATAGTATTTGAGTTTCATTTGGGAGTTTGCTTTTGTTGTTGTTTTCCCCCCAATTTCTTGTGGCATATAACAATTGAGAACACTTTCTTGCCATTTCTTTTGATTTTTGGCAATTCAATACTTGACAATTTTTCAACTTTTTGCATTTTCTTTTTGAACATTTTCAAAGTCACCCCATATGTAGTGAGGGTACCTTATATTTGAAGCACATGAGTTTTTATTTTTGTTACTCCTCTTTTCTTTTGATGCATTTTGCAAACTTTCTTTCACTTTTCATTTCATTTCTTGAACTCAAATCAATTTCTTTTTGTGACCATTCCCTTTGACGACAAAAATGTATGGTAGAACATGGATGAATGATGGTTTCATGGTTTCAAGGGTCACCTTGGAATAAACGGTAGCCAAAGAGTTATCACACCACAAGGTACTCTTGACTAGGCCTTAATCCATGGGTCAAAGGATACTAGAATGACACATCCTAGGGTGTTTTACAAGTATTCTAATAAGCAAAGTCTTAAGAATAAAAAGCATCTACCAGGGCCTATATACACTTGCCAAGCTTCCCAAGTAGATGGCTTCTCAAAATTTTTCTAACATGCAACTACATGCCATGATGCAATTAACATATATACATCCTAATGCATATGATTCTACCAACTAATATGCCAAATAATCTAAATGCAAGTCCTAAATTCACATTGTTTATACCGACCGCATCAATAAAAATAAAGCCACATAGTCATTAACATAAAGAGGAAAAAGGAGATTGGAAAGATCATACCATGCGGTCTTCAATATCCTCATGTCTCGGATGTGGAGTAGTCGATCAATGTGAATAAAGATAGACAAACATAATATATACAAAATATATATAAGACTAATGAACATGTTTTTGGATTTTCAATTTTTCAATTTTTTTGATTTTTTCGAAATTTTTGATTTTTTTGGATTTTTGAATAAAAGTCAAGTTAGAATTTCCCATCCCCACACTAATATGGGCATTATCCTCAACGGCCAATATGATAGGAAATTATGCAAGTATGATGCATGATTTCTAAACTAAATGCAAGCTATACTAAGCTACACTACATGATGCATGGGCTTTTGTTTATGGCGGAGAGCGTAATTTAGATTACCTCCCGTTGCGTATGCATGTACTTCCCCAAACCGAGATAGACATTATTTCTAATGTCTTAAATTTCGGGGTAGTTCATGCACACGAAATGCAATGCATGAAACTATATATTGCCATTTTGGATTTTTCAAGTGGGAAAAATAAAAAGAACACCTTAATGGGGCCAAGGTGTTAGTCCTCCATGTTGCTAGGACTCTCCAAACTATGATCAAGATAAAATAAAGAAAACAAAAAGAAGTAGACAAACCTCAAGAGTGTAGGAGCCTCCAAAGCTTGCTAATCCTCCATCATATCGTCATTGTCATCATTTTCCTCCATGGAAGTGGAATCATCTCCACTCTCATCTTCACTTCCTTGATCTTGCTCACTTTCTTCATCATCTTCATTAGACTCTTCTTCTTCATCTACCTCTTCATCAACACCCTCATCATCAACAACCTCATCATCGACATTCTCATCTTCACCCGGTCTTTCACCACTAGATGTACTTGGAAAGAAATCTTCCCTATCCGCCCAACTAGGCAAAGGACATGATGGATCAAGTAGTCCTTGCCTAGCTAAATGAAGGAGGGGTAGATATTGAGCCAAGTATGCATCTACTCGATCATTATAAGCTTGTTTGTGCATTTCTATCATGAGTAGAGTCATGTAATCATTTCCCACTTCAACATCTTTGGGTTTGAACTCTTGATATTTGAATGGGTAGGGTGATGTGACAATGGAGGAGGAAGGCTCTTCAATCTCGCTCCTTTGTTGACGGGTGATGTACTCGGCGTCCTTGGAGAGTGGAAGAAGGTAGTTTGTTCGGTGAGCACTCAATCGGCAAATCTTGGAAGGCAAAGTGAAGGATCTTGCATCATTGGTTAGCCACCCATAGTTGGTGTCAAGAGAATTATGCTTGACCCACTTATACTTGTTAATCATGGCGTCCATATCAATGAGATGACCCCCTTTGATCGCCACATAGGTGTTATCTTTGGTGAAATTTGGATCAAAGTGCTTGGCCAAGAGAGTAACTAGACCTCCATTTACAATATGAGCGGTGCCTTCCTTACCACAATCTACATTAAGCCATCTTTCTATCAAAAGCCTTAGAGCATTATAGGGCTTAGTGAATTCCCTTCCTACATTCAAGGCCGACTCAAGTAGAACACAATCGAGCTTGGTAAAATGATTAGTGCCTTTTCTTGCTATTATAGTATTCCCGATGACCTTGTGCCACACTCTAATGCCCGGATGGGGGACTAATAGAGCGCGACAAGCATGAAAGCTCACAAATTTCTTCCCGGAAATTGCCTCCCAAAGAGGAGCGGGGTCATACTTTTCGGGCATCTTGTGATAATATGGTGTATCACTAAGGCCTAATATCTTACTCAAAACATCAAAGGTGATGCGCCTATTCACATTTGTAAGGCGAAACTCGATGTATTCTCTAGTCTCTACCTTAGTCACTTTCAATGAACTTATGAATTCCAAGGTAAGGGAGGGGTATGTTAATTCCCTTATGGTAAAAAATTTACCCAACCCCATGGCTTCAAAGAAGGCTTTTGTTTGTTCAAGGACACCCAATTTGTTCAAGGCATCTTCACAAATGAATTTGGTGGGCAAAATGGCTTTCTTAGCATACTTGGCAAATGTATCCATATGGGAGTCGGAAATGAAAATTACCTCCGGATAGTTGGATAATTGAGCGATTTCCGGAGTTGTTGATGTTGTTGCTTCCAAGGGAGGACCTTGTTGTTGTTGAACTTCCAAGTTTGCATTAGAAACCACCATAGCCATTGAAGCTTTCCTTGCTTGAAGCCTTTGTTGCCTTTTTGAAAGTGTCTTTGCTTTGAGTGCCTTTGTTGCTCCTTTTGTTCTTGCCATTGTTGATTACACCAAGAAAAGATTGAAAATCTTCAATTTCTAATTATACCCAAATCGATTTAAGATGAAAGTATTTTGCTTTGTATTTCAAAAATCGACTCAAAGGTTGAAGATTTTGGTGGTTGAATCAATTATTGTTGCAAAAGGAGTGATTAATTCTTGTTGTGAGGAAGTTTTGATTTGTTTTTGTGGAATTTGGTTGAGGAAATCTTGTTTTTGGTGATGGAGAGGATGAGGGTTTTGGGGTTTATGAGTAGTGTTTGAATGTTTGAATGAATGAAATGAATGTGGGAAGGGGTTTTAAAACACCCGAAAAATTCAAAACAGCAGGGGAAAGACGAGCGGATTCCCGTCAGGATGCTCAGATTCTGCTCAAATGGGCTTTAGAAAAACTTGCCTTAAGACGAGCATCTTTCAGAGAAGACGAGCGGATTCTGCAATGTAGGATGAGCGGCTTTCCTCAAAGACGAGCAGATTCTCTCACAGGAACTTTGTTTAATGTGCACTGGCAGAAAGACGAGCGTCTTTCTACAAAGACGAGCGGCCAGTTTCAGACGAGCATCTTCTCAGCTGGGACGCTCGGATTCCTATACAGACCAGATTTTTGCAGCTCATTTAGACGGACGGATTCCTCTTTGGATGCTCGGATTCCTATAAGACGAGCGGATTACCCTTTAAGCCGCTCGGATTCCTCATGGTCTACCCGGATTCAGGTCCATCTGTGCACTTGCATAACCCGTGTCATTTTAATTCTTCAAATCCCGTGTTCTTCATTGTAGGGGCACTACAAAGGCATGAATAGCCTAGGCAATTGCTATCCCCACACTAAGTTAAAGCACTACACATCAATAAAATCATTAGTCCCTCCCTCACTTCTCTCAAAAATGATGAATATCTTGATCAAGGCATAAAAATCCAAAAATGACAAAAATGCAATGTAAGAATTAAAATGCAAGTTAGGGAGTTAGAAATATTTACAAATGGTGGTTTGGAGAGGACTCCACCAAACTCTCATCCTTAGTGCGATGTCATGGGGGCATGGCCAAGGTATTGTTGATGTTTCTCAACATCTTGAAGAAGTAGTCAAAAGCTTGTTCATTATCATGATAAATATCCTCAATAGATCTTTGCACTTGTTGTCCTTCATGTTGGTCTTGATCGATAGCATTACCAATATAGGGATTGAAAATCCCTTCAAACTCATCGTCCCAAAGACCGCAAACTTCGTCTACTTGATCATTAAAAATCTCTTGAGTTGATAGAGACAACTCTCCTCCTTTCTTGATTAGGCCAATGAGGCCATCCTCTTCACTTGTCATGGGTGAGCTTTTCAAGCTCTCTTTGTTGCTATTCTCTTGCTCTTTTGATGGAGCATCATCAACTTTCTTTTTCCATTGGAATTCCGACTTCTTCCTATCATCCTTCCCGCTATAATGATCAACCATAAAACATGGTTCATGCAAACGGGGAGCTCTCATGGTCTTGTCAAGATTGAAAGTTATGCTCTCATCTCCCACCTCTAGAGTGAGCTCTCCATGCTTCACGTCTATCACCGCACCCGCGGTGTGCAAGAAAGGTCTACCTAGAATGATTGGAATATTGGAGTCTTCTTCCATGTCAACAATGACAAAGTCCACCGGGATGAAAAATTTCCCAACTCTCACGGGAACATCTTCCCATATCCCTAATGGTGTCTTCGTCTATCTATCGGCCATTTGGAGTGTGATGTTGGTACATTTAAGCTCTCCCATCCCTAACCTTTTACTCACCGAATATGGCATAACACTCACACTAGCCCATAGATCACATAAGGCCTTGTTAATTGTGGTGTCGCCAATGGTACACGGTATTGAGAAGCTTCCCGGATCTTTAAGTTTCGGAGGTGAACTTCCTTGAAGGATTGCACTACTCACCTTAGTTAAGGCGATAGTTTCAAGCTTCCGGATCGACTTCTTTTTCGTAAGGATGTCCTTCATGTACTTTGCATAGGCTGGCACGTGATTGATTAATTCCGTAAAAGGAATCGAGACTTCCAAATTCTTCACAATTTCCATAAATTTTCCAAGTTGGTCATCAAATTTGGGCTTAGCTTGACGACTTGGAAAAGGAAGTCTAATCACAATGGGTTCCTACTCCTTGGCCTTGTCTTCATTTCTTTTTGAAACTTCTTCTTTTGTTGGTTCTCCATCCTTGGAGTTTTGCATAACTTCTTCTTTGTCACTAGCTTCCACAACTTCATCCTCAACTTCCTTCTTCGGTGCTTCATACCTCGTACCACTCCTCAAGTGAATGGCACTAACCGTTTCATGTCTCGGGGGATTACTTTGAGGTGGTAATTGCCCCTTTTGTCTTTGTGAGCTTGAAGATGCTAGTTGAGTCAATTGGGTTTCCAACATTTTGGTGTGGGATAGTATGTTGTTGATGGTGATTTTCTTTGCTTGACTATCCTTTTGCATTTGAGTAAAAAACTCTTGTTGATTCTTTTGCATTTGGAGGACCGCTTTTTGGACATCAAAACCTTGGTCATTTTGTTGATTGTAGAGAGTTTGATTTTGGTAACCTTGGTTTTGGTTGTAAAAGGGTCTTTGATTTTGGTTTCTCATGGGAGGTGGGGTGTATGTTGGTTGAGGGTTTCGAACATTTTGGCTTTTGTATGAGAGATTTGGGTGGAATTTGGTGTTTTCATTGTAATAATTGGAATAAGGGTTACCACTCTTGTATGCTTGAAAAGCATTCACTTGTTCATTTGTTCCCCTACATTCACTTTGGTCATGTCCCAAAGTTCCACAATTCTCACATATCCCGCTTGGCATTGACGAAGATGCCGTCATGGCATTAACATGATGCTTTGGTGATTTTGAGGCTTCATCAAGTCTAGCCATAGAACTTCAAGTTGATGGTATCAATGTGAGCACTAAGTTGAGCACCCAATTGAGTAATAGAGTCCACTTCATGCTTTCCTCCTATAGTAGCCTTGCGAGGTCTACTATATTGTGAGTTATGGACCGCCATTTCCTCAATCTTGTTCCAAGTTTGATTATTATCAACTTCGGTGAACATACCATTTGATCCCATGTTGAGAATGTTTCTTGAGTCTTCATAAAGACCATTCCAAAATTGTTGTACCAAGAACCACTCGCTAAGTCCATGATGAGGACACGAGCGACGAATTCCTTTGAACCGCTCCCAAGCTTCATACAAAGATTCTTTATCTCTTTGCTTAAAGCCCGTAATTTTAGCTCTTAGCATGTTAGTCTTTTCCAGTGGGTAGAACTTTTTGTAGAAAGCTAGAGCCAATTTCTTCCAAGAGTCAATTCCGAGAGTAACCTTATCAAGGCCTTTAAACCATTGTTTTGCGGTGCCAATTAGAGAAAAAGGAAATAAGACCCATCGAATTTGGTCTTGAGTTACACCGGTTTGAGAAATCGCATCACAATAGTCACAAAAAGTCTCCATGTGAGAGTGAGGGTCTTCACTAGGCATCCCCCCAAATTGGCTTCTTTCGACTAATTGGATAAATGCGGATTTGGCAATGAAATTTACGGTTAAGTGTTGTGGTGTGGGAGTACCATTGGGTAGGTTCTCCTCGGTTGGTACGGAATGTAATGAAAATTTAGGCATTGTGGGTGTTGGATTTTGTGTTGGGTTCTCCTCACCTTATCTTGCAAAAGGGTTGACGAACTCAATAGTGTTTGGTTGAATATCTACAACCTCACCAATACCTCTCAAAGTTCCTCTAGCAAGTCTTCTATTGTTTGTCAAAGTCCTTTCAATTTCGTGATCAAAGGGTAACAAGTTACCTTGTGATCTTCTAGACATGCAAAATATCAAACAACTCGAAAATAATTAGAACAAACCTTGAGGAGTTTTACTTCCCCAAGGCAAAAGAAGACACAACTAATAACAATTTAAGAAAATCTAAATCAAGTTAACACCGTCCCCGACAACGGCGCCATTTTTGGTCGGACTCACTTGGAGGTTTAGTTTTCGGTACTTGTCGTTAGGAGCACCTAGACCAAAATAATATTTATAACTTCACAAATAACTCTACTATTAGTAAAGAGGCAAGTAAAGGTCGGATCCCAAGGGACGGGTATTGAAGTGAGATTTTCAATTGTAAGTAGCGGTGTCTAGGGGTGTCACAATTTGGGGTTGGAATAGAAGATCACTAAACTAAATAGCAATGAAAGTAAACAAGCAAGATGATTAAAAAGGGGTGTAAACAATTGATAAAAAGGCATTAGGGTGTCATGGGGTCATAGGGGATTCATGGGAATTGATCATACAAACATATTCTCAAATTATAAGCAAGCAATTATTGTTGTGATGGATCGAGTTGGTTTATATCTTACAATCCTAGGAAAGTTTGGGTCCCGGAGCCGAATCGATTAGATTGTACAACACCTACAAGTCGACTTACTCTTCCCTACTCAACTATATGCATGGTCTAATGAGACTCGAGTTGGTTTATGTCTTACAAGTCTCATTGAAAAGATAAGTGATGGGTAAAAAATGCAAGGATTCATAGGCTCGCATTTCATTAAAAATAACATGTGCATAAGTTGAGATCACAACAAGCAAGCAAATAAACTATGAAAACATATTAAATTAAGCATGAATCATCCCCCATGTTGGTTTCCCCTAATTACCCATTAACCCTAGTTAAGGAAACTACTCACTCATTATCATGTTGAACATGCTAGCAAGGTTGTCAATCATACCAACAAAGTAAAACATGATGAATAAATGAAGATGATTAACAATAATTAAAAAGGGATTAAGAGAATTATACCTACTAATGATTCCAATAATAAAGCAAAGAATAATAGAAGTACTTGATGATTGATTGGAAGGTTGTCAATCTCCCAATAATAACCCAAATAATCTTCAATTACCCAAAATGATAGATGAACAAAAGAGAGATTAAGGAAATGAGATTTTTATTAAGACTTGATTAAAAGTTGATTACAAGATTAAGAAGAGATTAGAATGATATAAACTACACTAAAGATTGATAAGAAGAACATTGTTATCTAATTAGACTAATGGGGTATTTATAGTGGGGATTAGGTACACAAATTAGGGTTTACTAAGGGCTTAAATGACGATTAAGTCCTTGAGGAATCGCTCCTTTCAGAAAAATATGCGAGTCTCCTTTTTGCCGGTCTTTCCGAGATATGCGCATCCTTCATAGAACAAGAAGAAAATGGAAAGTTGCTGTAACACAATCCGAGCGTCCAAGGCACGGGACGAGCGGATTGTGGCCTTGTTGGACGAGCGGATTCATGGTCTGGACGGGCGGATTGTGGCGTTTTTGGACGAGCGTCCCTCTGGCAAAGACGCTCGGATTCCTGATCTTGGACGGGCGTCCCGAGGGTAATCCGCTCGGATTCTGAGTCAGCTTCTTCCTTCTTCTTCCTACAATCCTCGGAGATTTTGTCGGAGATGCAATGATCTTTTCTCATCATTGCCCAACTACTATAATATGTACAAAGGCCTTCTAGTCTTGTCTTCTCTTTGATGCTTGGTCATTGAATTCAATCAATTTAGCTCTATTTTGCCACGAAAATGCAAGGTTTGCAATCCTTTCCTACCAAGGGGAAAAAACCTCAAAGAATATGCAAAACAAAGGACTAAAGACAATAAATGACCTAAATATGCACTAAAAAGCATGGGAACAAGGCTAATTCGGGGACTAAATATGCTCAAATAAGGGTCACATCAAATCGATCATTAAATTCACCAATGAACATTAACGATATGTAGTTCCGGCTTCATAGCCAGAATTCACTTCAGGAACAGACGCAGTGACCAGTGCGCCTCTTCCAAGGGACGCAGCTCTGCTGCACCTGTTCCTGGGTGATTTCTGTCCATGAACTTCCGTTTCTGCTTTGACCTAGTTTATTAGTTTTACGTATTAATCAACTATTAATCGTTATATCACTACTAATCTGCCCATTTTCTAACCTTAATTATTTTCCTTTTCTTTTCTCAAATTATCCGTTTTAAATATATTTTCGATGTAAATCAATTAAACCATTATAATTATTGTAATTTTAATTATCGCATTTCATTTATTATACTCTTTATTATCGTATTGCTTGCTTTTTCTCACATGTAATCGACCTTAATCTCTACTTCGACCCAATTGCTTGCTTAATTACGTGTTCACCGACTTAGTTTAATTCTCACATGCTAGGATTAAAATGATGGATGTTGCATTGCATGCATATAATCGACAACATATCAAGTATAGATGATTTTTTCTAATCATTATTAGAGGCCACTATCGAGGCGGGCGGGATTAGGTGTTCGATCAAAAGAGCTTCCTAATACGTACCCTCACCCCTTACTCCAGATCTCTGTGAACATCCGTGTTCATTGACATCCACGAGAGTCATTCTAGACATAGAATGCTAAGGGTAACGAGTTTTTAGCGTTCATGTCACTACTTTGTGTCTTGGCATGACGCGAAGTATTTGAACGGTTCCAATTTCCCATAAAAATTGGTGGTGACTCCACAAATGCAAACGCTTGTTTTCCCAAGTGCCCCGTGGGCCCCCCGTGTCCACAATTTTGCCACTCCGCTGGGGAGTAATACACTTACGTGTTGCCAAGGGTGAAACTTGAACAAGGTTAGAGAATAGTTTATATGAGACTGTTGTCGGTTTTCATTACTCGATTTTATTAGATCGTTTTATTCGGCCTTCCTAGGCCCAACCCAACCCATTCGACCAATCGTCCCGTCTGGACGGTCCAAATTCTTATCTGGACCTAAGGATGGATAGCGATTGACGTCAACCATACCACGATGCTTACTCCTGTTTGTATCAAGGGCCTTCACTACTCGAGGGAATGGACTAGGAACCGGCCATACTCTTGCTTGGCGCGGACCTCTCCACAGACCCGGGTTTGATTGCTCGGTATGGTAACCCACCCTTTAAACCAAAACCCTTTAAATGCACTCAACATACCTTTATAATGCCTCTTTGAATGCTTGTATCATATGTGATCACCATTTTCTAAACAAAACCATGACGCATTTTGTAAAATAAAAAACCTCTTTCAAAATGTTAATATTTTCGAGAAATGGCCCAAATTAGCGCAAAACAAGTCAAAATTCTGTCCAAATATCGAGTCAAAAGTCGGGCCTCAAAAGCCCATTTCAAAACCTCACTTCGAGTCAACACTCCTACAACTACACTACAGTTGATTAGGACAAACATTTCAAAACTTTGTCATTTTCAAACCTCACTTACACAAGTGGCACACTCCCAATTCACAGTAAGTGTGCTAGAATGGTCGATCGTGTTTTGATTCGTCGTCGATCTCTTATATAGTTTCCAAGATGTCTGGAACTAGTCACGCAAGTGTCAATGGACAACCCCAAAATGGTAATGATCAAATCCTAGCTGCGCTCGCTCATCTCCAAACAAGTCAAGAACAAGCTTATGAACGCCTTAATGCTATTGAAAACCGGATTATTGCGGTAGAAACTAGGCTACCTTCTGCAGAAGATGAAATTCCTAATGAAGTTGTGAACGACAATCTTCCACCCTATGTTGGACAAGCAGAAGTCAACCCTCCAGTAGGTCTTACTGAAGGTGAGAAGCGACTCCAATACTTGGAGGAGCAATTAATGTACCTCAAAGGAGACGAATCTATAGGGAAAACAATAGCAAGTATGAGGCCGTGAGCGCCAAATTGCCAACCAACTTTAACATGACTGATATCCCAAAGTTCAAGGGACATGAAAACCCTTTGACCCACTTCATGCTTTCAAAGACTACATGTCTATCAAAGGCATCAAACCCGAGATGTTCTTAAGGATATTTCCTTCATCTCTCGACACCGTTCATAAACAATGGTTCTATTCCCTAGAACACAAGAAGATTGCCACCTGGGACGACGCCGCAATCGAGTTCGCTAAACAATATGCGGCTAATGCTGAAATCTAAGGAAGTATGCGCACTTTAGAGGTTCTTACCCAAAATGAGAAAAAAGGCTTCACCGACTTCCTAAGTAGGTGGAGGAAGACTAGTACACAACTCGTCGAGCGTCCGGATGAAGCTATCCTTGTGGAAAAGTTCGTGGATAATTTAAGGCCCATTTATGCAAATCACTTGAGATACTAAAACATTAGGACCTTCAAAGACTTAACTGTGCTAGGAACAAGAATTGAAGATGACATCCGTAAAGGACTCTTGTCCAAAACGGTGGGTCGTCGATATCAAGGCTCAACAAGTCGTTCTTACGGCTCTACTAGCAAGACTGATGAGGTTAACCTTCTTGAATCATAAAAGAAGAATAACCCCCAAAGGAAGTTCACAAACATTGGTGACATGTACTCCAACGCTTTAAAGAGGTTAATGAAACAAGGTAAGCTCCAACCCATAGGGCCTACACCTGATCCAGAAAATAAATCCAAGTTCTGGGACAAAAATTCATTCTGCGAATATCATAGAGGTAAGGGACACGATACAGAAAAGTGTTACAAGCTAAAGCATGTCCTTCAATATATGATCGAAGACGGTCGCCTACCCATACCTCCTGGTGGTAAGCCTAACAATACTCAGAATCCTCTTGGAGTTCTGATGATTATAAATGAAGAATATACCTTAGATTGTTCACACCTCATTTCTCCAGCCGAAGATGAGATCCATGCATTAGAAGGTGAAGGGAGTTACTCCACCATTTCTCCTACCATCACCGACTTCATTGCATGGGCAAGAAGTGTGAATAGACAAGTCTCAGAACTAGAAAATGTAGTGGCATCCCTCTGCAATCCAAGCACTACACCTAAGGAAAGTACGCCACTAAATCTTTCCTGAAGTTCTACGATGCAAGAAGTGATAACTGTGGTTGATAACCTAATCGATTAAATAATCCACTTAGAAGCTGAAATCATCAGGTTGAGGGAGCTTGCTACTATCAACGGCATATGGGCCGATGACGATGAGGATGAATACCTCACTGAGCACTACCTAGTCAAGATTAGTGAGGACATAGTCAAGAATGGTGAAAACCAAGATATAGACCACCTTACTCGTTCAGGACGTCCGTATCAAAATGTCTCTCAGAATGGTCCCATAGCTAATGGTCCAGTTACTAACACCAACATCGTTACACCAAATGATGGCGAAGATACGTCTACTGACCACTTGCTAAAGCAATTACAAAAGACAAAGGCTGATCTTTTAGTCTGGCAACTAGTTGCGAGTTCATTCCCTCATCGCCAAGCTTTGCTGCAAGCCTTGGCTAAATTAAATGTGGCACACAACGCTACACTTGATGATGTAGTCAACTTGGTTTTCCAAGATTCAACTAAGCTAAGTAACCTAGTTACTTTCTCAGATAAGGATTTACCACCTTTCAGCGCTAGTCACAACCTGGCTCTATACATTACTGTCATTTGCTTAAAGAAGAATGTGCCAATGACTTTGGTAGATGATGGCTCTGCGGTCAACGTCATACCATTAAAAACGGCATATAAGTTGGGCATGAAATAATCGGATTGGACCCCTACCAACCAAGGTGTTCGCGCATACGACGGTACACGGCGTAAGGTAGTAGGACTAGTCAATCTCACCATAGCCATGGGGCCAATTGAGCGAAAGGTTAACTTTCAAATAGTGGATATCGAAGCATCATTCAACATACTTCTGGGAAGGCCTTGGATTCACGCTTCCAAAGCGATAACATCCACCCTCCACCAGAAAATCAAGATTCCACTAGATAGCAAAGTAGTGATGATCACTTCATCACCTATTAAGGCAGTGATAGAAAAGATGTCAAGCAACCAAGTGGTTACAAATCCAGTATACGAGCTTGGGGGCTTCCATAGCATAAACCTTGTAGAAAGTGAACTGGCACCTTTGTACTTCAATCTATATTCCAATCTAGTGGTCAACCACATACTCAAGTCTCAGGGATACTTCTGGGGAATGCCATTGAATCCTGTCTGAAGAAATACCTTTGCACCTTACAAAGAAGGAAACTGTCAAAGGATACTGTTAGGATTGGGATACAAACCCACCAAAGAAGAAGCTCTAGAGATGCTCACACAGTTCCAAAACCGTAAGAACGTGGGAATCCAAGTGCGACCCTACCTCCATACCCTAAATGGATACTTCGTTAGAGAAGGGAGTCAAGAATACTTTCATGGGTTCCCCGAACCTTGGCACTACAAAGGAAGGCAACTAGATGGAATCGAGATCTTTCACGATTGCTAGAGCATTCCTTCAGAAACGGTTCCTACTGTCAAGACTCGTCAAGAACCTTACTTAGACGAACAAGCCGTTAGCCTTCTCTTTGGAGAAGATCGATTTGTTAGAGCTGCGCAGGACGAGATCATTACCATGATACTTCAAGACGACGATTTCAACCCTATCACGTTAATCACTGAAACCAGTTTGAATCAGCAAAAAGGATGGAGAAAATAGATCAAATGGACAAACAACCAAGGAAGACTCTTCAAGCTCACCACTGGAGAAGGAGAGATGTTCAAAGGAGAACCAGAAGACCACGAATTCGAGTCAGAGTCGGAGTCGGAGTCTAAAGAAGTTCCTAGAGAGTCTCCTCCTGTCGTCACTCCCAATCCCCTTATTTCTCCTAGCAAATGTTGGAGCTTGTGTCCTCCACAAATTAGTGTGATAACATTTGTAAATCTTTTACAGATTCACAAGGGTATACTTCGTATTTTAATCAGTTGATTAACGATTACCTAATAACGGTTGGCTTGCTAGAAAGTTTGACGTTATTATCATACAGATGGCGGTGATCAACTGATCCCTAAAGGTCACACCTATAGGATGTGTTTGAGAGATGTGGTTATAGAAATATAATCACATTGATGCCTTATATGACTAAATAGTTAGTCAATGTGTTGATGAGACAATTATTTAATAAAGATTAAATAATATTAGTTGAGATGAATTAACTATCAATTCGTAAATTGAATATAATAAGTTATATTTAATTAAATGTATGTAATGTTAGCTTGGACGAATTAATCTGTTAATTCGTAATTAAATGTAATCGGTTATATTTAATATCAACAAGATGAATGTGTCATAGTGGTAATAGTGAGGATACTCAAACCAAGAGGTCATGGGTTCGATCCTCACTTGATGACAATTTATATTTAACACATTTTATACATTTTTGGAATAACCGAAAAAAAAGAGAAAATAACTCTCCTAATTTCGGTAAATGGGCCGAGAATATTAGGAAGAAAAATTCTACCCTAATCTCCTCCTCACACACGGTTAAAGGGGAAGGGGAGTGAATTTTTCTTAACCTAATTTTTCTCACTCATTCTCTTGCCTCTCATCTCTACGAAAAACACAAAAAAACCTAAAAATTATTTAGTTAATTTTTGGATCGATTCTAGCATAATCAAAGGGCATTTCCAATATCGTCTTGGGTGCAACTGATACGCGAATATCTACTTTGATATTGTTCTTAGGCCGTATTTGCTAGGACCGAAGGTTATTTCTTAATCCTTTACATTTTTGTTTATGCAATTTAATTTTATGACTACTTTCATCATTATAATTCGTTATAGTCCTTAAAATGAAAGGGATGCATACAGATAAATCCCACAAGTGGTATCAGAGCTAAGGCCACGAATTTTAGTTTTGATGATTTTCATAAAATTGTTTGTAAACAATAATTAGGGTTTGCGAAAAAAATATAATCGGCTGGAATTTTTTTTTGAGCCGTGGATTTTTTTTTCGTTTCTGTTACTGTTCACGGATGAACAGTATTATAAAAAAAAAAAACAAAAAAATTCTGTTTTTTTTCTTTCTTTCGGTTTCTCCTGAAAAACCGATTAACGTTTTTTGCGGCTGTTTTTGTTTATGCCGATTTGAAAAGCATCCGAGAATAGAATTTTTTTTTATGTTACTGTTCACGTGGTTACTGTTCACTGAGGACAGATTTAAAAAAAAAAATTTTTGTCTTGTTTCGGTTTTTACAGATAAAACCGTGTACAAAATAAGGAAAGCTGTTTTCTGTTTTTAGTTTAGCCGTGCTGAAATTATAAAAAATTTTTTTTTTTTGTTTTTTTTTACTGTTCAGCCGAGACCAAAAAGAAAAAAAGGATTTTGTTTTTTTTTTTGTTTTGGCCAATTTTGTTTATACATTAAGTTTATAATGTATGATAATTTTTGTGAAGTGGTTCACAAATTTTAAAGATACCTAATTATTTTAAAGCAGTTTAAAATATTAATGGATTAAATTCATACTACAAGTTTAATATGAATTAAGTTTGAAATTAATGTGATTAATTGAGGAATTGTCACTTAATTTGTTAATTTAAATAGGTGGTTTGGATAAAATTAATCAACATAATTAAGGAATTGTGTCATGTATGTTTAATTTAATTTTAGTTGGTGCATTTTATTTTTGTTGAATGAATCGTTGATTGAATTTATTTACGTATTTTTTTTGCAATCGGTTGTAATTTGTAATACTTAGTGTGGCCTTAGTCAAATTATGTTTTCGTAATGAAGGAAACATGATTTTTTATGTAATTATGAGATCTCGAATCTCCTTTATTTTTCCTTTAGTTTTGGGTTTTGAAATTAGAATGTAATAAATAGGTTTATTATGTAAATTTATTTATTGTAATTTTCGAAGAAGACTAAAGATGGAGATTGGAGCTCACTCCCGCTACATGGATCAAGATGGAACATCAAGACAAGCTTCTCGGGTCCAAGGATGGATTCCAAACTTGTATTTAATGTTCATTTTGATAGGATAGTCCACACTAGGACTTTTATTGTTTTACGTTTTCATTCATATTGCTTTTCATTCACATGATAGTTTATGCATCATTTTCCGCCTAAAACCAAACCACCTACTACTAAAATGCATGAAAATTGACACATATAGGTTGTATGTTAGTTTTCATAGACATACAGATGTCACATGTTTATTAAGTCATCATCTTAGTTTATTCATTCACGCATGCTAGATATTAGTTCACTTAAAATGAATTAAAATAAAGTTGATGGGATCTTCCTCTAAAACGGAAATTGAGACTAGTCTTTATAAGGGCAAACAACTATGAATCCCTTCTTCGTCGGTAGGCATAATATGACCCCTTCTACGTTGGGTAAGTAGTTGTGTTGACTTAGTTTACCTCAACATCATAGTCCGAAGAGTTTCTCTTGATTATGATGGACTAAAGATAGAATTTAAAGAAATTTATCGACCAAGAATTCTAACGGTAGAATTAGCTAAAAGGTTAGCTTATCAATTTACATAGAATTGAGTCTTGGGATCATTTATATAATTATTGAGGGAGGGCAATTGTATTAATGTTTTGAGTCTTCGCGTTATGACAGTAGTTCATTAGACTTAAAAATATAAATGATGCACATGCTTATTATTTATTCTTCTTTTCGCAGTGTAGAACACGTTTATTTTACTGTTACAAAAAAATGTCTGGAAATAACGCAATCCAAATGCCTAGTGCCACACTTGGACGCGAGTCCTGGCTGAAAATTTTCATGGACCAAATGAATCAGTTCACACGTCTGAAAAACGACGGGTCCAACTTTGCGGACTGGGAGGCGGCACTACGGAATGCTGCCATTGCTGACGGTAAACTCAGGTACTTAATTGAGCCAATACCGGTAAACCCAGGCCCCAATGCAGGAGTCAACGAGTCACTCGCTTATAGTGACTTCGTTATGAAAGCGGGTGCGATAAAGAACGTACTCATCTTTGCAATGGAAACCAATTTGCAGAGCTCATTGCCCAAGGTGCAAACAATATTTTCACCATGCTCACTAACGAGTTCTCAAAAGCACCGAGAATCGTTACATATGAGCATACCTGTCGCTTCTTTGATGCGAAACTCCAGAAGGGCCACCCGGTTAGCCCACACATTCTTCACATGATTGAGAATGTCGAGAAGCTGGAGGCTCTTGATTGCAAAATCAGTGAGAGCATTGTCATTGACCGAATGCTTCATTCTCTTCATGATTGTTTTGCCCTTTTCAGAGTGAACTACTACATGAATGACTTGAAAAAGAGTCCTCATGAGCTACACTCCCTTCTCGTACAGACCGAGAAGGATATGAAATTGAGTGGGAGCATGAAGCAGGATGTTCTCACGATTTCCAACAAGGGTAAAGGTAAGGGCAAGGCTCATGGCGACCTAGCTATAGGTAAGCCAAAGTTTAAAAAGCCAGGAAACGGTAAGAGTGGGCCCGGTGAGACTAGTGGCTCATATGGCAAGGCAAAGAGCAAGGGCGGTGACATTGAGTGCCACCATTGTCACAAGACTGGACATTGGAGGAGGAACTGTCCCGTCTACCGTGAGGACATCAAAGCAGGCCACGTCGTTCCCTGTTGGTATGCCATCTTATATTCATATGATTGAGATTAAACATGCAAGTTTCGGAACTTGGGTACTTGATACTGGTTGTGGTTCTCATCTGTGTAATCATTTGTAGGGCCTAAAGAACATCATACCTCTCGAAAGAGGTGATGTGGACCTGCGAGTCGGGAATGGAGCACGAGTTGCTGCTGTCTCGAAGGGAACATATGTAATCCAGCTCCCTAGTGGTTTTGAGTTATTTTTAAATAACTGTTACTATGTACCCAGTTTGTCTAAGAACATTATTTCTATTTCCGTACTTGCTAAAGACGGTTTTACATTTTCAATAAAGGATAATAGCTGTATTTTCTCTTTCAATGAAATGATTTATGGCAAAGCAGTTTCCATGAATGGAATTTACATTTTAGATCAAACCACGGAAGTATTACACATGAATAATAAGAAATTAAAGGTTGGTGACAAAGATCAAACCTATCTATGGCATTGTCGAATGGGACACATAAATGAGAAACGCGTAAAGAAACTCGTCGATAATTGGACTATTCCCGCATTCGATTTTTCTACATATGGCACGTGTGAATCATGTCTCGTTGGCAAAATGACTCGAATTTCCTTCAAAGGTGTTGGAATGCACGCTAGTGACCTATTAGGACTCATCCATACTGATGTTTGTGGACCTATGTCAATTACCGCTAGAGATGGCTATAGATATTTTATCACTTTCACGGACGATTTGAGTAGATATGGATATGTCTACTTAATGAAGCATAAAAGTGAGTCTTTTGAGAAATTCAAGGAATTCAGAACAGGGTTGAGAACCAACTGGGTAGAAAGGTTAAAGCACTCCGTTCAGATCGGGGTGGCGAATATCTTTCAAATGAGTTTGATCAACACCTTAAAGACTGTGGAATCGTTCTACAGTTAACTCCACCTGGAACACCTCAATTAAATGGTGTGTCCGAACGGAGAAATCGAATCTTACTTGATATGGTTAGATCCATGGTGAGTCATACGGTAGTGCCTGATTCATTATGGCCTGGGGTTTTGCTCTTTTGTCAGCTGCTCTTATACTTAACCGAAGTCCGACTAAAGCTGTCGACAAGACTCCATATGAAATGTGGAAGGGAACGGTCCCTAACTTGTCCTTTATTCGGGTTTGGGGCTGCGAGGCTTATGTCAAGTAGAGACACGAGGATAAGCTCGGCCCGCGATCGGTCAAGACATACTTTATAGGTTATCCAAAAGGAACATTTGGTCATTACTTCTATTCACCTACCGAACATCGAGTTTTTGTTGCGGCTAGTGCGACGTTCTTAGAGAAAGAATTTCTCGAGAACAAGACGAGTAATAGAACCTTCGAGCTGTCGGAGATTCCAGAACCAACAACCGAGGAACGGATGGAGGAAGTTGTTCCTCCAACCGATGATACGGTTAATATTCCTGAGGAACCTAGGAGGTCGGGTAGAGTCTCTCATCCTCCGGACATATACATTGGTATGGTCGAGGAGAATGACGTTTTACTCCCAGAGAGTAATGAACCCGCTACCTATAAAGGTGCTATGGCCTATTCCGACTCAAAGCTATGGCTCGAAGCCATGCAATCCGAGATGGACTCCCTGTATGAGAATGACGTATGGGATCTAGTTGATTTACCTAATAAGGTAAAACCTCTACAGTGCAAATGGCTTTACAAAAAAAAGCGTTCTGTAGACGCGCAACCAGATACCTATAAGGCACGATTAGTGGAAAAAGGTTTCACTCAAGTGCACGGATTGCATTATGATGAGATTTTTGCACCTGTAGTCATGCTACGTTTCATTCGGATAATCTTAGCGATTGCCGCTTTTCATGATTATGAAATTTGGCAAATGGATGTGAAAACCGCCTTCTTAAACGGTTATTTGGAGGAAGAGTTTTACATGGTGCAACCCGAAGGTTTCATAGATCCTGAACATCCTAAGAAAGTATGCAAGCTTAAGCGCTCCATTTATGGACTTAAGCAAGCTTCTCGGAGTTGGAATCATCGTTTCGACCAGGTGATAAAAGAGTATGGTTTCACTCGATCGGTCGAAGAACCATGCTTATATATCAAGTTGAGTGGGAGCAAGATTGTATTCTTGATATTGTATGTCGATGACATACTCCTGATTGCTAATGACATTCCTCTCCTATCTTCGGTTAAAGAATGGTTGAAGAACCATTTCCAGATGAAAGATCTGGGTGAGGCACAACGCATTTTGGGAATCCGTATCTACCGAGATAGATCACGACGGACGTTATCACTTAGTCAGGAGTCTTATTTGGAAAAGATTCTTAAGAACTTCAGCATGACCAACTCCAAGAAGGGGAACCTTCCAATGACGTCTGGGATGCAGTTGAGCAAGTCTCAGTCACCCACGATGCCTGAAGGGATTGAGCGCATGAGTCGTGTTCCTTATGCATCTGCAATAGGATCAATCATGTTTGCCATGATATGCACACGTCTAGACGTGGCATATGCATTGAGTATGACGAGTCGGTACCAAAAGAATCCAAGTGAAACACACTGGATAGCTGTTAAAAATATCCTCAAGTACCTACGGAGGACTAAGGATAGGGTATTGACTTATGGATGCGATACTAAGCTATACGCAATCGGTTACGCAGATGCTAGCTTCCAAACGGATCGTGATGATTCAAAATCTCAGTCCGGGTTCGTCTTCACTCTTAATGGTGCTGCGGTCAGCTGGAAGAGTTCCAAACAGAGTGTTGTAGCAGATTCTACCACTGAATCCGAGTACTATGCCACTTGGCGGCTAAGGAAGCGATATGGATGCGTCAATTCTTACAAGGACTTACGATAGTTCCTAGTTCGAATGACCCGATCACCATCTATTGTGACAATAGAGGTGCCATCTTCCAGGCTAAGGAGCCTAAGTCTAGCAACAAATCTAGATATGTACATCGGAAAGCTCACCTGATCCGTGATTACGTGGAGTAAGAAGAGATAGTGATTGACAAGATTGCGACGGATGATAACATCTCGGACCCTCTCACTAAACCGTTGAATTTTGATAAGCATGAAGGGCACGTTATTTCCATGGGAATTAAACGTGTTCATGAGTTGTAGTAGTCGATTATGGATTTGATACATTATCTTTTTCATATACTATTTATAACTTCATCGTTTTATAATAATATTTTGTTTTTCATGTGGATTGTACTGACAACTTTGAACGCCACAAAGTGATCTGAATTACATTATATTTTGTTTTGATCCGTAATCACCTACAAGAGCTGATAACTCTAGCTATTATATTGTGCAATCGATTGATGGTGGGTTCAATGAGCCATAAGTCAAACTGTTGACTGATCGATCACAAATGCGAGATTATAACGATACCTCGTAGGAAAAATTTTTGTGACAACGTAATGGAGTCCTAAATGTTTAAAAACATTCAGTGCCAGGTCGTGGATAGAACATCCATTGTGTGCCTAGAGTCGATTCTTTTGACTATCGACTGTCTCTTGAGATTAAGGCAGTTTTTGGGTGACTTTGGTTTCTTTCTCACGATGTCTGTAATCGGAGGCTAAGTAGATTTTTTCTGGGCCATTTCATACTGTGCTTACATCTGCAGGATTCGAGTTGAGGAAAATATCCAACCTTTATCAGGTATAGTTATTTCTCAGGGCCACTCGAGGAGTAGTAACTGAAATGCATGGCCATGCTCGAATGCTGATTCGTTTATCAGTTAAGTTACTCTCTAGCCGGGGAAACCACTCTTAATAATGATCGCTTGTAAAATACGACCTTTGTGAATACGGAGTTGCAAATTGTTTGAAATTTTAGGATATGAGAATCGGTTATCGCACATACACTTGTGAGGACAAGTGGGAGTTTGTTGGAGCTTGTGTCCTCCACAAATTAGTGTGATAACATTTGTAAATCTCTTACAGGTTCACAAGGGTATACTTCGTATTTTAATCAGTTGATTAACGATTACCTAATAACGGTTGGCTTGCTAGAAAGTTTGACGTTATTATCATACAAATGGCGGTGATCAACTGGTCCCTAAAGGTCACACCTATAGGATGTTTGAGAGATGTGGTTATAGAAATATAATCACATTGATGCCTTATATGACTAAACAATTAGTCAATGTGTTGATAAGACAATTATTAAATGAAGATTAAATAATATTAGTTGAGACGAATTAACTGTCAATTCGTAAATTGAATATAATAAGTTATATTTAATTAAATGTATGTAATGTTAGCTTGGACGAATTAATCTGTTAATTCGTAATTAAATGTATTCGGTTATATTTAATATCAACAAGATGAATGTGTCATAGTGGTAATAGTGAGGGTACTCAAACCAAGAGGTCATGGGTTCGATCCTCACTAGATGACAATTTATATTTAACACATTTTATACATTTTTGGAATAACCGAAAAAAAGAGAAATTAACTCTCCTAATTTCGGTAAATGGGCCGAGAATATTAGGAAGAAAAATTCTACCCTAATCTCCTCCTCACACACGGTTAAAGGGGAAGGGGAGCGAATTTTTCTTAACCTATTTTCTCACTCATTCTCTTGCCTCTCATCTCTACGAAAAACACAAAAAAACCTAAAAATTATTTAGTTAATTTTTGAATCGATTCTAGCATAATCAAAGGGCATTTCTCATATCGTCTTGGGTGCAACTGATAGGCGAATATCTACTTTGATATTGTTCTGAGGCCGTATTTGCTAGGACCGAAGGTTTTTTCTTAATCCTTTACATTTTTGTTTATGCAATTTAATTTTATGACTAGTTTCATCATTATAATTCGTTATAGTCCTTAAAATTAAAGGGATGCATACAGATAAATCCCACAGCATAGTATCAAGTAGTAACAGTAGTTTGGGAAATGTCCCAATAGCTGTCCCTTTGCCGCCACTGACTACTGAACAGATGGCTTCTTTGTTTCAACTCTTTTCAAAATTTAATATGAATAAATCAGATTCTGCTTACTCTTTGTGTTATTCTGAATGCAATTCTATTTAATATGATAATGAGGATGACCCAAACCCAGATTCCATCGAACTACCTCCCTACATAGCTAAAGAAATATTACAAGAGGGAGAAGGGGCACCAGTTATAGAGAACACTGAACCCATCAATGTAGGAACCGAACTAGAACCCCAAGAAGTTAGGATAGGGAAAACCTTAAGCCCAACCGAAAGGGCTAGTTTCATAGACCTCCTCCACGAGTTCAGAGACATTTTTGCTTGGTCCTACAAAGACATGCCAGGGATCGACAGGGATATGGCAGAATACAGAATTCCAATCAAACCAGGTTTCAAACCTGTAAAACAGAAGCTTCGTTGAATGAGGACAGAATGGGCTCTTAAGATCAAAGAAGAAGTCGATAAACAATTCAAAGCCGGGTTCATCAAAGTTTCTGAGTATTCAGACTGGATAGCCAACATAGTACCCGTACTCAAAAAGGATGGGAAAATCCGTGTTTGTGTTGATTCAAGAGACTTGAACAAAGCGAGTCCCAAAGACGACTTTCCTCAACCACATATCGACATATTGGTGGACAATACAGCAGATCACACGTTGTTGTCCTTCATGGATGGGTACGCAGGATATAATCAGATCAAGATGATAGAAGACATGCATAAGACTGCCTTTGTTACTCAATCGGGCACCTATTGCTACACTGTTATGCCATTCGGATTAATCAATACTGGAACCACGTATCAACGCCTTGCAACCACACTCCTACATGGCATGATGCATAAAGAAGTAGAGGTGTACGTAGACGATATGATTGTTAAGTCCTAGGATAGAGAGGGGCACATTGATAACCTTCGCAAGTTCTTCCTTAGACTACGAAAGTACAACATGAGGCTCAATCCTCAGAAATGCGCATTTGGTGTAACGTCAGGCAAGCTTCTGGGATATGTCGTCAGTCAACGAGGAATAGAATCGACCCTTCCAAAATCAAAGCTATAATCGAAATGCCACAATCTCAGACAGAAAAGGAAGTTAGAGGATTTTTAGGCAAGGTGCAATATATAAGTCGATTCATATCGAAACTTACCATAATCTGTGAACCCATCTTCAAAAAGCTAACGAAAACAGATCACACCATATGGGTTGACGACTGTCAAAAGGCGTTTGACAAAATCAAGGAGATACTGGCCAAACCACCAGTGCTCATGCCTCCTCAACGAGATCAACCTCTTGGTTTATATCTCACAGTGACCGAAACAGCCATGGGGGCTATGCTTGCACAAACCGTCGGAAAAGAAGAGAGAGCTATCTACTACCTTAGTAAGAAGTTCTTTGAGTATGAATGCAAATACACACCACTCGAAAAGACATGCCTCGCTCTTGTGTGGGCAACAAAGAAGCTATGCCATTACATGCTTAGCTACTCCGTCAAGGTGTACTCCAAAATGGATCCTGTCAAATACCTCTTCGAAAAATCCGTTCTCAACGGAAACTTGCCAAGATGGACCTTAATGCTCTTAGAGTTCGACCTCAAATACGTACATCTGAAGGTTATAAGAGAGCACGCCGTCGCCGAGTTCTTCGCAGATAATCCCATCAACGACACCCAAGCAGTAGACACATGGTCATTTCCAGATGAGGATATACTCCAAACCAATCTAGACTCTTGGGACCTTTATTTTGATGGAGCATCGAATCAAAGGGGATTTGGAATAGGAGTATTGCTCATTTCTCCTGAAGGTGAGCATACACCACTCTCTATCAAACTCAACTTCGAGGTGACAAATAACGCAACAGAATTTGAAGCTTGCCTCATTGGGCTACAAGCGGCAATAGGTTTAGGCATCAAGAATCTTCGAGTTCACGGAGATTCATCCTTGATCATCAACCAAATTACGGGATCTTGTAAAATTCGAAGTGAAAGTCTTGCACCCTATCAGGCCAGGATAGACCAAGTTGCCTAATTCTTTGATCAAGTAACTTATCTACATCTACCTCGAGAAGAAAATCAGTTTGCAGACGCTCTTGCAAAACTTGCATCTCTGATTAACATGCCAGACGATATGGTAGAAATGTCTTTATGCATCGAACGATGGTCAAAACCAGCCTACGTGCACCAAATAACAGATGAAGAAGAAAGCCCAGGGGAACCTTGGTTTCAAGCCATTCTAAACTTCAAGCTCAATGGCACCTATCCGCCGGATATGGATAAGAGAGGATAACGTGCTATACGCCTACTCGCCTCTTAATACATCCTCATGCAAGGAGAACTGTATAAAAGAACACCTCATGGTGTAGTCTTGCGTTGCCTTGATTATTCACAGGCACAGAAAGTGATGGAAGAAGTCCATGATAGAGAATGTGGCCCTCACACGAGTGGATCAATGATGGCAAAGAAAATCACGCACCTGGGATATTACTGGACCACAATGGAATCCGATTGCATCAAATATGTCAGACGTTGTCACAACTGCCAAATCTTTGGGATCGTGCAACACGTCCCTCCTTCACTACTCTACACCATGACTTCTCCTTGGCCATTTTACGCTTAGGGAATCGACATCGTCGGGAAGATCACCCCAGCCGGAACAGGAGGTCACTGTTTTATTTTGGTGGCTATCGAGTATTTCACCAAATGGGTAGAAGCAGCATCTTACACCAGTCTCACAGCCAAGAACGTGGAAAAGTTCATAGAAACCAATATCATCTATCGATATGGTTGCCCACATGAGATAATCAGTGACAATGGGTCACATTTCTAGGCTGAGACTGAAAAATTGCTAGCCAAGTACAAAATCAAACACCACCATTCCTCGCCATATAGATCACAAACTAATGGCGCAGTGAAGGCAGCCAACAAGAATGTTGTCACAATCCTCAAGAAAATGATCAATAATTATCGAGATTGGCCAAGTAAGATACAATTCGCTCTATGGGGATATCGCACATCCGTTAGGACGCCCACTGGGGCCACTCCTTTCTATTTGACTTACGGCATAGAAGCCGTGCAACCAGTTGAGCTAGAAATCCCATCCTTACGCATTCTACTCGAAAGTCAATTCCAGAAGCCGATTGGAAGAAAGATAGATATGAAGAACTCAACCTCTTGGATGAACGAATATTCCACGCATTACATAATGTGCAAACATATCAGGCACGTATCAAACGAGCCTTCAACAAAAGGGTCAAGCCTAGAAACATCAAAGAAGGAGATTTAATCCTCAAATCAGTTAGAGCTCTTCTACCTGTCGATCCACGAGGAAAGTTCAAACCCAACTAGGCCGGTCCATTCTTGGTCAAGTCCATACTCCCGGGGGGTGTGGTTAGAATCACAGACCTAGATGGGAACGAATTTGCTAACCCAAATAACCTCGACCAACTAAAATGATATTTTGCCTATAATAGGACAAAAACGCTCCACGCGTAACACCCACGTGCCGCTCATGCGACACGAAATAAAAATGGCCCTTGGCCCGCTGAAATAAAGCTCATGTCACTTTGCTCTTGCATTTTGACAATTCGTCATCCTCATATCATCAAATTAATCGAATTGTGTTTTAGGAGTAAGTAAGGCTCATGCTCAATTTCTAGTTCACTACAAGCTCTTGCTTAGAACAATTATACTTTTGCATTTACTCGAATTACGCACAAGAGTTTGATTTCATTTTTAAAATCAATACGTAGGCAATCCTTCACAGGATACAACCCATTATTTTAAATGTAAATAGAAGGATATTTGCATTTGCATTTAAAATTCGACAAGAATAATAAAAGAAGGGAAATCACAATAGTTTCATAACTAATTAATCTTTTATTCTTTTTTCCTCCATAAATAATAATAATACGCCACATAATATAAAAGTGCTAAAAAAATAAAATAATAAATAGGCTAGGTTTCTAAAAACCCCACCACTTATTACAAATAATAATAATAATAATAATAAATAATACTACGACTTAGGCTACCCTTCCATCTTTCCCTTGGCTTTGTCATTTTTATCATACTTTTTATCCCGACCACGAGCTGGGCACTCCTGTGCTATCTCGGACCTGATCACCAAAGGTCTCTCTCGCGGTCTAGCTTTACCATTTCGATCAACCACCATCTCTGCGGCAGGAGAAGTCTTCGGTTTCTTTGACGGATGAACAACTCGGAATCCGGCTTCTTCCTCCCCCTCAGTCAAATATTTCTGGTTCTCCGTTGCTACCTCACGGATCTTGTGGTCAACAGGCTCACGCTTCCTCAATTTCTCACGCTCCTCGGGAGTGGTAGCCTTCCTCCATTGCAAATAAGAATCTGATACCCACAATGAACTAACAGAGGAATGTAGAAACCACATGTTTCTCTTAGCCTACTTGAGGGCCCACTCTCTATGACTCTCGGTAGTATGTGCCACTATAGTCTGAGGAACAGTATCAAGCTTAGGAATATTCTGTTTAAGGCCCAGCTGCCTCATCAGTCTCTCCGGGAAGATGCATACCAAGAATTCCAAGCCAGAAATGCGTACCGATCGAGTAGGATCTAAAGATGACACTCCAATAACTGACTTGAGATGCCACCATGGCACAACCCATCTGATCAAGGGACCATCTTCATTCTTCAGCTTGTTCTCCCAATAGTTGCAAGCCCGAGTAAAGTCCACCATATAGAGCTGGATCCTCATCGCAATCGACCTAGCATGATATCCGAGTACATTAGATGGGGGATCGATCAACCGCATACGCTCCATGAGCCAGACCTACCAAAGACGGGAATTAGTATCCAACAAAAAACAAAAAAAAAACAAAAAAGAGAAGAAGCGAAAAAAAAAGAAAAAGAAAAAAAGAAAAAAAAAAGACGAAGGAAAAGAAAAACGGTTGGTATTTTACATGAAGGTTCTTACCTGCAAAATAATAGGACTTCCCAAATAAGGAAGCTCGCAGTTGGCTTTCCTGTTTTCCAGCCCCAAAATGATCTCTCCTAGGCACAAACAAGCTGGGCTCCCGCCCAGCTCCATTTACTCAATTAAGCTCAAGTAACGAGGATCCCCTCTCATTTCCTTATCAACATGCCCTTGGAGAACATAACCATGCAGTAGGCAAAACCCGAATGCCCTACGCCTCGCCACATAAGAGATAGAAGGGTCTTCCCTGTTTATAAACCGATCAATAAAATCGAGCATACGGACTCGTTTTGAGGTTACACGACGGTCAACCTCCGCTTTAGTCAGCCCAAGTAAATCTCTAAACTTGTTTTGGTACCCTTGAGAGCATAGAGGGTATAGCAGGCATATTTTCTGGGTCCCATCCTCCAATTGCAGCAATTTCCTTAGGAAAAGGACAGATGTCACCTCCAGGGAAGGCAAACACGTGGAAATTAGGGTCCCAATATTCGAGACAAGCATCAAAGAATGGTTTTACAACCTTCACCAGTTTCAAACTCAAGATTGACCCCAAATTGAAAGCACCCATATCATGTTTCTCGACGTTTGTAAATTCATTTTTCCAATCTTTGAGACGATTTTCCAAGGTATCCATGATTTGTAAATTTTTCTATGTAATAGGAGAGTTTTATATAATAGACGGAAGAAGGACGGAATAATTATGTGAATAAAAGCTCCCTCGACGTCTATATTTATACTAAAAGCTGTTTCCTAAAATCCGTCAGAACTGGCGAACTGGGGAAATGGCGCAGCACCTGCAGCGCCTCTTCGAAGGGTTGCAACTCGTGCTGCGCCTCTTCCTCAGAGGGTTTCTGTGTTTTTTTTGCGTTGGATCTTTCCTAATTCCTCTTGATATAATTTCCTATTCCTAATAGGCTATTATTTTGGTAATTCCGTCAAATTACCATATTTTATGTTTCTTAATCTTCCAGGCACGCTTTTTGAGACAAAATCGACATTTTCGTTAAATAAGCACACTTACCCATTTCATTTTATTTTCTTTTTTTTGGGGGAATCATTTCACTCCCATTTCACATTTCATTTCAAACTTGTACATTTCCTTTTTTTGTTTTTTTAGGGGGTAGCCCTCCCTACCGTCCGGTCATTTTTCGGCAAAATTTTTCGCTCATTTCTGGGCAAGTTTTTGCATTTTTTTAGGTCTTTTCTTTGCTTTGCGCTAGTTTAAGCCATACGTACAATATGTGTTCTATGTGCAGTTTCTATGTAAATTTCGGCAGCATGACGGCGTAAACCGTCATCTACCAAACCTGTTCAAAGCTAACCTGCATGGACAAACATACAATCCAGCAGGAAAGACACTCAGGCCGTTATATATACAACCAAAATCTTATATGTACAACAAACTGGGGGATCTTGCCCAAAACAAGTCCAAAATGAAGTCCGAAATGTAAAAAATGTGTGCAGTACAGCCGACGACAACAACAGAAGTAACAAAAACAAAGACAACTACTCCTGGTCGCCATCTCGCTCGGTGACCCTGGCCTCGAGAGCGGCAATATCGGCGTCTCGAACCTCTAACTCCCTCAGCAAGCGAGCTGTCTCCTCATGGGACTGCGCTAGCTCACGCTCCAGGTTGCGCTCCCTCTGCAAATGAGAAAGAAATGCCTCATTTCAATCATTTCAAAAGCAAAAAAACTACAAAAATTCAAAATGAAGTAAACGAAAGGTTCATACCTGTCGTCCTCGACCACCAGCAAGTGCCTCAATGGCAGAAGCCCGTAGCCGGTTGGCCATCCTCCACAATGCCACGTGCCGAGACGGCGCCACCTGCATTTCAATAAACAAAGGTTTTCAATAAAATGGACAAGTGTATTCGTATACAACAACAAAAGCTAACTGAATCGGAGGCTTACCCTCCTAACCAAGTGCTGCCACTCCTCTAGGCCAGCATCTGTCACCGCCTCGCCAAAGTCGCGAAGCTCGGAGATCGTCGTCATCCCCGCTGCGTCGGTGTACTCGAGGGTCTCGAGGTACACTGGGGGCTCGACTCCCGCCTCCTCAACCTCCTGAAAATCCAAATGAAGTCTTTATTTGATGATCATTCATCATTTTGTCAAGTCATCTCAAAAAAGGGAAAATGAAGCACTTACTACGACCGGCCAGTATGCCAGCCTCTGGCGAATGAATGCAGAGTACTCCTCACCAGAAGAAGAAGAGCGTCGCCACCGATGTCCGCCAGGTCAGCCTCCCTCTCAGTGTCAGAAGGCTCCCTAAACATCGTCCGAGGAGGATCGATGGGAACCGTGAAAGCATCACGTGAGCAATGACGAGTCAAGCGCTCGCCCATATACCACAATGGACCCGTAGGCGTCCTCAACAGCAACCGACTCGATCTCCTAGGTCGAAGGACCTCAGCCATGAAAGGAGGGGCGTCAAGGTAGTCCATCGAAGGCCTGGGCACACACTAAGATAAGCAAACAAGAGGTCATTCTTACGATCGCTTCTAAAGAAGTAATGAATAAACAAATGAAGGAAAAGTGATTCAAAAGTACTTACGTCACTCAGCTTCAGGGCATTCACGCCCCGTCGACAGACATCGTATGAAGAGCGCTGACTCTTCCTACGGCACATCACCCAATCCCTCACAATGGGATAAACTCTCAGCCCAGGCTCCGTACTCTTGGGCGCGAAGCCCGGAATGTAGGAGTACACCCACGCCTGCAAAAACAAGATAATCGATGATGATCTTTCACGATTCGATAAGAAGAAGAAATGATATTTCATAATACGAAATGAAGGTTCATATCTCCAATAGCAGTCCAGGACCGACAGTAGCAGGAGAAGTCCCCTTTTCCAGTAGCTCAGGACGAACAATGGCCCTCATGTAGCGAGTGAGGACCGCAAAGCCAGGAGTGGCCCAGTCCCAATAACCTAGGTCACTCAGGTCAGAAAGGTAGGGAAGAAGCTTTGTCGACAGCCTCTCCCCCTTGTCTCCAAGGTAAAGTGAAGACAAGAACCACCAGAGCCACAAGCGAGCTCTCTGCTCTGCAGTACAAGGAGGAGGAGCCACCTCCCTCCCGTCCATCGTCACCAACGTCGGGGTCTTACCCGCAAAGTAATCCCTGACGTAGGAGCTCGGCACTAACCCGGGAACCGTAGCAGCACTCGCCACTAGGTTCCAGCCGATCAGCCTCCTAGCCTCGGCCGAGTCCACCCTCATGGCCGTCGACGGCCACACCATAGCCTCCACTCCACACGGCAGACCAAAAATCATGCCGTAGTCCTTCAACGTGACCCCGACCTCGCCAAAAAGCATGTGAAAGGTCGAGGTCTTGTCTCAGTACTGATCAAGGAAGGCTAGAATCAGGCAAAGGTTAGCCCGAAGCTTCCTTCCTTTGATCTCCCTCCATGCTCCAACCAAAGCTCCAAAAGCTCCAAGCTCGATGATGGCCTGCTCCTCCGCCGACAGTCTCCCGTAAGCCTCCGTTATCGTCGTGTAGCCAGAAATGGACCTCATGTACCCAGCATTCTATATCGATTCGACGCAAAGCTATATTTAGCTCGAAGTGAAAGAGAAATGAAACGATAAATAAATGAGTAAAGAAAGATGATGAGAAAGTGACGAGTTTGAGATTTACCATGCTCTTCACCGTCCTATAAGACAGGTGACTCTCCGCTGCCCAAATGAGATATCGGCCATCCCGTTTCTCAGCCCACTAGGGTGCCCTCGCTAGCTGGTGACCGCCTCGTCCGATGTTGGCCAGCCTCGGGGCCTTTTCCTCAGCAGCCTCCTCCTCAACAGCCTCCTCCTCGGCATCCTGCTCAGCAAACGCTTCCTCTAACACTTCCTCGAAAGTAAGAGAAGGGTCGAAGTCAGTATCCACGTCCATGGGAGCCCTCTCCGACATAGAAGCCACGTCACCTGCAAAATTAGAGTAAATTAGGCCGCGTCAAGTGACGACGAGCCCCAGTCAAGGTGTTTTAAAGCCTTTCAAGCTCCAAGAATGGCTTTTCTCGCCCTCTTTGGCCATTTTTTTCGAAACCCGACCGCTCATGTGGTAAAATGGGTCAAGTCAAGTCTAAATTCGAGCCTTGTAACGGGTTTGAGTTGAAATTTCGGCAACATTTCGCTATAACGGCGATTATGCCCCAGGAAAGTGTCACGAAAAAGACGTCACAAATCAAAAATCTGAGATGGTAGAAAGTTTACACATCACACAAAGATTCCAAATACCAAATTTCAACACAAATGGGCATTCCTAAGGCCATTTTAGGAGCAATTTACGAAACAGCTGACAAACCGTCTCAATTCTACTCAAATGCTCAATACTCAATGAAAATTCGAAAAGAACACATGGTTATGTTCCTTACACTACCAATTATCCATTTCTAATGTCAATTTCACAAGGCAAATTCATTTGGGGAAAAGCCCCAAATTTTTGAGTTATTAGGATTAAAAACCCTAATTTTCTCGGCTCAAATCAAGCAAAATGCGGATGTTTAAGCAAGAATGAGACACATACCTCGATTAGTCATGATAAATGCAAGATTTTGATCAATTTTTGGCGGAATGTTGATAGAATTTGAGAGAGTTTTAAAGGATTTTGTGTTTTGTTATTATGAATAAACACGGGTTCTATCGAATTTTTACTCAGACAGGAACGAACCCAAGAAAAGACGCAGCAGGTGCTGCGCCTCTTCCAAGAGTCGCAACTCTTACTGCGCCTCTTCCTCATCTTCCCTCCAATTCGATTTTAGAAAATTCGTTACAAGTTCGTTATTCGTGGGCCCATCTTTGGTGCACCTCTTCTCCAACACTATATGTCGTATATTTGGTCCGTTTGATATTTATTCTTCGTCTGGACCCGTATTTTCGATCAGACTGTGAATTGTCATAGTACTTTATCAAGACTTTGCTTGCAACAACGAGCAGGTTTTCTCCGACGGTGTTTCGACATGCCTCAATGATTTTCCCAGCGAGAGTTCATGACAGCCGATTGTACTTCTCAAGATATGGAGTTCGCTTGAGACCGACGCGAGCAGATTCCCCCAGCAGTTTCTACCGACGTCCTGCTGCCTTCAATATTATGTTACATTTTGTTCCTTCCAGATGTTCTCACACCAACTACCTATGTTCCTACACTTAGCCTTCACCGATAGGATCGCACTCCTTCGAAGTCGCCTTAGTTACCCTTAGGCCACCTTCTCGCCGATGTTTTTATTTAGGGTCCCACGCCCCTAGCACAACCTTTATATGTCCTTTAGGTCCTAGCCTTAGCTCTTACGCTTACCCGTAGCTCCTACGCAACTCCGGAAAAATCTCGAGGAAGAAGTCTCAGGTATGGTCTCTTCTTATGGCTCGCGAGCTTCCTTACGTAGTCTAATGGAATTTAAACGACCCTCCCCGATAGTCGACAGACTCTAAAATAATCCCGACGACAGGTCCCTGGCTCAGACCCCTTGAGGCGCCTCGCGTCGCCATAGTCGTCAGGTTGTAATCTTCGATTGACCTGATGGCTATACTTTGACTTTCGCCTTGTCCAAGCCTCAGTCAAAGTGGGGGCTCTATAGATACCTCATTTCTGCACCTCCCTCAAGTCACCCAGTGATGATTGGGCCGCATTTTTGGTACACAGAACGATTTATGACAATTCGTAAGTTTATCTTCAAGTGATAGCTCAAATACTTGTGTCTACCCCTTGGTCGTCATCTACGCGCCATTACGGTCGTTTTGATAGTAATTAGAATTTATTTAGAGTCCGGGTAAAAAACCGTCTTCATTTTCTAATAAACCGTTTAAAATGCCGAGTCGGAATGTTCTGAAATATTCCGGATATTTCTATTCCATATTTTAATCTTTTAATCTTTTGGCAAAATATATCCCGAAATTATATTTTAAACAATAAGGAAGTCGAGATCTACCGCCATTCCATAAAAGAAACGGGGAAATCTTTCTTCCGTAGGAGGAAACTCCTGGGGAAAGGACTCAGCACCTGCTGCGCCTCATCCAAGAGCCGCAGTGGCTGCTGCGCCTCTTCCCTAGCTCTTTTCTGTGTATTTTATGATCTTTTCGAGATTTGTTTCCAAAGTTTTACCGAAACCCTAATTTCTCCGTGTGATTAGTATAAATAGAGACCTTTGGTCTCACATATTTTTCACGCGAGTGTCCGCCCTTCTCTTCTCCCTTTGCATTCTAAGACCGTGCTCTTTGCTTATTGGCATCTATGTGCTTAAAATTTCGACCACGTAAGCTCGGATCCTTCTGAGTACCAGCCTCGTTTTGCATGACCGACCAATTTGACCAACTCCACTCAATCAACTTAATCAATTTAATTTAATTCCTCCTACGAGGGCACTTTCATCATACATTCGAGTCGAGCAATCACTAATCGTTAACTTAGTCAATCTCGTTTCGTCAAACATGTAAGTCTGAGGGTGTACATCCCATGTTTTATTATTGTATTTCATTATTGTATAAATTATTGTAAGGTTTACGTCGAAAGCATGTTTAAAACCGATTTACAAAACCCTTTTATCAAACCTATTTTTACGGGTTAACAGAAGACAGACGTCGAGAACAAATGCAGCAACTGCTGCGCCTCTTCGAAGAGTCGCAGCATATGCTGCGCCTCTTCGAAAGGTTGCCGCAGTTCCTGCTTTTCTTCTTCTTCCTTGTCTTTCTGTTAATTCGTCTTCTTTCATTTTTCTTTCTTATTTTCTTCTTTTTCATTCGTATATAATAATTATAATCATGACATGTAAAATTATCGTCTTTAAATCCCGACTTAAATCCCTTATAGTCAATATTTGCAGGTTTTTCGTCATTAAAATCAAACCCGTGTTTTGGAGATTCGATTCACTCATATCAAATCTCTAGGATTCGACTTTTGTATATTTTCTTCAATTTATCGCGTCTTACATTCATTTCCGTCTTAGTAATTTGACCTAAATTAGATGTAATTATTCTTTTATTAATCTTTAATTCACTCATAATTAGTCTATAATTCGTTCTAATTCATTTGAGTTTGTTTTTATCGCTTTTATGACCAATTTACATGTAAATAACCTGTGAAATCACTTCTACTTAAGTCGAATGCCAATAATCGATCATTAAATTCACCAATGAACATTAACGATATGCAGTTCCGGCTTCACAGTCAGAATTCACTTCAGGAACAGACGCAATGACCAGTGCGCCTCTTCCAAGGGACGCAGCTCTGCTGCGCCTGTTCCTGGGTGATTTCTGTCCCTGAACTTCCGTTTCTACTTTGATCTAGTTTATTAGTTTTACGTATTAATCAACTATTAATCGTAATATCACTACTAATCTGTCCGTTTTCTAACCTTAATTATTTTCCTTTTCTTTTCTCAAATTATCCATTTAAATATATTTTCGACGTAAATCAATTAAACCATTGTAATTATTGTAATTTTATTTATCGCATTTCATTTATTATACTCTTTATTATCGTATTGCTTGCTTGTTCTCACATGTAATTGACCTTAATCTCTACTTCGACCCAATTGTTTGCTTAATTACGTGTTCACCGACTTAGTTTATTTCTCACATGCTAGGATAAAAATGATGGATGTTGCATTGCATGCATATAATCGACAACATATCAAGTATAGATGATTTTCCCTAATCATTAGTAGAGGCCGCTATCGAGGCGGGCGGGATTAGGTGTTCGATCAAAAGAGCTTCCTAATACGTACACTCACCCCTTACTCCAGATCTCTTTGAACATCCGTGTTCATTGGCATCCACGAGAGTCATTCTAGACATAGAATGCTAAGGGTAATGAGTTCTTAGCGTTCATGTCACTACTTTGTGTCTTGGAATGACGTGTCTTGGCATGACGCGAAGTATTCGAACGGTTCCAATTTCCCATAAAAATTGGCGGCGACTCCACAAATGCAAACGCTTGTTTTCCCAAGCGCCCCCGTAGGACCCCTGTGTCCACAAGGAGACATGGGATCCCCCTGCCTAATCCCTCTTCTCCCTTTAAAGTAGCCAAAATGAGTGCCATTTAAAGCTAAGGTGTAGGTAGGAGAAGTGACACAAGCCATGATCCATTTAATCATCAGGCTAGGAAACTGCAAACTCTGTAACATCCCCTCAATAAAGCTCCACTCAATGAAATCATACGCCTTCCTTAAATCTACTTTCATCATAGCCATAGGAGAACAACTCTTCCTAATATAAAGCATGACTAGGTCCTGGCAAATAAGGACATTATCAACTATGTCCCTGCCTCTGATGAAAGCACTTTGATTACTGCTTACAATAGATCCCAAAACTGCATTCAATCTGGAACAAATAACCTTAGTGATGCATTTGTATAGGACATTGCAGCAAGCAATTGACCTAAAATCCATCACAGAATCAGGATTGTCCTTCTTAGGAATAAGAGTTAAAACAGTGGCATTAATCTGATGCAGCAGGCAGCCAGTACTGAAAAACTCTTGCACAACTTTAATCACATCCTCCCTAACAATAGAATATGCATCTTTGAAGAATTGGCTGGTGTAGCCATCAGGGCCAGGGGCCTTGTCAGGTGGAATAGAAAATAGAGCACCCCTTATCTCATCAACTGTAACAGGCCGGATCATAGAGGCAGCCTGCTCATCATTGCCAACCTTACCACTCAGAACCACAACAGCACATACAGGAGTGACAGAATTGTCACTCCCAAGCAAATCTTGGTAATAGTCCAGGAATGCCTTCTCAATATCGGCAACACTATTGCATAAGATACCCTAAGCATTCTTAATCTGAATCACTTTGTTGTGGATCCTTCTAGCCTTAATAGCACAATGAAAGTAATGCGTGTTGTCATCCCCATAATTCATCTATTGTAACTTTGCTTTCTGAGCTAGGAAGCTCCTTCTAGCCTCTTCCAAATCCATGTAAGCTTTAGCAGCTACTCTTTTCTCCTCTTACAAGGCTATGTTATAAGGATCACATTGAAGTTTGGCTTGAAGGTCATGAAGTAATTGGCAAGCCACATTAGCAGAAACTTCAATATTACCATAGTTTTGCTGATTGAGTTTCTTAAGAGGTTGTTTCAACAACTTGAGCTTCTTTGCAACTTGAAACATTGTAAATCCAGGAATTCTTTACGCCCACACTTCTGCCATAATAGATAAAAAATCCTCACTCTTCCCCCACATATTGAAACAATGGAAGCTAGTTTTAGGTTTGACACCATCTTGCCATAAGTCCAATACACAAAGACTATGATCATAGAGCCCTTCAGGGAGGAAAGAAATACTACTAGCAGGACCATTTAACACCCAATAATCATTTGCCAAGACTCTATCAATTCGACTATACACCCTAGCCTGCCCCACTTGTTTTTTGTTCCAAGTGAAGAAGGCACCAAAGGTATATAAGTCAAGTAAGCCACAAGAGTCCATACAATCCTGAAAATCTTGGACTTCAGCAGTAGTAACAACAGACCTAATTCTCTCATCCATATGAATAACATTGTTGAAATCTCCCATAACTAACCAAGGCTCCCTTATTAACTGCCCTAGTTGATTAAGAGAAGTCCAGAGAGAGCTCCTGTCATGGAGCTTATTAAAGCCATAAACTAAGGACATCACCCAAGTGAACTGCTTAGGTAAGAAAGTCACCCTAACATGAACAACTTGAGCTTCCTTAGAGAGAACATCAACATGAAAAACCTGATCGTCCCACAATAACCAGATTCTTCCACCCTCCCTAACATCATTATTGTAAATAACTTGCCACTTACTACCAATGCCATTTTTAACTTTATTGATAGCATGAGATTTAACTCTAGTCTCTAACAAACCACATAGACCAATATTATTGATATGCAGTAGACGTCTAACATCTCCCTGCTTATTAGGCCAATTTATTCCTCTAACATTCCAAAAAGCTATGCTAGTCATTTTCAACAAATGAACTACTCCTTCTGAACCCATTCTCAACACCACTATTTCTCACGATGGAGATCCTCAATCTATCCATGAAAGTCCTGCCCTCACCAAAAGATTTGTCAGCACCCTTAAGCATTCTAGTCATCATTTTTGCAGGGGTCATGGTATTAAGAACTCTCCAATCAAAAGGCATAGGCGTCACTACTGCAGTAGGGTCAATAACAGGCAATGGTTGGGTCTCAACCTGAGTAGGCTCCTGAACAGTAGCAGGTGGCTGTGTCTTCTAAATAGGAGCAGGCTCAGCTTGCTGAGGTTTAGAAGGAACTGGTCTCCATTCCATCCTCTGCTTACCCTTCTCCCTAACCTGGCCTTTTTTCTTCCTGCACACTCTTGCCGTATGACCCATACCCCTACACTCTGAGCACTTAACAGGTTTCCACTCATAATGAACAATTTGTCTATGTAAAATATCATTCTCATCCAAAAACTCAATTACATCAGGGAAAACCTGATCCAAAGTGACTTCCACCATTATCCTAGCAAACCCTAAGAAGAACTTAGCCTGAGTAGCAACATCAGTACGAATAGGCTTCCCAACCAACCCTGCTATTTTGTTCAAAGCTAATCCCCAGAACTTAAGGTCAAGACCATAAAAGCGACTCTAAATTGGAACAGTATCAATTGCAGATTTAACCAGCTTCACATCAGGCTGCCATTTCTTAACCACTAAAGGTTTGTTATCATAAAACACAGGACCTGATCGAAGCATAGTCTGTTTACTTATTTCATCCTTAAATCTGACAACACAAATTCCATTTGCCAGAAGAGCAACATTATCAATTTCATGAAGTTTCCATAATCTCCTTACATACCCTCCTAGGACATAACCAGGGCGGGTTAGCCCCAAGAACATAGCAGAAGACCGACGTAGACCAATACTCTAGTTCGTGTTTCACATCATCAATGTGAATTTGTAAGTAGAATATGCTTATATTCGTTACAAATGAGGTTACAAATGATTTTCAGCCTCACATTTATCTTCTTACATGTTAATGTTGTCTGCCGTGAATTGGTAATGCTGTCTCGTAGCAAACCAGGAATACGAATCCTGATTATGCACCTGGATACAAAACCATATTCTCAGACGAGTTTCCTTTCTTACTAATATCGTAGGTTAGTTAGCTTTGTCTCATGAAAGTTATCTATTAAACTAATGTTCTACAACAGCACTTTCATTAGTATTTGTATATGTGTGAGAAGGGATCATTAGATGACTTGAACATGCATCTTAAGGAACAAATACCGATAGACCGTTTTCGAGCCAAGTAATTATTCCAGTGTCCTAAATTAACTTTGAATTTTTGTTATATCTAGCGTTATGCTATTCTTCAGGTAAACCCGATATCGACTTTTGCACATTGTTCTGTATGTTTCAGCCGATTTTTTTTTGCTTTCATCCAATTTTTGTAATTTAGACTGAAATAGTGATACGTTTACTTGAATACTTAACTTAATTATAGCGTTATGTAAAGGTTATTAGCTCATTGGTAGAGCGATGTGCATATTTTGCACAAAGGTATGAGTTCGAATCCCATATAGCCTAATAAATAACAAATCCCATGATTTTAGGATAGTCGTCCCGTGTACATGCATGAAATAAGTGTTATATGTGCATGAAATAAGGTTCTATGTGCATGAAATAGGGTTCTATATGCATGAAATAAGGGTTCTATGTGCATGAAATAAGGTTCTTATTATGATACTAATTACTGTTGGTTAAAGAAATTAGTTTTATATGGGCATGAAATAAGATTCTATGTGCATGAAATAAGGTTCTATGTACATGAAATAAGTGTTAAATGGGCATGAAATAAGGCTCTATGTGCAATGAAATAAGATTCTATGTGCATGAAATAAGGTTCTATATGCATGGAATAAGGTTCTATGTGCATTAAAAAGTTCTTCAGTTGCACCAGTTGGTTATATTATGTGTAACACCCCGATTTATGAAGGAGCCTTTAGCAAGACATTCCCTAATAAACCGGACTGTTACCATCTCGGTTTCCCGAGGTAGTGAATAACAAATTAAACTCCAAGGCAAAATATATAATTACTTTAACTTAATTATTACAAAACCTCTTTTACATCAAATTACAAGGAACTAACATAAATGAAAGTGAAAGTCTTCTAAATGATGATGTAGCTACTAAGTCTTCTGATCCAGTGTTTCATGCCCATCAAGCTCCCAGCCTATCTCATAAACCTGTCAAGCCTGCTCCCCAATATTTGGATCGTCACAGGTGTTCACGAATACACAGGGTCAACCACGAGGTTGAGTAGGGAATACAATGAAACAACAAAATATGATATGCATGCTCCTCCGTCACCTCCATCTCCATCTCAACTCATATCTCATAACCCAGAACACCCAGCCATACCGATCCCCGGTAGACTATATATCGACCGTAGCCGATCTGCGCTTCGCACTTGTGAGGACACCAGGCAAGTCTGCCGAGAAGCCGCTGGGCCTTATCACAACATCATCTTCACCACACCACATCACCACAACATCCCCCATCTCCAATGCATATGAATGCTCAAAAGAAATTAATGCAACACAATATATATATCTTTGAACTGATCAATCATAAAATCATGCCGGTTACCAAATGTTGTGATAACATACTCAATACGATCAATTCAGTCAATCACCTTCCAGTATATGAATCATAACGTAAATCAACAGCCACGAAGCAAGTCAACGTTCACAGTTTGGTCATACGAAACACAAACAAGTCAACACAATTCAACATCAACGATAATAAGTCAAGTGTATTTCCCTACCTTTTCGCAATCCAAGCACACACAAGCAATCACTTATGATCCTTCACTTATCCATCACCTACATAACATAATTATGTATAATTACCATCTACTCAGTCAATTAATCATGCTCATATCCTATACTCATCATAACTTAATAGGAATATCAATTTAAAGAACAAACACGACTTTTCCTGATTTTCCTGCTCATGGCAGACTCGGTATAAAATGAATAACTAATTCCAGCAAATTCGAATTGATGCAAGGCCAATTGAATTGGAACCCCATGAGTCTTAGCTACAATTTATATCTAACGTGTTTTTCTCAAATTCCAAACTTATCAAGAGTTTTCAGGCTGATTTCCAAAAACTGACAGAAGCCGTCGCATAAAAAGTATTGATTCATAAAACGAGTTTGACAAATTATTCTTAAGTAAAACCAACGCCTAACTCATCTAAACTCTTTAAATTAAATATATGAAAAATACACAGCACCAATTCAATATCTAAGTTATGTTTTAGAAGTAATCTTTCAGCCTCTACTGATTTGCGGACTGTTTAGATAGACGTTCACAAATAATTTCTTCAGGAAAAACTACAGGGTGAAATGCTACCAATTTTCACAGGCATAAACTAGGCTTGGAATAAACATGAGTCTCTTCTTTAACGTTTTGCATCCCATGGCTTTAAGACAGGTAAAACACTCAAATAACACAGACCAACGAATCTGTAAATTGCTGTAACTATTCCATTCATTTATCTCATACAATTTATAATCAAAAACCCCCAAACCAATTCTAGGGTTACGAAAATTATCCCAATACTACTATAATTATGCTAATAATTGAATAAAGAGGTAATAGGATAGTCTACTTACGAAATAGGATGAGAATAGGCTGAGAAATCGCCTCGCAATTCCTCACGCGGCTCCCTTCACACACGGCTCCCTCTTCTATCTTTTCTCTCTTTTCTCATGGTTAAAATGAATATGGTGATAGGGAGATTAGGGTTTGGTTAGATGGGTTATACATATAGGATAGGTGCTATTAAGACGATACGGACCTAGCCTAGTTAGATTAATTAAAACCCGAGTCACATAATTACCCGAGTCACAAATACACTACACGACCCAGCTGGTAACTCGGCCTAATATAATATCATATTAAAATACCGGGTATTACAGTCTACCCTCCTTAAAAGAAACTTCGTCCCGAAGTTTACCCTCTGTACCAACCAACGCAAACGAATTATGAAACGCATATACAAAAGTATGTAAGGCACCCACCAAATTGAATATTAAACGCAGTATTACATTCCACCCTCCTTAAAATAAACTTCGTCCCCGAAGTTTAACCATAACAAAAACACATCATGTAACACTCCAACATAACCCACACAACGCATAACCAATATAGCCAAACCGAGAAATCACACATGAAAGTATAAAGATTTTACAATCCTACCCTCCTTAAACATGGTTACGTCCCCGTAACCTTCATTATTATAACAAAAGTTCTCAAACTACACTAACAACCGAAAGAGGATAAAAGATTCACAACTCACGTTCAAGTTAAATAATCCCTACTAAAGACAATCAATATACAAGCTCTCTCAAGGAAGCTACGATTCTGGCTTTGCTACAGACATCGCCACGGATCGGAGCAAAAGCCATGTTGAATAACTTAAGACATTTCAAAGATTAATCTAAACACTCTTCATATCAATCAATACATGCAATAACATTCACAGGATCTGCTTGTCAATCTAATTTATACATTACTACTCCGGTTACAAAGATGAAGATGCTTAGGTGCTCACATATGGTTCATGTCAAATAGCATATTTTCCAAGAAATATTGGTCGAATGACGAATGACGAATGCACATTGATTGACAAATTTTACAAGCTTATTGGTCGAGTCAGTCAAGCGAGTAAACAGCGATATTGGAAAGTTAACATACAATACTATCATACATAAAATTTCATTCTTGGTGCTAAATATATTTAAACCGCACCCAACACCATGACATAAAAGATTAAATGTATTTAACTACACCAATTTTACAAATATTCATTACATATCATGCTAATATCAACATACCATGTTAACACACAACTCACTTAAATCACCACATTACATTTCCCGTTTTGACATTCGTAACTAACCACAACCCACTAATTCACTACATGAACGAACAACATGACTAAATTAACCCACTATTTGTGACTCCGTTCTAGCTTCATTCCCCCGGACTAGCAAATATCATGAAACCATACAACCAGACACTGGCTGGAAATCTCATACAATTTATACTCACACGACAAAATTTAACTTCATTTTCAAAACTTTTACTTTCATACTTTGGACGGTGAATAACTTTCTTAACATAAATCTTATAACAGAGCCGTCCATAGAATCCATTTGACTCAAAATCAGATAAACTTAACTCAATTCCTTCAAACAATACAAGCTTAGATGTCGACTCATATTTCGTAATTTACAGGTTCATCTTATTCATTTCAGTCCTATCTTTACTAATGAACGACTATTACCTCAACATCAGGATTTTAGTTGCACTTCTTTACTCAGTTATATTCACGGCTAACACGACTACATCATTTAATCGGAGACCTTTTAGATAGTACACATTCCCTGGTGATGTCTCAGCAAAGCATACGATTCGTACCATGATGTAAAGAAATTAACTACAAATTAACTGTGTTCAATCAAAATTTTACCTCTTTATTACAGATCTATTTATCACGGGTTGCATGGTCACACAAAAGTATAAGTACCAACTCAATCACATGTTAAATTTTAAAATGATTTATCACGTCATAAGAACTAGACAAGAGTCTAACCATATAGTAAATATAAGAAGATTATTAGTTTAGATCGGAGGCACATTATAAAATTCCCGTTAAACTCCTTACGGAACCATCGATCAAGCGTCATGAGTAATTAACTTAATAATGTAGAAGTCAAACAACTGAAATTACAATTGAGTATTAATGGTTATATGATTAACAATAACAACAAAATTACTTCCATATCACACATATGTTTAACATTTTAGCAACCATACCATTCAATTGTATCCATCAACTCGGTATAATTCATTTTCAAAGAAAATAAAAGATATCGCATAAACAACTTAAACATGTACATATACCATCATATAACTTGTAAAACATTATCTATGACAAAAGATTAGCAAGGTGAACAAGTTCTCCGGTTTGCAGTTTGAACAAATAGGCAACTCGCGGCTCAATTAAACGTAACTATAACGACTATCATTTAAACATACGCATAACATGTGAATCATCAAAGGGTTATCTCATTATAATTCATTGCGACGGTTCGAGAATATATTTCAAATATCGTAACTATATCGTAACTATATGAAACTATATTTCAAATATCGTGACAATTGCAACAATCACCTTAGCATTTCATGACAATACAACTATGAACATATCCAATAAGGAGCAACAGCACTATTTTATTATCATATCATAAGTTTAGGTTCAACTGAAATAAATTAATGCAATGTAAGTAATAAGTATAACTATAGGCACACAGACTCACATAAAAGACATTAGAACTCAGATGACATCCTACATGTGTGAACATTTAGACATACTCATTACTACCATCCATGTGCAAACATTTGAACATAATTATTATAAATATTCATGCGAGTATATTAGAACAATCAAGTTAACATTTAACGCCACCAACTTTACCAAGATATGACAATATAGTTTTATATTTATATATATCCGACCACTATACAAATATGATGAACACACCAGAGATATTATAACATGCCAAGCATAAAATATGCAAACAACTGGACTCGTATAAAATATTTCACCCTCGATTAAGAATCAAATTAAGCTATTCAATTTCACTCATACTATCATGCCAACAATGTTATAAACTAAACTTTAAGTTTTTGTTATCACTAGTTAAGATACATAACCAATGAATATGTGTGCTACTATCATCATATAAGGACACTATAATTTCACATTAATAAGGCTCATGAAATAATCGAACAACTGCAAGAAAACTCAACATAGCATTCACATTTTAAAAGTTATGATTCACGTTGTAACTTCCAAAAAAATCACGAATAAATAACTGTTCAACGAAAACTTGAGTTATATTACTTTTTATAACATACAGAGAGTTAATAATTCGTGAGAAAAAGAATGAGGACCAAAGCTCAAGAATTCAATTTTTAAAGGATTCTACAACTCAGTTGGTCCAAACAAGTATGTGACAGCAATTGGTCCGAAACTTGGGTCAGTTTGCAAAACTTACCATTTAATATAGAGACATCAAGAATTTTTGTGGCTTATCAATTTGAAAACATATGCGAATCTTCTGAACGATGGAGTTGGAATTATGCAAAAATTATTAATACAATTTAAATGAGGATTTTTACAAAATCGTTGGTCGAAACATCACTGCACAGGAACTTCCTGACCATAGCCCACTAAAATATTTATTACTCCTAATACATATATCCTATAAGCATGAAACCAACGCCAAATAAATACTAACTCACGAGGCTATCTCTCATAAAATTTTCATCCATAGGCAATAAACAGAAAAGAAATGGCAGTAAGGTCAATTAAAGAGTAAAATCAAACAAAACGAGTTTCAGCACTAGGTCATTCTTTACTATGTTACAAGCTCTTATGAACATACTATGTATACTAACCCATCCCAACTAAAATCTCACACTTTGTACTTACGTAAACATCTATCCCATAGAATCCCTTCGCATCTCGATCTACTCCTTACATCTAAATCACGATTGCTATGACTAGAAACAAGCAATTCAATAGTGTTTCTGATTACTATCACAATACTATACTAGCATGGCTTCGGGATCACATAACCGCATATCACTAGATATAATAGCACTATCAACACGTCATTCACATCCATCCAGATAAATATCATCAATTCGCAATTATTTTCACGCTCACGATTACCACAATCCAACACTTCATTGATTATCAATCTGAACACGAAAATTTATTTCTCATCTCCACAACATCATATGATCACGTCATCATTCATACAAAATACTTACCGTGACGTTGTCCTGCAGAATGGTTAGAATATATGGGTCTCAAGGTATACATCAACTCGATTATATCCAAGGTTTTCCTTTTAACTACCCCATTCACTCAATTTTCTCTCGGATTACCTGGTTCAAAACTGAGAGGGCAAAAGAGCACGTATTAAGGGCGCTTTCTTAGCCGCACTGTGAGCTCCTAACAGTTTATTCCCAGGGGTTCATTTTATTTAGACACATCCTACGTTCATTGGGTTCATTGGTTTAGGCCTGAGGATCGTTCGCTCTGATACCACTTTGTAACACCCCGATTTATGAAGGAGCCTTTAGCAAGACATTCCCTAATAAACCGGACTGTTACCATCTCGGTTTCCCGAGGTAGTGAATAACAAATTAAACTCCAAGGCAAAATATATAATTACATTAACTTAATTATTACAAAACCTCTTTTACATCAAATTACAAAGAACTAACATAAATGAAAGTGAAAGTCTTCTAAATGATGATCTAGCTACTAAGTCTTCGATCCAGTGTCTCACGCCCATCAAGCTCCCACCTATCTCATAAACCCATCAAGCTGCTCCCCAATATTTGGATCGTCACAGGTGTTCACGAATACACAAGGTCAACCACGAGGTTGAGTAGGGAATACAATAAAACAACAAAATATGATATGCATGCTCCTCCGTCACCTCCATCTCCATCTCAACTCATATCTCATAACCCGAACACCCACCATACCGATCCCCCGGTAGACTATATATCGACCGTAGCCGATCTGCCACTCGCTTGTTGAGGACACCAGGGCAAGTTCTGCAGAACCCGCCTGGGCCTTATCACAACATCATCTTCACCACACCACATCACCACAACATCCTCCATCTCCAATGCATATGAATGCTCAAAAGAAATTAATGCAACACAATATATATATCTTTGAACTGATCAATCATAAAATCATGCCGGTTACCAAATGTTGTGATAACATACTCAATACGATCAATTCAGTCAATCACCTTCCAGTATATGAATCATAACGTAAATCAACAGCCACGAAGCAAGTCAACGTTCACAGTTTGGTCATACGAAACACAAACAAGTCAACACAATTCAACATCAACGATAATAAGTCAAGTGTATTTCCCTACCTTTTCGCAATCCAAGCACACACAAGCAATCACTTATGATCCTTCACTTATCCATCACCTACATAACATAATTATGTATAATTACCATCTACTCAGTCAATTAATCATGCACATAACCTAGACTCATCATAACTTAATAGGAATATCAATTTAAAGAACAAACACGACTTTTCCTGATTTTCCTGCTCATGGCAGACTCGGTATAAAATGAATAACTAATTCCAGAAAATTCTAATTGATGCAAAGCCAATTGAATTGGAACCCCATGAGTCTTAGCTACAATTTATATCTAACGTGTTTTTCTCAAATTCCAAACTTATCAAGGGTTTTCAGGTTGATTTCCAAAAACTGACAGAAACCGTCGCATAAAAAGTATTGATTCATAAAACGAGTTTGACAAATGATTCTTAAGTAAAACCAACGCCTAACTCATCTAAACTCTTTAAATTAAATATATGAAAAAGACCTAGCACCAATTAAATATCTAAATTATGTTTTAGAAGTAATCTTTCAGCCTCTACTGATTTGCGGACTTTTTAGATAGACGTTTACAAATAATTTCTTCAGGAAAAACTACACGGTGAAATGCTACCAATTTTCACAGGCATAAACTAGGCTTGGAATAAACATGAGTCTCTTCTTTAACTTTTTGCATCCCACGGATTTAAGACAGGTAAAACACTCAAATAACACAGACCAACGAATCTGTACATTGCTGTAACTATTCCATTCATTTATCTCATACAATTTATAATCAAAAACCCCCAAACCAATTCTAGGGTTACGAAAATTATCCCAATACTACTATAATTATGCTAATAATTGAATAAAGAGGTAATAGGATAGTCTACTTACGAAATAGGATGAGAATAGGCTGAGAAATCGCCTCGCAATTCCTCACGCGGCTCCCTTCACACACGGTTCCCTCTTCTCTCTTTTCTCTCTTTTCTCATGGTTAAAATGAATATGGTGATAGGGAGATTAGGGTTTGGTTAGATGGGTTATACATATAGGATAGGTGCTATTAAGACGATACGGGCCTAGCCTAGTTAGATTAATTAAAACCCGAGTCACATAATTACCCGAGTCACAAATACACTACACGACCCAGCTGGTAACTCGGCCTAATATAATATCATATTAAAATACCGGGTATTACATTATGTTACTAATTACTGTTGGTTAAGGACATTAATTTCTATTATATGTGAATGAAATAAAGTTCTTTGTGCATGAAATAAGGTTCTATGTGCATGAAATAAGGGAAATGACTGTGAAGGAGATTTAATGTATTTATCGGCCTTTTCAAGGCATTTTAGGCTTCTGCATAGAAACTACCAGTCCTTGACAATTACAATGTAAAAGAATATATAAGAAACACCGGTATTACCTAGCCAATATGGGAATTGAACCCACATCTTGTGCATTGCACAATGCTCGGCCGTTTGAGCTAATTGGCATTCGAAATAAGTAAAATGTGCATCCTGTTTTGCAGCGTAGTAACTTCATAATGTGCTGCTTTTTTGCAGCCTAGTAACCCCCTTCGGACTATTGCAATAGTTTTTGCAATCCTATCAATGTAAGCAATTTTATCCTTCTGTTAGAAGAAATACATTTATTTTCAAGCGTAACTCGAAAGAAAGCAAAGTTCAGTGGATCTTAACTTCATTCGAAAATGTAAAATATGACAAGAAAATTACCATGAGTGACTGCTACTATCAAATGTAAGAAGTGCAGAAGTTTAAAAATTCATTTTACGTGGTGAAACAGCATTGCATCGGGAATTGCTTTAGCAAAGAGTGCGGGATTTCAGTCCAGAAGAAAGACGATCCTGAAAATAATAACCAACACTGCTGATCAAGCATCCGACAGAATCTATAATGCAACAGGAGCAATGAGAAAGATCAGTGTAATCTTGAAACAAAGTGGTAACATTGATGGCGATAAGGCTGCTAATTTCTTAGCTTCTTGATCTGTTGAATTTAGTTATGCAGCGACCGGTATTAAAAAGCAAGCTCAAATTAACAGAAACTTAGCAGAAAAAGTGTTGAGAATAATGTAATCTTTCAACAACATTCTTTCTTATCTCTATTATGGTTCTCATGTCTTTCTTCCTGATGAACTTAAACCTTGTTAGGTACATTCTGACTTCCACCACAATAGGCCTAAGCCTCGGTTTTGCGAGAAACATAAAGAATATTCAAGTTCTACTTCACTTCCCTTGCTATTGCAAGTGAAAATTGATTATTTCAGTTTGTGTCTCAGATTAATGCATTAAATTTGCTAGAAACTCATACCCACACAATGACTCGACATAACAGGAGTCGAGCCAAACCGACCTCAGAATTCACACATCTCCAGTATGCGCACCTCCATTTGCAGCAAAAACGAAAGCACGCTAGCAGATTTAACACCAAAATCATCATCAAAATCTACTCGGATAAGGCCTGAAATTTTCGCCCAATAATCGACTCAATTCGCTCCCACAAAATTAGAGTAACATCCTCTTGAAGTCGGCCATAACTTGAACTAATTGAACCCAAAGGACGAATTTCTCAAACCCTAATTTCACAAATTCAACAAATTGATGCAATTAAAGCAATTAGGGATTAGAAGACACCTGAAATTGGAGATACGATGCCAATTTATCCCTCCTTGAATCAATTAGAACACTAGCACACTCGGATTCAAAGCAATAGCTGCGTAGAAATCAACTCGAAGTAGGAAATCGGAATCGAAATTGTGATAACAAATAATATTGATATGGATTCCGTTTGTCGCGGTGGTTGCCACAGCATGGGACGACAGAGGTGGAGGTGAGGATGGCGGTCATCGCAGTAGTAAGCGACGGAGCTCGGACATTCGGTGCTGGTAGAGGTGTGCGTCGCAGTAGAGGATGATGGTCGAACAGAGAGAAGGGAAAATTGGGAAATGAATTATGTTTGGAGGGGTTGGGGGATGTGCGATAATTTGGGGGTTGACCAGTATTATTAGAGATCCAAGGGCTGGGAATGGTTCTCACAGTTCTCATTATACTAGTGGTTCTCACCGGATATATATATATATATGTATATATATGTATATATATATATATGTATATATATATGTATATATATATATATATGTATATATATATATATATGTATATATATATATATATATATATATAGAGTCGGGATCCAGTGAGAACTCGTAAATATTTGAGGATTGAGTAGAGAGTACAATATCGCGCATTATACTAAACAATATCACTTCCAAAATAAGGTAACAAAAACAAACACGCACGCTTGTTCAAAATTCATAAACGCACAATAGTTTTTTCGACTACTTACTTTCTCTCTCTAAAAACTGGAAAAAAACACAGAAACTCACGATTATTAAGCGCGAATCACTAACAATTTACGAAGAAATACTAATCATTGTTCAATTCAATTGCGTTTTGAGTAGAAATCAGGTACAGTTTCTGTCTTAATTCTCTCGAATACTTGAATTTTAGTGAAATAATTGTTAAAATCAAGTATTTATGCAGTTGATAGTTTAAGTATCAAAATTATTGCTAAACTTCATTTATTTCCAATAATTTTCATATAATTGTACAACTTCGTAGTGGTTAATTGCATGTTTTTCTGTTACAGTTGATAATTACATATTTTTCTGTTTAAATCTCCTAATTTAGGGTTCAATATTGTGCGATTGCGAAATTTAGGGTTCGACATTATTCGAAGTGGAAAATTAGTACTTCGTATTGTTTTAATCAATTAAAAATAGGTTTTAACCTATTCAATTGCGAAATTTAAGTTTCAGCACTGTTCGATTGTGATATTGAAAGTTCAACATTGTTTATTTGTGAAAAATTAGGGTTAAAACTGGTTAAAAACTGTTTAATATAGGACAGTGTTTAATTGTTCATTTCAACACTATTCGATTATGAAATTGAAAGTTCCAAACAGTGTATTTGTGAAAAATACGGTTTCAAAATTGTTTGATTCGCGAAAATTAGGGTTAAAAGTTTTGATAAATGTGCACATATACAGTTTCATATTACTTAATTGAGTTTGTTTAACAATGAGGTCCATGAATTGATTGTTTCTGTTTAGTACAATGAGTAATGTTGATATATGTGTTGGCTAAGATAAAGAAAAACTTGTAATACTGTTATTTGTATGCTCTGATATTGAATCTGAATATTAATGGTACTCAATCTTCATGGATTTTGAGTAGTTGAAATATATTGATAGTGTTTAACATAAATATAATAGTGATGTTATTTTGAATAAGGTGTGAAATTATTTCTAATGAAGTGTGATATTGAATCAGCAGAATGGAATTGACACCTTCCAACCTACCTGAGAAAACATACAGCAGAAAGAGGCCATCAACAAATGATAAAGTTGAACAACAACCAAACAAGAGGTCAAAGGCTGGTAAAGGCGACGAAATAGTGATACAAGATGACGTTGAAGAGCACCCTGTCCTCAAGGGAAAAAAAGGGCAACCATCAACAAAAAAATCAAAGTCTGATAATACAAATAAAAGCAAAGAAGACGAAATAGTGATACAGAATGCAGTGGTAGAGCAGCCTGAGATCAAAAAAAAAGAAGGCATAACCATTTTAGACTAAATGTAGGCCACTAAAGTTGGTTGAGTTGATTAGCAACTTAAATGAAGAACAAAAGAAGGCGATGTGCATGACATATTTCAACTAACAAAAATTCCACATGGAATTCTGAAGTTGTTGCTGAAGGCATTTGATTACACATGCAACATGTTCAGAACAAAAAAGTTTGATTTTCTGTTAACAAAAGACGATGTGCATGACATATTTCAACTTCCTCGAGAAGGTCGTAAAGTGGATGTTGCTCACATGGGAAACACCACTGCTGTGACAGACACTAAGCTGAAAAATACATGGAGGGCGAAGTTTGAATTGAATAGTACTTCCGCTCCAATTATGGTCCAGGATGTGCATGACAGATTGATGGCATGTAATGATGCTGGAGATGAATTTAAAAGAATGTTTGTAATTTACAACATGTCTATTTTCCTAGCACCGTCTTTAAATAAATCTCTGGACTTGAAACTGGTAAAGGCTGTTGAGCATGTGACAAGGATAAGCCAATTTGATTGGTGTGAATACGTATTTGAGGAAATGGTTAAGAGTATTAAGGTGTTCAAAGAAGGGGCAAAGTCAACTGTTAGTGGATGCATAATAGTTCTTATGCTAGTGTATATGCATAGGTTCGATTTCAAGGGCTATGTTTTAGAACACACTTTACCACTCATCCAACATTGGGACGATAAAAAATTGTCAAAAAGAGTGGATGATGAGAAAAAAACTGGATCTTTGGGGAATGCTCCAATATCAAAGATTCAGTACCCCATCTGCTAGCAACAACAAGTCCCTAAAAAAACACCATATTCTTTAGCAGATCTAGAGATATTACTGACTCAGGCGTCTGATCATGAAGCTGACACTGAAGCTGAAGTGGAAGCAAAAGAGGGGTATATGATGGTGAAGTTGCCTAGTTGTGTTGAAACTGATAAACAAATTAGAGCAAGGGCAATGGATGTAAGCACTAATAAAATCATTTGCTATCTGATAATTATCTTAGCTATGATATTGTTTAATATATTGTGTGATATTGTTAATTGATAAATGTGATATAGTTTCTATAAGCAAATGATATTGAATAAAAGATTGTTGTGATATTGATTAAAAGATTGTTGTGATATTGTTTTTGCACTAGTGTGATATTATTTTCAGTATGCTGTGATATTATTATGATATTGATATTGAATAAAATCATTTGCTATCTGATAATTATTTTAGCTATGATATTGTTTAATATATGGTATGATATTGTGTGATATTGTTAATTGATAATTGTGATATAGTTTCTAAAAGCAAATGATATTGAATAAAAGATTGTTGTGATATTGATTTAAAAATTGTTGTGATATTGTTTTTGCACTATTGTGATATTATTTTTCATATCCTGTGATATTGTTATGATATTTATATTGAATAACCTAATTATTGTTTCATATCTCCTTATTTTCACATATCAAAGAGTCTATCTTAGTGTTTAATATATTTATTTTGTAATTTGGCAGCGTGCTCATGAAATTTATCTACGTATGAAGAGGGACAATGAATTGTTCATTGGTAGGTATGTAAATAACATGAGAAAGCTCATCACTATGAAAGCAAAAAGTTCATTGGGTGAAGCAACTACATCTCCACAATCTGGTGCGAAGGTAGATGGTGCTGAAGATGTTGATCCTAAAGAACATGCTGCTACTAAAGAAGAGGTTGAGAATCCTGAAAACAGTACAACAAAGACTCAAACGCTGCCTTTCATGAAAGATCTTGGATATCATAACTTGATGGACATGTTGATAGCGAGGTCATATGAATTGAAGAAAGCAAAACAAGGGCTACCATCATTTGATGTTTGGACTGAAATGTTGAAAGTACAGTACAAGAATTGCACAAAAAATATGGTGGATGTACAGATAAAGATCTTCAGAACAGTGATGATGAGTTGGGATGCGATGACAAACAGCAAGATAATGATATTAATGATGTTACTAACTTGGACAGTGGTGATGATAAAGACCAAGATGATGGGCTGGATAATGACATGAATTCAAATTTGAACGACGAAATATCCAATATTGGTGTAGGAGTAGGAAGTGCCGTTGCGGAGGAATTCAATGAAGAGTTGAATCGTGATACACTTAATCAAAAAGGCATTGCAAAAGAGAATGAAAAAATAAATGAGGAGACAGATGTGTTGACACAGCTTGATGAATGTTTAATCAATGTTGGTGTAGGAGGGAGCAAGACTGTTGAGGAGGTTAACACAGATAAACCAAATAAGGGCATTGAAAAAGAGGTTCAGGAAATGAATGAGGAGGCTGGTAAAAGGGATGACGATACGACAAATGTTGAGAGCGTACCAAATGTTGAGGAGGGAATTGGAAAAGATGTTGGGAACAATGTTGACAACGGACCAAATGTTCAGGACTTGGATACTAAGCAACCACACACGGAAGCCAGTAGAAATGAGGCTGGGGAAAAGAATGATGATAAAAGTGTGGAGCCTCAAATGAAGGAGATTGTTCAAAATGTTCAGTTGGAAACAACGGGAACGAGGAGCATCAATTACTATTTGTTTCACACAGACAACATGAGGAAAATACCTGAATCAGCAGATATGGTACCTCATAATTTGGGGTGTACTATGGACTGTGGTTTGCCAGACAAGGATGCTCAACTTGTCTCAGATTCCATGTTCAGACAAGACTATTTATTTGAGACTGTCTTGAAGCGTCAGAAGGAAGTCATGGATTATTGCTTCCTTACAGATCATGCAATTAAGAAGTCGTAAATTTATTTTTTCAATGTAAGACATTAATTAATTTACTCCATAATAATAATTAAAAACTAATAATCTAATTTTTTTGTAAAATGGTACTGAGAGATTGTCTGCGACTTTGGTATTTACCATGCCATACCAAAGAGCGATATTAAGTCTTTGTTGCCTAACACTAAAATAGAAGCAGTGGTTATTGAGTCATGGGCCATATTGCTCAATCACTTCCAAATGGCACAAAAGGACAGCAACAGAACGACAAGGATTTTCTACGGCCTTGCCCACTCGGTATGGAAAACATAAACTTCATGTGTTCCTCGTGTTTTAAATTACGTAGTGTAAAAATGTGTTTCAATAAGACTAATCAATTCTCTTATAAACAACATGGTGCTATGGAGAAAATCTTACTTGTAGATGAAGAAGATGTTGATGAACTGACAAGAGTTAAGGAAGACGTATGGAGGACATGGGATATGTGGTTAGAACAGTATAAACAGCCACTGAATTTGAATTCCGATATGGTAAGAATTTAAAAATTCTTTTAGTAGTGATACTTTTAAGTATATTATGTGATATTTTCAGAAGTAAGTATTGATATTGTTCCTTACATCAGATAAATATTTTAGTTGTGGTATTGTTTTATATATTCTGTGATATTGTTAGTCGTTACTTGTGATATTGTATTATATATTCTGTGATATTCTGTGAATAACAGTTGTTATTTTCTTTATAATATTTCTGTAGGTGTTCATACCTTTGCAATATCAAAAACACTACATTTGCGTCTGTATTGACTCCAAGAGGGAAAAAATGTTCTACTTGGACAACCGAGAATATGATGATTTCGAAGACGAAGAGCATGTACACCTGGCTCATTTAACTATAAGTACTATATTTAAAAATAAGAACTAAGGATATAATACTTTTGTTAGCTAAGATTGAAATTTCATAGTTATTTATTATAAACATAAACAAGGGGCTATTTATGGGCACTACCTCAACATTAAAGGCAATGAAAGTGGGGTGAAAGTACAGGAGTACGTGCTGATAAATGTGGCCTTTGATTGGCAAACAAAAGAGTTGAACCTGTATTGTGGATTATTCATGATGTTTCACATGATGTTTTTTGTGGGTGAGGATTTTAAAAGTGAACTGAATGATGAAAAGAAGAGGCAGTTGTATAGGGGGGATATTGCAGCGACGCTTATCTTGAGTGATTTAAATAAATGTAGGAGTGAGGTCCTGAGGAAGGTTACAAACCTTAATGCCATCAAAGGAACACTGTTACCTAAATTGCTGACAAAGAGGAAAGCGGCAAGCAAAAACAAGACAAGGAAACGTGGGAAAAAAAAATGTTCAAACTCCTGTATCAAAAATAAAAGGTTATTTTCTTTAACACTGACTTATTTTCATTATATACACTCATTGTGTATGAAATAACAACAATTTTTATTTTTCTAGCTATGGTAGAAGATGGTTCTGCCAGTGTCGTGGGAAGCGGTAGGAGGGGGAAATCAGATGGCCTTGGCAGCACGTACAACTATGGTGTGGCAGATGCTAAGTTGGAGGTCGTCTCAAGGTTTATGAAGGCCAACAAATCACTGTGTGCAACGATGTTGACCATGAGGAAACAAGTGCTTGACTACTGCCTATTGGACGATTACAGTTTCCCATTAGAGTATGGTTCTTTTAAAATCTATGAATATATCAGAACTGCTGTTTTTTGTTGTGATACTGTTTCTTTGAGGGTATGATATTGTTTTTAGATTACTCTGATATTGTTTGGACTATGTTAATTTTTTTTTGTGTTAATGTTTGGAGCAGTGAGGTGGTTGCAAAATTCAATAAGGATCAATATCTTGTCAGACATGATATATTGTCGATGATTCGAAATGTGCACGTCAGTAGCAATGTCATTGAATGTTGGTCGCTAATTCTGAACTAGATTGAGCACACAGAGAAATGTGAAACAAGTTTAATGTTTTTGGGATTCGACACATGGTAAGCTGTCAATTTAGTTTGATTAAATGTAATAACTCTTTAAACAAAATGAACTTTTAACATATATATAAGCAACAGGAAATACAAACCGAAGGAACTGGAGACAGGGAATTGGTTGAAGAAAAAATGTTCGTAGAATGGGACGAATTCATTAGAAGAAACACAGTTCCCTGTATCCTGGAAGCAGATCTGGTTTTTATTCCAATGGTATGGAAACAACTTTATTTATGTGTTTGTATAAATTTCCAAACCGAGACAGTGGAACTGCTGGACAACACAGAGTACGCCGATTGGGAGCAAACACAAATACACAAAATTGCAGATTTGGTGGTATGATTAACTGATATTTCTTTAAATTATTGATGTATATTAACATTGAAATAATGGATTTAAGTGTGTGTGAAATTATCACTAATGTTTAAGCTTAATATTGTAGGCTGAACACATGAGTGACTACCTAGCAAAGAAGATTGTTGAAAGAGCGGATGATATAATAACGTTTGACATTGTCAAAATCAACTTCCCTTGGCAAAAGAGAGAGATGAACAATACTGAGTCTGGTTACTTCGTAATGATGCACATGATACGATATGAGGGTTTAATGTTTGAAGCCGACTTGAACCAGAAAGTGTATAGGCGATACTGCTGGCTAGAAATGGCAGCAACATTGCTTTTAGCTGACATAAATGAGAACAGGACATCTTTGATAGAAAAGGTAAAAGAATTTTCAGCTCGAAAGGAGGAACTTTGGAAGATATTAAAGCAAAAGAGGAAGAACAACGAAAATGTGAAGGGCAAGGAGAAAATTGTTGAGAAGGAGGAAGTACCAAAGGTTGAAGTTCAGACAAAAGAGAAGGTTGATGTTGTTGACCAGGAGGCAAATAAAGAAGATGTTCCCGAAACAGAAACGAATGATTGTACGAAGATACCCATTATTAACACAAAATTGTCAATTCTTCGGTAATCTCTTAGGAAAAGGTAAAACCAAAGCATTTACAGTTTTTTTATGCAAAAAAGGTATAAAAGAATTTGGACTGACTATAATTATTGTCAATAATAACTGACTGTTATTATGTATTTGCTTTACAGAGGAGCTGATTCCGGAAAAGATGGTGAAGATGGTAAAAACGAGCAAACAACGGAAAAGATGGTGAAGATGGTAAAAACGAGCAAACAATAACATACAAACGTGGTGGGTAAAGACTGTTGCAAATCCTAAGAACTGAGGTAGAGGTAGAGGAAGGAATTAGAATTACTAGATTTGTTTGTAAAAAGTTGTAATTAAACTAAATAGAATGTGATGTTAGTAGGACAAGGAATCTAATGGTAACTTTTTATAATGGTAAAGTTGTTGTGGCTCTTTTGGATCTGATATAACTATTGGTAAAGTGTGATATTCTTTCAAGTGTGGTGTGATATTGTGCTATAATTGTTGTGATATTGCTTACCAACAATATCACACAGTTTGCTAAACAATATCACACAGTTTGTGATATTGTATGATATTGTTTTTCGAATGTTGTGATGTTGCTGTGTACACAGGTTGATATTGTTTTACAAAAAAAAGCAAAAGCATAGTAAATGGATATGAATATTTTAATCTTCACTTTGATATATTGGTTTTCAGAATGTTGTGATATTGTTGAGTACACAGGCTGATATTGTGTTATAATAATTGTAAATAACAATAATGTGATATTGTTTATTATGAACTGCGATATTTTAATTTGACGTTTGTGATATTGTTTCACAGTTAATGATATTTCTACACACTGGGTGTGATTTACTTTGACAACACACAAAAAACAAGTTGTAAAATGTTTAAAACAAATAGGCATGTAAAAGCACTACTGAAGTAGTGATACTGTTTAAAGTAAGATGTGAAATTTTTAAATATAAAGTGTGATATTGTTTCTCAATATCACAATAATACAAAAAAATAAGACAACTGAGACGAATAAAATGATACAATATTATACCCGAGTATATTCTATATAAAAGTAACGTATAATCTATACTCTAATAATGAAGTTTGAGGTGTATATAATAAACTAGTAATAAAGTATGTCGTCTATTTGCTGTTGCTATCATTAATGAGCGCCATCAACAACAAATCCTTCGACCGATCAACCATCATCAGCATCATCCTCATAAGAACTCCCCTGAAAAACACAAAAATAAGATGAATACAGTGATATTGTTTTATATAAGGAGTGATATTATTTCTAATAACATATGATATTGTTTGTCACTCGCGACCATAAGAAACAATAACATTTTGATATACTTAAATAGTGATACTGTTTAGTACAAGGTGTGATATTATTTCTAATAACGTGTGGTATTGTTTCTAATACTCCTCAGGAAAATATAAAAATAAGGTGCAACAGTGATATTGTTTTATATAAGCAGTGATATTTTTTATAATAACGTGTGATATTATTTATGTCTCATGACTATTAAAAACATATCACATTCTGTTGTCCTAAAATAGTGATACTGTTAGGTACAAGGTCTGATAATATTTCTAATAACGTATGGTATTGTTTCTGACTCGGGACCATAGACCATATATAAAACCTTCATACAGAGACTTGACATGGTGAGCATACCTTATTGTCAGCATCAGGTACAAAAGCATTAGGACAGTTACGCTTATCATGGTGAGCCATTTGTTTGCAATTACGGCAAAGCCTTTTAGGCTTCTCCGCTTTGGCTATGAATTGTTGCTTTTTGGAGATCATTCTCTTCCCACTACCCTTGTTCTTTGCCTGACGAGGTGGTAGAATCCTCACCTCAGTTGAGGAACTGCATCCAAGAAGCATCTCTAACTCCTGCTCTTTGGCCATTGACTGCGATTGCGGATTGAGTTTGACCCTAAATTGCTTCAGTGTGTCAACAAGATCAATGATGTCATTGGTAGGCACATTATTGAGCACACTGATAGTCACGTAAAACTCTGACCATAACTTGCACATCTCCTGCTTTCGTAAATCAGTGGCATCAAAGTCATCCATTAACTAACCATGTAGACCATAAAGAGGGATCTTGTGTGCATTCTTGGTCCACTGCATAAGGATGTACTTATCAGGCAAAGTGTGAACTTGTTTCCCAGAGTAAACCCAGATAATGTGTCTACAAATAATACCCTTCCTGTTGAACAACTTGCAAGAACATTCAGCATCGTTGGTTGTAGAATTGTAGACGACTTGATAGGTCTTCTGCGTTCTAGCATCAGCAACAACAATTACCTCTATATCGTTGACAGGTGGGGTGAAGCCACCAACACTAAGGGAACAAATAGAAGCTGTAGCTTCTAGTTGAAAATCTGCGAAAGCAGAATTTGTATAAACCTTGGAAGCATGAGCTTCCAACTTAAGAGAAGTTGATAATTGTGGAAGAGTACAATCATCGTCTCTATCAAGTTGCTTTTGAGTATGGCGCTGGACATCAATGACGCTTTGAAACCTCATCCAGAATTCAACAAGTGTACCATGTGCATTTTCAAAACGCTTGAAAAAATTATTCTGACTCTCAGATCGTTGAGTTGTTCTTAATAGACAACCCATAGGAATATCACGAAAAAAGGCTGGGATCCACTTTCTCCTTTTTCTAAACATTGTTGACAACCAGGAATTACCTTCAAGATTATGCTCACTAACCAACTGACACCACTTTTCTTCAAATTCAGAAGGTTCTTACTCGGCATCCCAAACAATAGCATTCAAACGGCTGACAAAATCAGTCTCTTTCGAGATTGCAGGCCCAACCTTATCAGTCAGCTTTTGCATGATATGCCACATGCAATATCTGCGCGTAGCATGTTTGAAGACAGCACGCATACCCTTCTTTATCCCAACACATTGATCAGTTATTATACAGTGTGGCTCTCGCTGACCCATAGCATCTAGGAACTTCTCACACACTCACTTGAACGAATCTTCATTCTCATGAAATAGCAAGGCATCAGCAAAAGTAACTGACCTTTTGTGGTGGTCTACACCAGTAAAAGGAGTAAAAACCATATAATACTTATTTGTAATGTAAGTTGGATCATAAGTGATGTAATCACCAAACAAAGCATAGTTTCTACAAGACACTGCATCACACCAAAACGCACGAACCAAACATTTCCCAGAATCCACCTCATAAGCAAAGTAAAAACCTTCATTTGTATCACGTTTATCCTCAAAATGGTTAACAAACATTTGAGCATCCCAGTTTCCTATGAAACATTTGATATCCCTTCCAAAATTCTTAAAATAAACAAGTTGAGCTCCAACATTCTCATAGCCATCTACATATTCCTTGACATTTCTAAATGTCATTGTTGGGCCTTGATTAACCCTTGAATGATCAATAATTGTCTTTTTATGGTAAAGATGCAGATGGCTGTGTTTTTTCTTTAAATTGTTGATTTCTAAGTGAACAAAGACGGTGATTATGCCACTCACGAAAGTGGAAAACAACATAACCATCCCCATTATAGCGAAACTCAATCATAGCAGTACAACCAATCCTAGTTAGTTTAGTGTTCCTAATATCAAATGGCTTGGGAGTTGCCTGCTCCTCTCCACTATCTAAAACAATAGCCTTCCTCTTACGATCTCTAAAACCTTCACGATTACAAACAACAAATTTATACTGGACATCACTAGAAACAAACCATTTTTGGGAAGACTTCCTAGGTTCAAAACCACATGCTTCTGCATACACACCATAAAAACTAATAGCTTCTTCCAACGTCCCAAAAAACTGTCCAATATGAGGTTTAAACTCAACTGCAACTTTCCTTGTCCACAATTAACTACCACCAGGTGTGAAGTCCAAAAGTATTTGATGCACACGAGAAGGAACAGAATGTTGTTCAACATGTGGAGTAGAGCTAGATGCATCAGGTGGTTCAATGTTTACAGTAGAAGTAATTGAAGACTCAAGAATATTGTTACTATCCTTAGAGATAATTGCAGACACATGAATATCATTATTGGAAGAAGAAATAACAGTTCTTGTAGGATCTGGCAAGAAAAGTACAATGCAAACAAACAAGAAAAAGTTTAAGAGATATGAAAGAAATCAATATCACATAGGTGTCTGAACAATATCACAAATTCAGGAAAATAATATCATATATTTTGTAAACAATATCACAGATGGTGTTGAAAAAGAATATCACACAAGTGACTGAACAATGTTATATAACCCCATAAACAATATCAAGAATTCTGGAAAACAATATCACATATTGTGTAAAACAAAAACACACTTGCTGTAAGGCATAAAATGAAGCTACATGCATAACACACCCATCAGCTTTTACTAAATTAGACAATCCATATCACAACAAGCATATTTTGGAAGAATATGAATATGACAACGTAATCTTAGGTCAAACTAAAACGGATCACATGAAATAAGAATGTAAATGCACATAAAATATTTTTAAGTAATAATTATAAGAACCATAAAGACGACTAGTAATTGAGAATATTTAGCAAAAAATTAAAGAACATGTGATTGAAAGCAGAAAGTACTAAATAATGAGAAAAAAAACGTTGAAATTAAGAACAATAACGTACCAGACATCGCAATGATGATTGAATACACGGAGATTTGAGCAGAAAACTTAAAAATCAAACAAAAACGTATCAAATTTAGGGAAACACAAAATTTAAGTGAAAATAACAAATATATCAAGAAGAAAGTGAAAGTATAAAAACGAAAGCAGAAGAAACGGCAACGAATTCGAAACATAGGGACGAAAAACGGAAAATATGTGATTTAAAGCTGAAATTACAACTTATAGAGAAGAATAACATACCAGAGCACACGAATTAATTGGAATAGTATGATAATTGAGAAGAATGAGAGGGAAAAACTGAGATCACGCCTAAATTCTAGGGTGCCCGACCTCAACAATGGAGAAACAAAGCTACAGTAGAGGGAAGTTAGAGGGAGAAGCAAATTAATGAGGAAATAATGGTTTTGGCTGGGAAAAGACGTTTATATAGTGGCGCATAAATTACTAATTTACCCTTATTTGTTTTCGCCCTAAATACCTATGATATTATTAATCCTCAATCCTCAAATATATAAGCCTTACTCACATGATCCCATATATATATATATATATATATATATATATATATATATATATATATATATATATATATATATATATATATATATATATATATATATCATCGAAGCACACATTCACATTCCCGTCCTTCCTTGTCATGTTAATATAACATTACTATCGTTCATTACCTCTTCCGCCATGCACCACTATGCATATGACGTTAGACGCATTACTCGACTCATCCATACATGTACACACACATACTTATACTAGCAGTTCACCTATGACAACTGTTTACACGCATTTAGGAATCCACACGTTCGACACTCAACACACTATTACATAGAGATCTACATACATGCAAACTCGACACACACACTTGCATAGATACACTCATATACGTTTACCCCTCCATGGTGGCTGGCTTAAGCATGATGGGGCCAATATTCTGAGATGAGGGCGCCTTCTCACCCAAAACCGATATAAAGGGCTCCCAACACACATACACCAGGTTCATTTTAATTTTACACCCTACATTCATTTGATTCATTGGTTCAGGTTCCAAAACCGTCGCTCTGATACCACTTTGTATCACCCCCACATACCAAATTGCCTTACCAAGGACTACCCCATTATATAAGGGTGCTACCATCTCGGTTGCCCGTGGAAAGTAGATCAAATAAACAATAATAAAACTTTTATTAAATAACTTTATACTTTACATCATAAACCAGCGTGAGAAAGATTACAACATATACAACTAGAAGAACTACTGGACGTGAGTGACAGCGACGTCTATCTCGGTAGCGTGATAACTCGATTCCCTTCCATATCCCGCAAGCATAAAGACTAGTTGTACCTGCTAAACGACTTGCTCACCATCCCCGAATGGATCACCATAGTTTTGAAAACACAACACGAGGTCAGTTCACTGAGTAATAAAGATAAGCAAAATACAATAATAGCAATGACAACAATTCCACAATCATTCTCAATACTGACAACTCACTTAAGTGTGTAGTCCTGCCAGATTATTGCCACGACAGATAATCCACACCGCCAGTGAGGGACTGCAGCCTTGCCCACCTAAGCCCGCTCATCGCAACGAGCAACAACCCATGTTCCTTAATCTGCACATCCCCTCTTGTGGCAGGTTCCACAAGGGGCGAATCACGGGCATGAAGCCACTCACGTAAGTGACTCCACTCAGCCGAGGATGCACCTCACCATTATAATCAATCCACCATAACTCCAACCATTAACAATACAAATCAACAACAATATTTATCATGCTAATTAAATCATAATAATCACATATTAATATAATTATGCAATCAACTGAGTAGGGAAACCCTACCTTTGCGCTATGCCATGAAAGTGCCTCCAACAAACAAGCCACACAAGACTCCGAGATGAATCCTACAAGTAGCAACCACATCCTATTACTTGACTATTCAAGACCTACTGAAAGATGACGACGAAACACAAACTCACCTTGAGACACAGACCGATGCCGGCAACGGCGACAACCCGACTCGGTGACTTCAATCATGAACTATCTCCCTTATTGGGTTAGTGTCAAGGCCATGTGAGAGTGTAGGTTGATGGAGGATAAATGGGAGAGAGAGATTAGGGTTAGAAAGAGAAAGGAACCGTCGAAAATAAAATGAGGCTTTACGATCTCGCGTTTATAATAACGCGTCAACGAATGTGATACTCGGTTGAGTATAGACATACTCGGCCGAGTAAGCCCTACTCGGTCGAGTATTCACCCTATTCGATCGAGTGACCTTAACTAGGTCGAGCAACCAGTAACGTTGGTCTTCTAACCTCTCCCATATCCCTTACTACAGGTCTCCTTTAGTCAAAAGACAGTCAACGGGTCCTTAAATAAGGCGGGTATTACATTCAGTTCAGTTCAGTTCAGTTCAGATCCTATAAATTCAGTTCAGTTCAGATCCGTTTCAGTCTAAAAGAACAGGCCTTTCATTAATTTTATTTTTTATTTTTTTGGATTTCTGTTTCTATTAACCTTTCTTTTTTTTATTCTTTTATTTCTTTATTCTTATTTTCTTCTTTAATCATTCTTCATCTTTTCTTCTTAATTTCTTCTTAATCATTCTTTAGCGACCATCTCACACAACCGCCCTCTTTTAGCGACCTCTCACACCACCGCCGCCACCTCTACTATCTCTTCTTTAGCCACCATAGTTCCAGAACTGCTCGTGGGTTGTCAATTCATCACCAACCGCTGACAAAATCATCACCCCTTACCAGTTGAACCAAAAATAAAAATTGAAACCAATTACGAGCCTTAAGATCCCATATATTCAACTTCCAATATTTAATGATAATCGACAATAATGAACCCACAAATTATTCTAAAATCAAGCCCAGAATTCAAACCAAATCAAATTTTTAGTTTGAGTCACATAATCGTGGGTCGTGGGCCGTCCATTATGGGTTTATACACAATCAATCTAATAGATTTAGAGGATGTAATAATTCAGTTATTTTTGAATTAAACCAATTATTTCGAGGCACACGGATAAGTATGAGCTTGAAGAGAAGCTACGGTTTATGGAAATTGGGGGGAAAAGCTGAAATATCTAATTTGTAATTTTGTAGGAGTGCCATTGTTGTTGGAGTTTGATGATTGAGAATAGATGAGATAGGGATGAAGATTGAAGAGGATAAAGTTCAGGTGACTAATTAGGGTTATAGTCAAGGTTATGGCGGTGGTCTGGTGAGGAGATGGTGGTGGCAGTTAAGGTGAACGAGGAAGTGGTGTTGGTAGTAAATAGGGATGATTGGATGAAGAAGGAAAAATAAGAAATGATGTTTGATAAAAACCTCATAAATTTGTTAGGTTTTGTTTTTAATTTGATTAAAGAGGTAAATGAGTTTTGTTTTTGTTTAGAGTGAGGAGAAATGGAGTGATTTTAGATTTATAAGTCAAGGTAACTGGTTTTGCAGGTCTCCCGTCAACAAGTTCGGTGAAAGTTAAATGACGTTTAAGATGGGATTTTTCTCAGTTAAACACTATGATTGATTAATATGAGAAGAGGAGGCATAGGATGGATTATTCTCATGAAATAACCCTTTTTTTTGTCAAACACGACATTTTGGCCATAGTTTGACCACTTGCAATGGGGTGACTTTCAGTCGATCTTTGAGATAGCAAACGAGGCGGTTTGAGGTGTTCTCAGTCGATTTTTGTTTTTGTAGATCTATATTATTTTACATTTACACTCATATTATTTTACATTTACACTCGTATTTCCTTACAATTACACTCGTATTATTTTACATTTACACTTGTATTATTTTACATTTACATTCGTATTTCTTTACAATTACACTCATTTTTTTTTTTTCCAGATTTACACTTAGTGCTGTATTAAAATTACACTCATTTTCAGATTTACACTTAAAGATTCATATTTTATTAAATTTACACTCATATTTCTTTACAGTTACACTCGTACTTCTTTACATTTACACTCGTCAATTATCTCATTTTTTTTCCAAATCTACTCATATTTCATTACTTTTACACTCATAATTCTTTACATTTACACTTGTAAATCATTACATTTACACTCATATTTCCTCACATTTACACTCATATTTCTTTAAATTTACACTCATATTTCCTCACATATACACTCATATTTCTTTAAATTTACACTTGTATTTCCTCACATTTACACTCATATTTCTTTAAATTTACACTTGTATTTTCTCACATTTACACTTTTTACATTTACACTCGTTAATATATAAATTTGCATTCATAGTTTTTGTGGATATGAATTGGTGGTGGAGGACGACGTTGGTGGTGTTTGTTGGTAGTCGGACTAAAGTTTACTCGTAAAGGACCAAAGTTACACTTGTAAAGGACCAAAGTTACACTAAAAGGACCAAAGTTACACTCTTAAGCCTTTAAATTTACACTCGCAGACCTTCAAATTTACACTTAAAATACTACATTTACACTCGTAAAACATCACATTTACACTTGGTAACATGTTAAGATTATATAAATTCAAATTTTTATATAGAAAATTGCCTAAAAAATTAAATTTACACTCTTAAAATATTACATTTACACTCGTAAAATATCAAATTTACACTTGTTAAATGTTAAAATTATATAATTTCAAAATTTCCGTCACAAAAAATCAAATTTACACTCTTACAATATTACATTTACACTCGTAAAATATCAGATTTACACTCGTTAAATGTTAAAATTATATAAATTCAAAATTTCCGTCACAAAAAATCAAATTTACACTCATAAAATATTACATTTACACTCGTAAAACATCAGATTTACACTTGTAAAATGTTAAAATTATATAAATTCAAAATTTCCGTCACAAAAAATCAAATTTACACTCTTAAAATATTACATTTACACTCGTAAAACATCAGATTTACACTTGTAAAATGTTAAAATTATATAAATTCAAAATTTCCGTCACAAAAAATCAAATTTACACTCTTAAAATATTACATTTACACTCGTAAAACATCAGATTTACACTTATAAAACTCATACAACATTACATTTACACTTCTGAAATCTGAAACTCAAAACAATTTAATTAGGGGCTAGAGAGAGAAAGAAAAATTAATTAGTGTATAGAAATTTGATTAGTGGTAATTTTTTTTGGTAATTTTCAATCTCAACCACCCATCTCAATCCAACCATCCACAGTTTTTTCTTTTTCTTTTTAATAGCCCTTTTTTTTTTGGGAAAGTGTAAGTATTATATTAAGCATAACCCGAACAATTGATTAACTAGGGAGATAGCCCTTAGTTAATTTACACCATTACAGATTCGTTCTAACCATAGTTTAACTCTCCTATTACTGCCTATTACATTCTGCACTTTTAATCTCAGTACTATCCCCCTCTCACACTGTCGACTAGCACAAAGGGCGAAACAAAATGCTCTCTACACGACTTCTATTTCTGGCATGCCATATCTCATACATTAGATAAGCTATACTTGTAGCAAGCACTTGCCTAACCAACAGAGATCTATTTCTATACTTAAGCCACCACTCCATCACATCTTGAACTGGAATACGAATCTGCAGCCAACTTTCAACCACTGTTAGACATTTCCTGCTATAAGTACAGGAGAAGAACAAGTGTTGATGACATTCCTCCTCTTGCCCACATAACCAGCATAGGTTGCTTTGAAGGAAACCCATCTTCACCATCCTCACTGAGTAAGCGGACGCCGCTACAGCAGCTAGCCAAATGAAAAATTCATGCTTAGGAGCCATGATCCTGTTGCTAACCCAAGGATACCAGGGCACATCAACTCCTGCTGTTCTAACCATCGATAACCCATCCTCACAAAGTGTACTCTATCCCTGTATTCCTCCACTGTTCATTATACATAAAAGGTTTGAGAATGTTCTTGACACCACATAATCTGCGCCAAGCCCAACTTGCTCCACTAGAGGGTTCATAGTGCTGCCATTCCTGATTTTTCATATAAATGGCATGTATCCATTTCACCCACAAGTGATCAGACTTTCGTTCAATCCACCAAACATATTTCCCAAGGGAAGCTATGTTCCATTGGTGCAAATTTTTAATAGCCCTTAATCAAATGCATCTCAACCATTTATTGAGTCCATCCAAAGGCCCTTAGAGGGACTTATGGACTCAATTTGAGAGGAGCACTCATTAGATCAAATGAGTCCACCTAAATTGGTGAGTCCACTAAGTCCTAATCTTAGCCATTAGATCTTCTAAGGTTGATCATGGAGATTTTAAATTTTTAAGAAAAACTTTAGTGTTTTATAAATTTAACTTTAATCTATGAGTGTGACTTTAATTCTTTACCATTGTAATTTTAATATTAAATATTATTTTGTAAATAAAAATTTAAATTTATGTCATACAATGTTATTTAAGATATATAAAATTTATTTTGAGTAACTTTAATGTTTTACGAGCGAAACTTTAACGCTAAAAATTGTAAGTTTAATATTTTTAGACAGTTTTTAATATAAAATTTTGAATTTATATGATAATGTAATTATGACTAATATTTATTTAATTTCACTGATTTATAAATGTAACTTTAATGTTTTATGAGTGAAACCTTAATGCTAAAAATTGCAACTTTAAATTTTTTAGCTATTTTTAATATAAAAATTTGAATTTATGTAATTATGATTAATATTTACTTTATTCCACCGAATTATTAATGAAACTTTAATGTTTTACGAGTAAAACTTTAATACTAAAAATTAGAACTTTAATTTTTTTTGATCATTTCAAATATAAATTTTTTAATTTATGTAATAATGTAATTTTAACGGTTTATGAAACTTTATTCTCTTAGGAATGTAATTTTAGTCCATCTCTTGTGAAACTTTAGTCCATGTCATGTGAAACTTTAGTCTATGTCAGTGGAATTTAATCCATATCAGTGAAATAAATTTTAGTGCCTGTCAAGTGAAACTTTAGTCAATATCAGTGAAATATTAATCCATATCTTTGAAACTTTAATTCATATCAATACGTCATTACCACCAAAATGACTCCGCTGCCACCTCCACGTCCCGTACACAACAACCAAACCAACACTTCATCACCAACAACCGACCACCAGCAACACCCACCACAACCCACTACCGGCCCCACCCACCACGACCACCTACCTGACCTACCACCACCACCCCACGATGGATCTGAAAAAAATGAACAAAAAAAAGAAAAAGGATAATGGAGAGGAGGCAACCCTCAACAACCGCCACAAACACCAACGACGACCACCAACCTGACCCACCACCAACACCCTTACCCACGAAAAATCTGGAAAAAAAATGAATAGGCGCCAGCCGAAGACCCCACGACCACCCTGCTACCACCACCAGATATGAAGAAAAAAACACACGCCCGACCCACCGCCCCACGACATCACCAACACTAACCCCAAGCACGAACCACCACCACCAACAACCACTCCTTATGCTCAGATCTGAAAAACAAAAATAGAAAGGAGAAGGGGGAGTACCACGTAGTCGTCGGGGGGGGGGGGCGAGGGCGGCAGAAAGAGCCGAGAAGGGCGGCTGGTATTGGTGTTGTTGTGGTGGTATTCGTGGTATTGGTGGTCTTGTGGTGAGAGTGAGGGGAAGCAGATATAGGCGGCAGAAACGTGGGATGGTGGTCGGCGTTTTCTGGGCATACCGTGGTGGCGGCGGCGGGATGGGTGGCGGCAGTAGTGGTGTCGGGGTGGGAGGGGGGAGAGGGGAGAAAAGGGATTTAGAGATTTAGAGATTTAGAGAGAGAAGTGGGTATGAGGGAGGCAAGTGAATGAATGGAAGTAGGGTTTGTTGGGTTTTATATGGACGTTTTATTTTCAGAATTAATCTTAGCCATTGATTTTGTTATAATCTAAAGCCTAAGATTAGGACTTATGGATTCACCTAAGGAAGAAGGACTCACTTGATCCTAATTATATATAGAGTCATGTTCTTATGAGTCCTCCATATTTTTTGAGTCCCTAAGTCCTATCTTCAACAACTAGATCTTCCAATATGGATGGTTCAGATTGAAGACAATAAATACATTTAACACTAATGAGTTTCTTATGCTCTAATTAATCCCACTTTCTCTCTAGCTTTAATTATACATTCACTAATTCATTTTCATACACACTTAACATTATCTTTTGTCTTCTTGTGCTTCAAAGTTTATACAAATTTTACGAGTGTAATTCTAACAAAAAAGTGTTAACTTTAACAAAATAAAAAAGCGGTTTTGACGTACTATATTTTTTTTGTAATTTTGAGACGAGTTTACGACATTTTAATATTCTTAGAGTGTAACTTTAACAGAAAAAAGTGTAACTTTAAACTACTAAGCGGTTTTGACGGATATTATTTTGAAATTTCTAATTATAAAGAAAGTTTACGACAATTTTGCGGTTTTATGAGTTTATTTTTAGTTTTTTTCGATTGATTTTGACGAATAATATTTTGAATTTTTGTAATTTTTTCATAATTTATTGTAACTTTAGTCTTTTACGAGTGTAATTTTAGCAACAAAAAGTGTAACTTTAATTTTTTAGAAGTGTAACTTTAGTCCATCGAAAGTGCAATTTTAGTCAAATGAGAGCATAACCTAGTCCATTGAGAGTGTATCTTTAGTCCATATAAAATGTGTAATTTTAGTCCACTGAGAGTGTAACTTTAATCCTTTGAGAGTGTAATTTTAGTCCATTGAGAGTGTAACTTTAGTCCATATTAAAAATATAACTTTAGTCCATTGGAGTATAACTTTAGTCATTGAGAGGGTAACCTTAATAGAGATAAGTGTAACTTTAATGGAGAAAAGTGTAACTTTAGTAGAGAAAATTGTAATTTTAATAGAAACTGTAACTTTAATAGAGAAAAATGTAACTTTAATAGAGAAAACTGTAACTTTAATAAAGACAAGTGTAACTTTAATAATAGAGAAAAATGTAACTTTAACAAAGAAAAGTGTAACTTTAACTTTGTTAGAAGATAAAAATCAACAAATAATGAGAAAATCTGAAAAAAAAAATAGATCTAGTTTTAACTTTTCAAAACTACATCTAAAAACTAGAAGTATATCATAATCTCATTTCAAAAAATAAATCTAATAACAAAAATCAACATTTCTTTTCAAAAAACTAGATCTAAATTTTAAAAAATATAACTAATGTCATACTACCATCCGAAAAAAAAATTGCATGTAATAAAACAAAAAAATATAAACAAAAAAGAGATAAGATTTAAAAAAAAATCAAAACCACATAAATAAAAACCATATATTACCCATTAAAAAGTAGATCTTAAAAATGGAACTCGAAAAAAAAAATGGGAGGAGATCTGAAAAAAACGAGTCAGCACCACCACCATCGACATCCAACAACAACACCAACGTGCCATGACACCACCATCACCAACAAAGAAAAAAAAACGAGAGGAGAGGAAAAGGCGACAGGCTTGGCAGAGGAGGAAACTCAACCACCGCAGCCACCACCACCACAAGCAACAACCAGCAATAACAACCGTACACACCTCAGATCTAGTGTTGTTGCCGAGGATGTTGTTGTTTTTGGTTGTTGATGGCGGTGTTGGAGGACCCGAGAAATGTGGTTGGTGGTGGTGTGGTCGGCATAAAGTGGCGGGTAGGTGGTAGATCTAAAAAAAAGAAGAAGAAGGTTTGCGCGGGGTTAGATCTGAAAATAAGAAAGGAGAAGGTGGTGATGGGTGGACGGCTGGTGGTCGGTGGGGAGTAGGGCTAGTATTGGTGGTGAGAGAGTAAAAAAAGAAGGGGTTGTTGGTGGAAGCCTGGTAGAACGGAGGTCGCGTTGTGGTGTCGGGTGGGATGGAAGTGGTGGGAGTGGTGGTGGGTGGTGGGTGGTAGGGTGGGTCGTGATGAAGGTGGTCGGGTGGGTTGTAGTGGTGAGTGAGGAAGATGACTGATTTTTTTTTTTTGGGTCTTTTGGATTTTTTTTTGGTTTTAGATAGATGAGGGAAATGTAATTGTGTGAGATGAGAGATAAGTGGGTGGAAAAATAAATCTTATATAGTGAATTAGGTGTTTGATTAATGTGGATCAGTAAGGGTAGTGAGAGAGTGAGTTTAATTAGCTTTAATCCCCTTTTTTCTTATGTAAATCTCAGCCTTCCATCTCCCTCATCCAAGGGCTCTAAGGAGGACTTATGGGCTCAGCTTCTCTTCCTTACCAAACCTCATAACCCCAGGCATAGGAGACACTTTCAGAAGAACCTTGTCCCCAACCTGAAACTCTATGTCACGACGATGTAGGTTTGCATAACTCTTTTGTCGATCCTGGGCCGCTTTTATCTTTTGCCTAATCACCTTAACTTGTTCTATCATCTCATGTACCATCTATGGTCCTAAAACCACTATCTCAGCTCTATCATCCCAGCAAATCGGACTCCTACACCTCCTCCCATACAAAGCCTCAAACGGTGCCATCCTAATACTTGTGTGATAGTTGTTGTTATAAGAAAACTCAATCAAATCCAACCTATCCTCCCAGCTACCGCCAAACTCCATCACACAAGCTCTCAACATGCCCTCCAAGGTCTTCATAGTCCTCTCTATCTACCCATCTATTACACGATGAAAAGCAGTGCTCATCTTCAAGGTTGTTGATACGTGCAATTTATATAGTCTTTTTAGCCTCTTATTGCACGCATTTCCATGTCTTTTCTATAGTTTTATATTGCGAAATGCCCCGAATAGGCTACTTTGGTCTTGTTTCGTCTCATTTGGAGGAACGAACCTCAGAGTGGTGAAATCGTGCCTTATTCAGTCCCCATAGCATGCATTTATGGAGATGGAAGAGTTGGAGCGGAATACCGTGCCTCGGGAAGCCTGAAGGAAGTCCTTGGAAGCTGACCAAATGAAGATCAACCTGTTTTCAGTTGCTGAGTACTTGATCGAGGGCCCTTTTCCTCGATCGAGTGGTTTTGACGGTTCAAGGTGTTCGATCGAGTTCCTGCTGTACTCGATCGAAGGGTGCTAATCTGGAGGCTCTCGATCGAAGGCCGTTTCTGTTCGATCGAGAGGATTTGATGGGAAGTTACTCGATCGAGAGGTCTCAAATGCCTCGATCGAGTACTTTGCTTATTTATACGGGATACTAATCCGTGATTAGCTTAGTTTAGTTAATAAAAACTCTTCCCTATATAAGGTGAAGGGGTCATTAGGTTAAACACACTTTTGACATATACTTTACACTCTATTATTCTTAATTACTCTCTTAAGCAGACTTCTTTTTTTTCCTTTGCTACGTTACTTCATTCTTATTCCAGATCTCAATTTGTAATCTCTCTTTACTCTTACACTTAATTTAATTCCTCTTGTTTTCTCTTAATTGCTTGTTCCTTAATTTCTGTTTAATCATTGTTATTAATTTATGCAATATTGTTCCTTTAATCTCTCTATTATATCTCTTGCTAGTTCATTCATCGTTATTATTGTTTGTTCCATTAATAGCATGAGTAGCTAAATTCCCTTATGTTAGGATTAGGGGAGCCATGGTAGTGAGTTGACGATGTTGTGAATATGTTAGGTGATTAAACTATGAGAACTGTTTTATAACAATATAATTGTAATCGTTTAGTTGAGTGCACGCTTCTAAACTAGTTAAATCGGTTAAATTCGTTCCTAGATAGGAAGATTGGTATGAACAGATCTCTTATGAACAGTAGACAACCCTAATGAGGACGGAAGTTAAGTTAGTTGTATTCTAGGGTGGATAGCGGACCAGAAGGACCTTTCCCTTACCCTTCTCACATTAGATCATCTGAACTATTTATGACTGAGTTGATTAACTGCCATGGTGAACTCATTTCCTAGCATATTTCTCTTTAATTGATTACATCTTTAATTCTTTCATTTTCATTGCTCTTTTCACTTGCTTTAATCTCTCTTAGTTTAGAAATCAATTTAAAACCCCCATTTGTTACCAGACAGACTTAGATAGCAGATAGATATAATAGCCTCCCTGTGGAGATCGACCCTACTTCCGCTAGCTTATGTTAGTTATCTTAGGTATTTATTTTTCATACTAAACGACAGGTATCAAATTTGGGCGCCGTTGCCGGGGAGGCAATTAGCCTATTTATCTGTTTATTTTCGTTTGTCTTCGTCTCAGGGAATTTTTAATTCCTTGAGACAGTTCTTATTTATTTTCTCTAGTGTTGTTTATGCCCAGGTCTAATAGGTCAGAATTAGTGCCAACTGATCCTGAACCAGAGCGGACTTTTTGCTATAGACAAAGATTTTTTTTTTGGTAGAATGTGAAATTCTCATTAAGCTCATCAAGACAATTACATGGGTACAAACAAAATAGGACAAAAAAAATTAAAGGCCCTAAAACACATACAGCTATCTCATTACACAACAGTCATTAACAAGCAATCAATCCTCTATCACTTAACCAAACTCGGCTTTTAAGAGTAACCTTAGTTTCAACAGCTTGCAGGTGGAATTTAATCATATTCTGAATTTGATGAAGGATCCTGGCAGGTCGAGGAATCATATTTTCATGTTTAGCAGTGTTCCTGCTCATCCCTATAGACAAAGATTGTTGAGAAAGAATCAAAAGGAAGCCTTGAGTACTTTTGAACCCGATCTTGAACACTTTTTTTTTGTAGAAGATCAGTCTTTTGATGAAGACAATTCTATTTCTGCAGCCAATACCGTGAAGATGCCTAATATCGCGAGTCACTCTAAGCCTACAACTGCTTCCATTCCTAAAGGTTTCAACCTTGCAACAGAGGATGGCAGTAAATTCGACATTCGGCCGTCTTATATTAACTAGGTCGAGAGGAATATGTACTGTGGGGTAGCTGGTGAGGATCCGCGGAAGCACATGGAGGTCTTCACAGACTACTGTTCTACCATTCCCGCTACTAAAGAAGTGACACAGGACAAGATTAAGGAGTTTCTATTTCCTTTTCTGCTAACTGATGGAGCCCGAGAGTGGCTCACTGATCTCGATAGGACTGTAGCCGGGATTACTAACTGGGAGACCCTCACCTTAGCCTTCTATAAAAGGTACTTTCCTCCACAACGAACTAATCAGCTGAGGAGAAAGATCAGGAGTTTCAAGCAAACTCCGGATGAGAACTTATATGAGGCGTGGGGTCGGTTTAAGAAGCTTGTATGATCCGTTCCTCATCACGGTTTCGATCAGTGGTTTTTGTGCAACCAATTCTATAATGGCTTGTATGACAACCACCGTGCTATTTTGAATGCTGCATCAAATGGTCGGTTCCAAAAGAATATCGATGATGACAAGGGGTGGGGAATCATAGAGGAGATGGCTATCCATTGTGCGGAATATGGGAACCCAAGAGGAGGAATTAGAACATTTTCTTCTGTTGATAGTGCAGTTGTGGCTCAGTTAGAAGCTATGAATGCCAAATTTGACAATTTGGAGTTGCAGAACGCTGGAGATCAACAAACGGTTCACTTGTTGAATAGACAAGAAATCGTTTCATGTGAGAGATATGGAGGAGAAGACGGTTACACTGCTGTTGACTGTCTAGCTGAGAAGGAGCAAGTTTTTGCCTTTCAACAATATAGGCAAGGAGGCTCCTATTACAATAATCAGAGTGGAGTCCATCCTAACTTGAGATGGACTAGTCAAAATTTATTGAATCCTACACCTCCACCGCAGCAGCAACAACCTTATGTTCCACCTCATAAAGCTCAAGAAGGCTTTCAAACACCTCCATCTTTTCTACCGCCGCAACAAGGTGCTTCTTCTAGTGGCGCAAGTGAAATGGCCGAGTTGAAGTCGATGATTCAATCGTTGACTATTCAATTACAGAAAAGTGACCAACGAAAAGATGCATCAATAAAGTCACTTGAGTCTCAAATAGCTCAACTCGCCACCAATCAAGCTTCGAGGCAGCCGGGTCATTTACTGTCTCAACCTGATAAGAAACATCATGAGACGGTGAATTTAATTAATCTGAGGAGTGGTCTTTCCTATGAGGGACCTAAAATGCCGACAAGAAGTGATAAATCAGACTCGGAAATCGAAGTTCCTGCTCATGAACAGTCTTCACTTGACGAAAATATGCTGAATCCGAAGAAAGTACTATATCGACTCATTTCTGGAGGTCGATCAAGGACAATTGCTGGGGAAAGTACTCAATCGAATGGTTCTGATGCTCGATCGAGTACTGTAGAAAAAGAAGATTTCGATCGAGTGGATGGGAGTCCACGATCGAGTGAAATTGTTGAAGAAACCACTCGATCGAAAGGAAAAGTTGGTCGATCGAGTAAAATTGCTGATGATCGTGTTGAAACTTTAGCAAAAAGAAATGAAGGATTGGAAATTCCCATCAAGGTCCCTTTCCCGAGGCGGTTGCAGAACAGGAAGGCTGAACAACAGTTCCGAAAATTTCCTGATATTTTAAAGAGCCTTCACGTAAACGTTCCCTTCGCCGAATTGCTAACCCAGGTACCTTCTTGCATGAAATTTATGAAAGAAATATTAACGTGTTAGAGGCATATAATGTAGGAAATAATCTGTATACTTCCCTTAAAATGAAGGATTATAACGAATTTAATGATGACGATCACTAGTCATAAATTAAAATACATAAACAAAAATAAAGGATTCAGAATTAACCTTCGGTCCTAGCAAATACGGCCTATGAACAATATCAAAATAGATATTCTCCTATCAGTTGCACCCAAGATGCTCCGAGAAATGCCCTTGATTTTGCTAGAATCGATCCAAAAATTAAAATAATTTTTAGGTTTTCTTTGTGTTTTTCCGATGAGAGAGGAGGCAAAAATGAAAAATGAATTAGGTCTGAAAATCCTCTCCCTCACTCACCTATAAACCGTGTATAGGAATGAATTAGGGTAGGCTTTTCTTTTCTATCCAAAAATGTATAAAATATGTTAAATTGTCATCTAGTGAGGATCGAACCCATGACCTCTTGGTTTGTGTACCCTCACTATTGCCACTATGACACATTCAACTTGTTGATATTAAATATAACCGATTACATTTAATTACGAATTAACAGATTAATTCGTCCAAGCTAACATTACATACATTTAATTAAATATAACTTATTATATTTAATTTACGAATTCACAGTTGATTCGTCTCAACTAATATTATTTAATCTTCATTAAATAATTGTCTCATCAACACATTGACTAAATGTTTAGTCATATTAGGCATCAATGTGATCATATTTCTATAACCACATCTCTCAAACACATCCTATAGGTGTGACCTTTAGGGACCAGTTGATCACCGCCATCTGTATGATAATAACGTCAAACTTTCTAGCAAGCCAACCGTTATTAGGTAAACGTTAATCAACTGATTAAATATACGAAGTATACCCTTGTGAACCTGTAAGAGATTTACAAATGTTATCACACTAATTTGTGGAGGACACAAGCTCCAACAAACTCCCACTTGTCCTCACAAGTGTATGTGCGATAACCGATTCTCATATCCTAAAATTTCTCCCACTCAATGTAAAAGAATTTGCAAATCCGTATTCACAAAGGTCGTATTTTACAAGCGATCATCATCAAGAGTGGTTTCCCCGACTAGAGAGTAACTTAACTGATAAACGAATCAACATTCGAGCATGGCCATGCATTTCAGTTACAACTCCTCGAGTGGCCCTGAGAAATAACTATACCGATAAGGGTTGGATATTTTCCTCAACTCGAATCTTGCAGATGTAAGCACGGTATGAAATGACCCAGAAAAAATCTACTTAGCCTCCGATTCACGGCAGACCGTGAGAAAGAAACCAAAGTCACCCAAAACGCCTTAATCTCCGAGACAATGATAGTCAAAAGAATCGACTCTAGGAACACAATGGATGTCCTATCCACGACCTGGCACCGAATGTTATTAAACATTTAGAACTCCATTACGTTGTCACAAAAAAGTTGTCCTATGAGGTATCGTTATAATCTCGCATCTGTGATCGATCAGTCAACCGTTTGACTTATGGCTCGTTGAACCCACCATCAATCGACTGCACAATATAATAGCCGGAGTTATCAGCTCACATTGGCGATTACGGACCAAAACAAATATAATGTAATTCAGTTCACTTTGTGGCGTTCAATGTTGTCAGTACAATCCACATGAAAAACAAAATATTATATATAAAACGATGAAGTTATAAATAGTATATATGAAAAAGATAATGTATCAAATCCATAATCAAGTACTACAACTCAGGAACGCGTTTAATTCCCATGGAATTAACGTGCCCTACATGCTTATCATACTTCAATGGCTCAGTAGTAGAATCTGCTACAACTTCCTGTTTGGAACTATTCCAGCTGACCGCAGCACCATTAAGAGTAAGAACGAATCTAGACTGAGATTTCTAATCATCTCGATCCGTTTGGAAGCTAGCATCTGTGTAACCGGTTGCGCATAGCTTAGTATCTCCTCCATAAGTCAATACCCAATCCTTATTCCTCCGTAGGTACATGGATTCTTTTGGTACCGACTCGTCATACTTAATGCATATGCCACGTCTGGACGTGTGCATATCATGGCATACATGATTGATCCTATAGCTGATGCATAAGGAACACGACTCATGAGCTCAACCCCTTCAGGCGTCGTGGGTGACTGAGACTTGCTCAACTGCATCCCAGACGTCATTGGAAGGTTCCCCTTCTTGGAGTTGGTCATGCTGAACTTGTCAAGAATCTTATCCAAATAAGACTCCTGACTAAGTGATAACGTCCGTCGTGATCTATCTTGGTAGATACGGATTCCCAATATGCGTTGTGCCTCACCCAAATCTTTCATCTGGAAATGGTTCTTCAACCATTCTTTAACCAAAGATAGGAGAGGAATGTCATTCTCAATCAAGAGTATGTCATCGACATACAATATCAAGAATACAATCTTGCTCCCACTCGACTTGATATATAAGCATGGTTCCTCGACCGATCGAGTGAATCCATACTCTTTTATCACCTGGTCGAAACGATGATTCCAACTCCGAGAAGCTTACCTAAGTCCATAAATGGAACCCTTAAGCTTGCATACTTTCTTAGGATGTTCAGGATCTATGAAACCTTCGGGTTGCACCATGTACAACTCTTCCTCCAAATAACCGTTTAAGAAGGCGGTTTTCATATCCATTTGCCAAATTTCATAATCATGAAAAGCGGCAATCGCTAAGATTATCCCAATGGAACGTAGCATGACTACAGGTGCAAAAATATCATCATAGTGCAATCCGTGCACTTGAGTGAAACCTTTTGCCACAAGTCGTGCCTTATAGGTATCTGGTTGCGCGTCTACAGAACGCTTTATTTTGTAAAGCCATTTGCACTGTAGAGGTTTTACCTTATTAGGTAAATCAACAAGATCCCATACGTTATTCTGATACATGGAGTCCATCTCGGATTGCATGGCTTCGAGCCATAGCTTTGAGTCGGAACAGGCCATAGCACCTTTATAAGTAGCGGGTTCATTACTCTCTAGGAGCAAAAGGTCATTCTCCTCGACCATACCAATGTATCTGTCCGGAGGATGAGAGACTCTACCAGGCCTCCTAGGTTCCTCAGGAATACTAACCGTATCATCAGTTGGAGGAACAACTTCCTCCATCCGTTCCTCGGTTGTTGGTTCTGGAATCTCCGACAGCTCGAAGGTTCTATTACTTGTCTTGTTCTCGAGAAATTCTTTCTCTAAGAACGTCGCACTAGCCGCAACAAAAACTCGATGTTCGGTAGGCGAATAGAAGTAATGACCAAATGTTCGTTTTGGATAACCTATAAAGTATGTCTTGACCGATCGCGGGTCGAGCTTATCCTCGTGTCTCCACTTGACATAATCCTCGCAGCCCCAAACCCGAATAAAGGACAAGTTAGGGACCGTTCCCTTCCACATTTCATACGGAGTCTTGTCGACAGCTTTAGTCGGACTTCGGTTATAAGAGCAGCTGATAAAAGAGCAAAAGCCCATAATGAATCAGGCACTACCGTGTGACTTATCATGGATCGAACCATAACAAGTAAGGTTCGATTTCTCCATTCGGATACACCATTTAATTGAGGTGTTCCAGGTGGAGTTAACTGCAGAACGATTCCACAGTCTTTCAGGTGTTGATCAAACTCATTTGAAAGATATTCGCCACCCCGATCTGAACGGAGTGCTTTAATCTTTCTACCCAGTTGGTTATGTACCCTGTTCTGGTATTCCTTGAATTTCTCAAAGGACTCACTTTTATGCTTCATTAAGTAGACATATCCGTATCTACTCAAATCGTCTGTGAAAGTGATAAAATATCTATAGCCATCTCTAGCGGTAATTGACATAGGTCCACATACGTCCGTATGTATGAGTCCTAATAGATCACTAGCGCGCATTTCAACACCTTTGAAGGAAATTCGAGTCATCTTGCCAATGAGATATGATTCACACGTGCCATATGTAGAAAAATCGAATGCGGGAATAGTCCCATTGTCGATGAGTTTCTTCACGCGTTTCTCATTTATGTGTCCCATTCGACAATGCCATAGATAGGTTTGATCTTTGTCACCAACCTTTATTTTCTTATTATTCACGTGTAATAATTCTGTAGTTTGGTCTAAGATATAAATTCCATTCATGGAAACTGCTTTGCCATAAATCATTTCATTGAAAGAGAAAATACAGCTATTATCCTTTATTGAAAATGCAAACCCGTCTTTAGCAAGTACGGAAACAGAAATAATGTTCTTAGACAAACTGGGTACATAGTAACAGTTATTTAAAAATAACTCAAAACCACTAGGGAGTTGGATTACATATGTTCCCTTCGAGACAGCAGCAACTCGTGCTCCATTCCCGACTCGCAGGTTCACATCACCCTTTTCGAGAGGTATGATGTTCTTTAGGTCCTACAAATAATTACACAGATGAGAACCACAACCAGTATCAAGTACCCAAGTTCCGAAACTTGCATGGTTAATCTCAATCATATGAATATAAGATGACATACCAACAGGAACGACGCGGCCTGCTTTGATGTCCTCACGGTAGACGGGACAGTTCCTCCTCCAATGTCCAGTCTTGTGACAATGGTGGCACTCAATGTCACCGCGCTTGCTCTTTGCCTTGCCCTGTGAGCCACTAGTCTCACCGGGCCCACTCTTACCGTTTCCTGGCTTCTTGAATTTTGGCTTACCTACTATTAGGTCGCTTGGAGCTTTGCCCTTACCTTTACCCTTGTTGGAAATCGTGAGAACATCCTGCTTCATGCTCCCACTCAATTTCATATCCTTCTCGGTATGTACGAGAAGGGAGTGTAGCTCATGAGGACTCTTTTTCAAGTCATTCATGTAGTAGTTCGCCCTGAAAAGGGCAAAACCATCGTGAAGAGAATGAAGCATTCGGTCAATGACAATGCTCTCACCTATTTTGCAATCAAGTTACTCCAACTTCTCGACATTCTCAATCATGTGAAGAATGTATGGGCTAACCGGTTGGCCCTTCTGGAGTTTCGCATCAAAGAAGCGAGAGGTATGCTCATATGTAACGATTCTCGGTGCTTTTGAGAACTCGTTAGTGAGCGCAGTGAAAATACTGTTTGCACTTAAGGCAATGAAGCGTCTCTGCAAATTGGTTTCCATTGCAAAGATGAGTACGTTCTTTATCGCACCCGCTTCCATAACGAAATCACTATAAGCGAGTATCTCGTTGACTCCTGCATTGGGGCCTGGGTTGACCGTTATTAGCTCAGTTAAGTACTTGAGCTTACCGTCAGCAATGGCAGCATTCCGTAGTGCCGCCTCCCAGTCCGCAAAGTTGGACCCATCATTTTTCAGACGTATGAACTGATTCATCTGGTCCATGAATACTTTTAGCCAGGACGCGCGATCAAGTGTGGCACTAGGCATTGAGATTGCGTTATTTCCAGCCATTTCGTTGTAACAGTATTATGAAAAATAATCGTGTTCTACACTGCGAGAAGAAGAATAAAAATAATAAGCATGTGCATCGTTTATATTTTTAAGTCTAATGAACTACTGTCATAACGCAAAGACTCAAAACATTTATACAATTGACCTCCCTCAAGAATTATATAAATGATCCCAAGACTCAATTCTCTGTAAATTGATAAGCTAACCTTTTAGCTAATTCTACCGTTAGAATTCTTAGTCGATAAATTTCTGTAAATTCTATCTTTAGTCCATCATAATCACGAGAAACTCATCGGACTATGATGTTGAGGTAAACTAAGTCCACACAACTACTTACCCAACGTAGAAGGGGTCATATTATGCCTACCGACGAAGAAGGAATTCATAGTTGTTTGCCCTTATAAAGACTAATCTCAATTTCCGTTTTAGAGGAAGATCCCATCAACTTTATTTTAATTCATTTTAAGTGAACTAATATCTAGCATGCGAGAATGAATAAACTAAGGTGATGGCTTAAAGACAGTGACATCTGTATGTCCATGAAAACTAACATACAACCTATATGAGTCAATTTTCATGCATTTTATTGGTAGGTCGTTTGGTTTTAGGCGGAATATGATGCATAAACTAACATGTGAATGAAAAGCAATAAGAATGAAAAACGTAAAAACAGTAAAAGTCCTAGTGTGGCCTATCCTATCAAAATGAACAATAAATACAAGTTTGGAATCCTCCTTGGACCCGAGAAGTTTGTCTTGATGTTCCATCTTGATCCATGTAGCGGGGGTGAGCTCCAATCTCCATCTTTAGTCTTCTTTTGAAAATTACAATAAATAAAATTTACATAATAAACCTATTTATTACATTCTAATTTCAAAACCCAAAAACTAAAGAAAAAATAAAGGAGATTCGAGATCTCATAATTACATAAAAAATTATGTTTCCTTCATTACGAAAACATAATTTGACTAAGGCCACACTAAGTATTACAAATTACAACCGATTGCAAAAAAATACGTAAATAAATTCATTCAACGATTCATTCAACAAAAATAAAATGCATCAACTAAAAATAAATTAAACATACAAGACATAATTCTTTAATTATGTAGATTAATTTTATCCAAACCACCTATTTAAATTAACAAATTAAGTGACAATTCCTCAATTAATCATATTAATTTTAATCTTAATTCATATTAAACTTGTAATATGAATTTAATCCATCAATATTTTAAACTGCTTTAAAATAATTAGGTATCTTTTAATAATGAACCGCTTCACAATAGTTAATTGGCCAAAATAAAAAAAATATCTTTAAAAATTATCTCGGTAAAAACCGAAACAACCCAATAAAAGACCTTTTCTCGGTTTTACAGCTAAAACCGAAAAAAAAACAATTTTTTTTTAATCTGTCCAGATGTGAACAGTAACCGAGACGAATTTTTTATTTTATTTTATTATTTTTTTTTTTTTAAGAATTGTTCACGGTGAATAGTAACAGAAAACAAAAAAAAAAAAAAACTCTTTTACATTTGGCATAATGCCCTAATTGCAAAAACATGATATTGATGAACAAAAATCATTTATTGTTGCTATTAACAAGATTGGCATATTCATCTTATAATTTAAACATGTAAATTTATGAAACATGATTCTAAACAACAATTTAGAACCCCATTTATGCCAAAAACAATATAGCAAAAAACAATTTATCATCAATAAAACTTAAGCAATTCCATTTACATGTCAATTTAATTTCTATTAAATCAACACATCTACAAACTCATTATATTATCATTTTAACCTATTAAAACAATAATATTAATAAATAAAATGGAATCAAAACAACAAAACAAGAACATAACCGGCTGCAAAAAAAATTCAAATCGGCAAAAAAAAAAAAAAAATTCCAGCCGTGCCAAATTTTTTTTTTCTTTTTCGAAACCCTAAAATTGTTTACATCCAATTTTATGAAAATCATCAAAATAAAATCCGTGGCCTTGGCTCTGATACCACTTGTGGGAAATAATCTGTATACTTCCCTTAAAATGAAGGATTATAACGAATTTAATGATGACGATCACTAGTCATAAATTAAAATACATAAACAAAAGTAAAGGATTCAGAATTAACCTTCGGTCCTAGCAAATACGGCCTATGAACAATATCAAAATAGATATTCTCTTATCAGTTGCACCCAAGATGCTCCGAGAAATGCCCTTGATTTTGCTAGAATCGATCCAAAAATTAAAATAATTTTTAGGTTTTCTTTGTGTTTTTCCGATGAGAGAGGAGGCAAAAATGAAAAATGAATTAGGTCTAAAAATCCTCTCCCTCACTCACCTATAAACCGTGTATAGAAATGAATTAGGGTAGGCTTTTCTTTTCTATTTTTTTTCGGCCCATAACCGAAATAAGGAGTATTCTTTCCTTATTTTTGGTTATTCCAAAAATGTATAAAATGTGTTAAATTGTCATCTAGTGAGGATCGAACCCATGACCTCTTGGTTTTTGTACCCTCACTATTACCACTATGACACATTCAACTTGTTGATATTAAATATAACCGATTACATTTAATTAAGAATTAATAGATTAATTCGTCCAAGCTAACATTACATACATTTAATTAAATATAACTTATTATATTTAATTTACGAATTTACAGTTGATTCGTCTCAACTAATATTATTTAATCTTCATTAAATAATTGTCTCATCAACACATTGACTAACTGTTTAGTCATATTAGGCATCAATGTGATCATATTTCTATAACCACATCTCTCAAACACATCCTATAGGTGTGACCTTTAGGGACCAGTTGATCACCGCCATCTGTATGATAATAACGTCAAACTTTCTAGCAAGCCAACCGTTATTAGGTAAACATTAATCAACTGATTAAATATACGAAGTATACCCTTGTGAACCTGTAAGAGATTTACAAATGTTATCACACTAATTTGTGGAGGACACAAGCTCCAACATATAAATGATCATGAAACGGTAGCTTTGACTGAAGTGGGCACTGCCCTAATTCAGAATTAGACACCACCCAAACAGTCTGACCCGGGTAGATTTTCTATTCCATGCCATATAGGGACCCATTTAATTGACAATGCATTCTGTGACTTGGGAGCTAGCGTGAGTGTCTTACCGTTGTCTCTCGCTAAGCGACTTGGTTTGACCAAATTTTACTGTACCAATATGACTGTGCAGATAGCCAACCGTACTTTATCACGGCCCCTAGGTGTCTTAGAGGACATACCTATAAATATCGGGAAATTATTTATTCCCGTTGACTTTGTAGTCTTAGACATCCCCGAAGACTCTTACACTCCTATCATATTAGGACGACCATTTTTATTTACTGCTCGCGCAGTGATAGATGTCAGGGGGAAGACTCTTACTTTTCAGGCAGGTGATGAGGAGCTGACTTTCTATCAGTCCAATGTTCGTAGGGCCCCTATGCAGGTTCAACCTTGCAACGCTCTACACTCTATAGACCCGGATATAGATTCTCCAATTGATAATATTGAGACTTGTGCTGCTATATTAGCACCTCCGCCTCAGACGGAGAGCGATATGGAGGACCACTCTGTTGTTTTTATTGTAGCATAAATTGACAGAGTGGACATTGGAGATCACGTCAATAAAGGTACAGTAAAAGACAAGCTCACAGATGGGAATGATGCAAAAGAAGATGCCAACAAGAAAGACAAAGGGAATAAGAAAGTGAAGGCGTATATAGACGCGAACTATTCTTCTTCAACCAGTTCAAGCTCATGGCGATCCAAGAGGACGGTCCGCAATACTGAAGGGACCTCCTCCAGTCAGAAGCCCTCTTTTGGGCTGTTAAAGTGCTTCGGAAGATAAACGGGAAATGTCCCGTTGTAAAAACTATGTAATTTGAATTTTCGTTAGACATTTTAATTTGCGTTTAGACTTTAGACAATAGCGTAGTTAGTTTTTAGTGTTAGACCGAACACAGACTGCGTATTTTGGATTTGGTATTTTTTGGAAGTATTTTTCCGTGTTTTTATGCAGGTTTGGGGAAGATTTGCTGCATTGGGATGCGTGCCAAAGGAAAAGACCTCGATCGAGTACTTTTTGTTCTCGATCAAGCAGAATGCCCAGGTAAAACCTTCGATTGAGTGAACTAGAGTACTCGATTGAAATGCCCAAATTGAAGGTTCGTCGATCGAGTTGTCTTGTACTCGATCGAGAAGAAATGAGGAGCTAAAATCCTCGATCGAACACTCTGCTGTTTTCGATCGAGTAGAATCCAAGGAGGAGAAGGAACCTTTCGATCGAACGAATCCCAATTTTTCGATCGAGGAGAAGGGTGAATAAAAGTCTCGATCGAGTGGTTTCAAATCACTTGATCCAGTGAAAATGCTAATAATACACGCAAGGGAGTAACTTTCTTCCTTATTCTATTTCATTTCTTCTTCTTCCTTTCTCCTATATTTGCGATAAACCCCATTAAAATCCCCCAATCCTCCTTTTTTCTTCCCTTTTTACCAAAATAATTACCCATAAATTGTTCCTTGCATTATTTTTGACCATTGCCCTCTAAAACCCCCTTGAAACTTCGCGTTTTTATTGGGCTTTTACTACATTAGTGTTTGCAAAAATCGGGTGTTATTTTCGATTGTTTGTGCTTAATTCGTTGATTTTAATTGCATTTCTTATTGGGTGATTCACAAGTAAGTCCTTCTCTCTATTTCCTATTGTTTAATTGCTTTTTTCGGCCTTAATTTTGCATTAAGGGTTTCGAATTTTTTTTGAAATTGGGGAAAAATCGTCTTGTTGCTGGCTTGCTTTCTGATTTTAGGATTTACTTTGATTAATAGGATGGATAGTAGTGTTTCCGCCTCTATTTCTACTACTGCTCCGTCTATCTCTGAGACGGTGGTCGCTGCAGCCACCACCGTCATTACGCCTGCTGCTACCACCGCCACTACCCCCGCTGTCACTGTCACAGCTGCTGCTCTAGTCACTGCCACTGTTACTACTACTGTTGTACCGTCCTTGGTGTCGACCGCTGCTGTTTCGACACCCTCAGTCACAGTTACATCGTCTGCACTTGTACCTCGACCAGTTTCAGGCCACGATCCTGGACTAGCTGCTTCTGCCATGGCTGATGCCGCTGCCTCAGGTTCACGAGGACGGGGATGGGGAGTGGGCTCCACAGCTGCTGAGCGCATGGCCGCCAGGTTCGAAGCTGATGATTATTTGGACCCTGTACAGGAGTATCCCGAGGTACGATTTATTAACCCATTTCACCATATTCGTTTCATGCATTTGATGGACTGTGACATTACCTCTACAAAAATTTTGTGTCGTTCTTCACTAGATAAGTTGGGGATTTTAGAACCCGTGGCTGAATTGTTAAACGGGAGTGGGATGACTGGTCTGACCACGATGAGAGCGCTCACGTATGAGCAAGTGACACTAGAGTTCTCTAGCTCTTTCACGTTATCATCAGCTGCCTATGACACTGACCCGTGGAGTTCTTGCACTTCTTTTAGACTGTTTAACCAAACCTTCACTTAGACCTTAGCCGAGTTTGGGAGGAGGTTAGGTTTGTCTAGTGACGACCCTCAGGAAGCTCTTGTCTTTACTTTGGCCCACTTTAGCACAGACTCCCTACGACCAGAGGAAGGTGGCTCACGTCCATTTTCCACCAGCCGGTTACTTTCTTCGTCTCGTAGGAGGGACGATCTTTGGCCGCCGCGAGTCTAACAACGTTAACAACGTTTAGTTGTCTATTTTAGGGGGCTATCTGAACATTGATAGCGCTGGCCCCTTCGTTCTTAACATTGCATATCTGACAGCTCAACATTTTAACGTTGTCGGGCAGAAGAGGGAGGGCACGATTTCCTGCGGAGGGTTAGCCTCCTACATTGCCCGTGGCCTCTTCACTGACTTCCCTCGTGGCCTGAGACATGTAGATAAGGATGTCTACATAGATATTAGCGCCATGTTGGCGATGTTTTGGTTAGCAAAGGACCAACGGACTTGGAAGATCTGTGGTTCCGAGTCCGTGACCTTACCATTTCCCGACCTACCCCATCTTTCACCTTTGACCACTGTGTCGGGTAGGTTGCCTCCACCTTTACCTTCTTACCTCCTTACACTTGCTCCTTACACTTCTTCCGCTTCTAAGAAGCGGAAGCGGCCTGAGACTGGAGAGGGGTCCACACCGACTCAGGCTAGGCAGACGTCCACGTCCACACCCACGCCTATCCCGACCCCTATCCCTGCTCCTTCTGTTCCACAACCGGTTCTGCCGGCTAAATTTATTCCTCCTCCACCCTTTGAGGCACTCGAGGTCATGGAACAAGGGCGTCGTAATGGTTTGCTCCTTGAGATGTGCAGGAGAGTGGCTCGTATAGAGCGGGACTGATAAGCCCAATATTATATATGTTTTTATCTCATATCCATATATTGTTAGTGTCGTCTTTCGCATTATTTGAGCTAAATTATTATATATTCGTTAATTTCGAGATCGAATTACTGTTATTATTATTTTAAATGCAAATGGGCTTATTTAGTGTGTATTGGTATATCAGATTATAAAACGGAAGAGAATGGGCCGAATGACGCGCTTAATGGATCAAAAGTATGATACGAGTATGTGTAAAACGGACCAAGGAACAAAATAAGAAACGAAGCATAAGAAATAAAGAAGCACGCAAGCAGGCACGTACCTAATATTTAATTATTTCCACTTTATCAGCCCATGGCATAGAAAATTAGGCGATCAGTGGTTTGGAAATAAACTAAGAAGCAGGGGAATAGATAAGGACGGAAGCTACGAGAAAGAATAAGAAGAGCAATGCAATGGAACTCGATTGCGGATCAAATTCTATCTTCTGCCATATCTTGTCTCACAAAATCTATCCAATTTCCGCAAAATTAAACCCCATGCATATAATCGAAAGATGAGAATAAATATACCCGAGTTCTCCGTCAGAAAGCAAGCAAGTTTATACGAAATACCCAAATTACTAGTGAGCGAGATTGACGGCGATCGGAGATAGGAGCAGTCCATCGATTGAAGCGGCTTCAATTCGAGGAAGAAGGAAAACCCACCTGAGGAGGCGTTGTAAACCGACACAGGAGGCGTTTTCCGGCCTAAATTATTAAGTTCTTCACTCCTTAAGCTTGTTAATTATAGTTTACTAGTATTATTTGAATATTGGATGATTTAATCTTTCAGTTATAAAGTTCAATTTCCATTCTAGCATTATTGAGTTAGTAGTATTCGTCTTATACTCGTTCAAATAGTTTCCGTTTCATTCTGTTGGCTGCAATCATTTGCTTAATTTGCTAGTAGTTTGAACCGTTAGCTAGTTGTATTATTTGGTGCGGCGTTAAATCGTACAACATGGTAGCAACTAATTTAATTTAGGACTGCAAGAATTGTCGCTAGATAGAATTAGGAGTATAATTTGGTCTGACTAATTAATTGGTTAGGGTTGATGATGTCTTTGTAATGCTTAATGCGGTTAGTCAATTTGCGGAACCTTGTCACTTTCGTTTAGCTGGTTAGCTAGTACTGGTAGTCGAGCAGCTCGCTATTGGTTATAAACTAAGGATTGATAGGGAGAATTTAGCGGCTAAATTCTCTACAGTTAGCCTATTATTAACTTCAAATCCTCGCTAGAGGGATCGACATTTAACTGAATTATTACTTGAATCCGAGAATACGAGCTTGAATGTAATGCTTGCTTCACTTGTTATTTCATCACTAGATTAGCCATTCCAAACTTTCATTTGTATATACTTTAGGTTATTTTTCTGGCTGGATTTTATCATTTCGGTGGAATTTTTAGTCGACAACATCTTTCTCTAACAATTTTTGCATTTTGTTTGCGCATCTTGTTCATTCGGTTTTGAATCCAGCTATGTGATTTAGAATTCTGACCAGATTATCTTGGAAAGAAACTGGAAGCAGATGACTTATTTTCTAACCATTTTTTGCATGTTATTTGCCTTTCGTATTTCTCCTATTTTTCATCTGGCTATACCAACTTTTTGTCCTAATGCTTATCCTGTGTAAACTTTATAATGCATTCGTTTTATTTAATTGTTATTGGATTTTACTTAGTGGAGATTTGGGTAGACGACATGTTCTCTAACCATTTGTTTTTCTTATTTCTTCCTAATTTTAAAATCTAGTTGTAGTATTATTGTAGCTTAACTCAGTTAGAATGTTAAGAGTATCCTGATGGGTGTGATGGTTATTCATGACGTACTCATAGCAAAATTTAGAAATATGGAGCTTAGGAATTGTGGACTTACTAAATTGGTTAATTGATAGAATGCTCACAGGAAGGAATTTGAGTTGGATAATAGTATGTGATCTGAATGTTGAGACTTTGAGGGTGTGCATATTTTTGGATGAACATTGGGTAGAGTGATGTTTTTTTTTTTTTTGCAGGGATTAGTAGCCTAGCTAACTACTTTGTTTCTATTTTACTTTTGCTTAGCCCTTATCATCTCTCGCTATTAGTCTATATTTATGTTCCCTTACTTTAACCAAAGTGTAGGGGATGAATTATTTTGATGACGTAAACTAATAGTCAGCTATTGAGATATTAATGGATACACTGATTGAATTATTTGAGACAGCAATGAACTGAATTTTGAGGAAAACATCGAAATTTTGAGCTGTATGTTCTGGGTACATTTGATGATAAAATAAGAAGTATTGTCTGAAATTTAGCGGTTGTTGTTGCTGCTGAGTGTGAGATTTAATTATTGGCTGAGCTGGTTTAAGTGTGAGTTGTTGGAAGACATGGATGTTTGAGTTGACTTTTGAGAGGAGCTGGTTAAGTTATAAGTTGGCTGCTAGCAACATTTGCAGTTGGCTGTAGAGGAGCTGAATGGTTTATGCTAAGAGTGTGTCGAACCAGGACATTAAACTAAGCGTTTCTTGGGAGGCAACCCAAGTTTAATTATTTATTGCTTTCATGCTTGTTTAATTTAATATGCTTTATAAGTTACTTCGTCGAGTCGGCTTATGTGCCTCCCCAAGTTTCGCAACCTTTGTAGGGGGATGTTGATAGTGTCGGTTGCACAAAAAAAAAAAATAGTTTAGGATAAGAATAAAAAATGCTGCTGGTATTCTGGTATATTTTACCACCTCCATATTTCACAAATCTTGGTCAAGTAGTTTATTTTGCAGGAATGCTGATGCACATGGCCATCAGATTGCTTACGGATTATTGATGGAATAAAGCAGGCACTGCTGCCTTGCTAGACGTCATGGCCAGACGTCGATCAGTCCTACTTGGAGGCTGCAATACTCACTGATGGGCACCTTCCTTATAGATATGCTGCTATTGAAAGCTTACTTGGCTGACCAGGACAGAACGTTACCAAACACTGAAGCATCTTGCTGTGCAGTCTTATTTTTATTATATGCTGAATGTTTAATCTCATCGAGGACGATGTCGAGTTTAAGTGTGAGGGAGAGGCAAGCTTAAATAAATCTTGAAAATTTTGAATAATCTGATGGTGAGGGCCAGCCTCTGTTTCGTATGATTATTGGTGAGCTGGAAGAAGAAGAAGAACTTAATGGTACTAAGAAACACTAGGTCATGACTATTGTTGTTGAAAATGAGATGTACACTGAATAATAGACGGTATTGGCAAAATGGTAGTAGTATAATGGTATTTGACATACAAATATGCATAGACCTATAGATTTAGTGGAGCTGATGTCAATTTTTTTTTTTACCAATACATGTGCTTTTAATGATATTATTACCTTGTTTTTATTGGACTAACTAGACTAGGGAGTCCACGACAAGCTCTAATCTAACATCTTTTCAAAATACTAACTTAAAATAATTTCACTAATATTAGTAGTAATATAAAAAAAATGTTTTGAAGTCGTGTATACATGAGTTTTTCTTCCATTTTGAACGTGGATTAATTAATTAAGTGACATAAATATTTTAAGTCTCTTTTAAATTAGAGTTATAAAGCACTTACTTTGGCTACCTTTATTACACTTTTCCTTGACTCTAGAGTGTGGGAGCGTAAGCCGGCTGTTTAGGTATTTTTACCCAAGTCGGTTAATTAGGGTCAATGTAGTCTTACTCGTTGGTTGTGTGTATGCTCGTTCGTATGTAAACAAATAAATAGAAAAATAAAGTGCGTAATGTGAATTGACACATAAGATTTGGTGACGCGGAAAACCCAATGTGGGAACAACCGCGGGAGGGACGGTACCCTGCCAAGTATTGCACTATATAAATGGGAGGATGATTACAATTATGGCACGAAGCTAATCCTGCTGGCCCTAGGCGTCAGGCCTGCAAGATCCTGGACGAACGTATATTTGAGTACAATATGTCGAGGTGTGATCTTGAATGCGGATGTTTGAATACGGGTGTGTTGAATGAATTCTTGATTTGCTCCTTTGGCTATTTATAGGGCAAGAACCCTTGATATGTCCTACCTCGAATATGGAAAGGGAATATAATTTCCATAAGGACTCTTTCCAAACCCGAACTCCCTTGCCAATTCTCCCTGATCTCCCTAACTTCTCCCTGACACTTCTTTCCTAAATGCGGACGCCTCCTATGATGGGCTCCTAATCTTCCTTGAGCCCGTTTCCCCTTTCTCCAACCGCGGGCTTCCTTCTTCCTTATCACTTCTTTCATAGCTTTTACTTTATTAAGTGGGCCTTCTTTATTGTGCTATTTTTAGCCCAAACAGTTTGCCCCAAATTTCTTGTGAAGTACGCTTTCAAGTATCGAGCAAGGAATTTTACTGTTTTAGTAGGATTTTCCTGAACGGATCCGGCCTGATTAGGAAGTAATTCGGGTATCTAGTTCTATATATTTGGTACAGATTAAGGGATAAGAAAAAGACTTAAGTATAGAGAATATTGTTTATATTGTATGGAAGAACTGAGTACAGATTAGTATATATGATCGGATATTTTTAGAGTAATGACAGATCGAAAAAGTGTAGAAAAATTAAAGAGTCCTCAATTGATCCTCATTGTCTATTTACAAAAGCTATATATAGTTCTCATTGCTATTCTCAACGTTACAATGATCAACGTTACAATGATCAACCACCTCCCCAAATGTAGGAGTTGTTGCCGGATTAATAGGGTATGTTCCCTATTAATCCGCTTGACTTATTCTTCTTTTAACGAATCTTCAGCCCTTTCTCTCCTTTCCGTCTTGATTCATAGATGATAGGATCTTTTAGTTGGACTTGGTCTTCCTTAAGTATAGGACACGATTATTTATATCCAACAATTGTATTTCTTGTTTATCCTTCTCAATCCAAATGTTTTAATGATCTCGCCGGTTATTCTCAGTACTTACAATCGGGCTTCTCTTCCAGGATTTGGTAGCCTTCTTACTATAATATTCTTTAATAGCTGAACAAAGAGTTAGACTTGTCCGGTCTCGAGTTACTTCAATCGGACTAATAAGGTCGGGCCGGGTTGGAGTCGGACCAGCAACCGGGCCTAACAATTGCCCCTTGACATTTTACCCATGCTTTGGATCCGGCCAGGGGTGAGATGTCAACTTTACCGGGTTAAACAATAAGAAGAATCATATTTATTCGGTGACTCTTAGACTCCTAGTTACCGTCGAACACCGCAACAGCTAAGTGATGTCATGCCGACGTTTGCAATTTCTAGGGTTTCCATACCGTTATACATCTTCTATAAATACGGTATTTGGGGCGAGATTATTCTTCACCAAATTTCCTCCACTTTCTTTGCTAAATTTTCTTCCAAATTCTCCCTATTTCCCAGGAGTCTTGATCTGCTAGTTTATACTTTTTCGATAATTTAACTTCATCACAATAAATCAAACAATAAAAGATATGGGAGCCAAAAACGTCCCGTATCCCGAAAAATGCGCATCTCGGTTGCTGCTGCGAGCTGAACCCACGATGTCCAGGAGGAAGAGGTGATGGAAATTGATCCTCCCGCTCGTCTTTGTGGCTTTTAAGTACCAGGATTACGTATTCACCGCCCTTCAATCTTTTGATCCTTACTTTCCTGAAGAGAACTTGTTGAAAACAAATTATGACAAGATATTAAGGGAGAAGAAAATAATTCCCGAGTCGACGAGGTATGGATCCTCGAATCTTGTCCATCGAGCTAACTGGTGTCACCTGGTTGGTTTTGTATTTTTGAATGGGCGTTCAAAGCAGTCGTAAGTTACCTTTTACTCCTTTAATGATTGATACCATTCGTGCAATGGAAGTATCACCTTTTTAGATTATGCTAATGGTTTGGAAACTTATCCATTCTGTTGAAAATTTGTGTGCTAAGCACAATCTCACAATTACCCTTAACGATATCAAGGCAATTTATCATATGAAAAATCCAGTTAATGGTCGTTTTAATTTGAGAATCAAGTCGAAAATGTCTCCATTAATTACTAACCTGGACTCGGAGACGATAAAAGTTGGGCAAAGACTTTCCCGTTTATCCGGACCGAGACTCGGGATCGGGCTTTGATTATCTGAGATATCCTCCCTTGGAGAGTGGTAGGTTCCCTGTACTCTTATTTTGCAATATATATTACATGAAATTAATAGATTTTGATTTTCACCGTGTAATTTTGACGGTTTTTGCAGCTCCCGATTGGAGCTTTGATCCTCTTGACGAGAAGTTTTTTCCAGGATAGAGGCTTTCCTTGCTATTCCCGAGGAAGAGAGGACTGGCCAGCTAGTTTGGGCGGGGAATTATTGCCCCGGTATATGAAGACCAAGTGATCAGGGGTCAAAGTACCCAAAGTCAAGCCTAGCTCTCTTGCTCTTTCCCCGTACGTCTTCTATATGTCTTTATGTTTAACTGTTATCTTCTTGTCATTTCTCATCTAATACTTACGTATATTCTTTATGTATTCAGTATTTAGGTCTTCTGCTAGGTTGGCCAGCTTTTCTGCAAAGGATTTGAAGGCCGGGGTGGCTAGGATTGTTGAACAGTCCAAGAGCCAGGAGGCTAGTGGGAGTGACAAAACGCTTGATATTCTTGTTTCGATGTCCACCTTCTCAAGATCCACCTGGCTAGTGTCACCAGAGGTCGTCCACGCTCCAAAAAGGAAGAGGGAAGATGTTATCCTTGAAGAGGAGAAGGGAGAGAAAGAGCCTATCCAGGCTCAGCCAATCAGGAGTATAAGGCAAGTGCCTGCTAGGATTGATGACATGGATGATGCCCGGCACGTACGATAAATGAGTTTTATGCAAAAATGAGCGGCCGCTCTTGTCTGCTAGTACTCTTGAGTCGTCTACCGAGTGGTTTCTATTCGACTTCTCTTGTAACAAAGGCTCACCGAGCTTGCTTCCCAGGCTAAGGAGGTTAGTTGTAAAGGGATATTTTTAATTGTTCATGTGCTTTTTTTTTGCCTTGTACTTGGCTGATTGATTTTATATATATGTAGGGATTGGATGCGGGTTGGCTACGCTTGTCGGCTCGGGGATGCCCAGGCCAGGGTTACTAGTTTGGAGGAAAAACTGGATAACCTTAACCGTGACCTGCATACATCCGAAGTAATGAGGTAGTACTTCAATCCCGGTGGGACAGACTAGAGAGGCAACTAGGGTGCTATAGTTTGTGAGGTGGCCGCAAAAAATGCTGAGAAGGTTGTCACGCAAGAGTTGGAGGCTGAGAAGCAGGCAATACAAGATCAGTTGAGAAAAAATGAGGAGCTTGCTGCTGAAAAGGAATTAGTGGAGGCGCGGCTGGCCGATCTTTTCGGACTTCTTCGGAAAGGCCGGGTTGATGCTATGAGGGATCCGGAATCGACCGGGCTAATGGGATCCAGGGCGGATGAGACAAAGATTGGACGCTCGGTATCCTGATTTGGCCAATATGGGTCACGAATAAGAAGTGGATTCTCCTCCTTCCAAGGCAAAATCTGACGACCAGGAAATAGTGGATGGTTGTGAGTCGGTTACTGGCTCAAAAATAACTTAGATTTTTCTTTTAGGTTTTGGTCTATCCAGGGGGAATGTCCCTGGAATGAATATTTAGGGATTTTTTGGCCCATCCAGGAGGGATGTCCCTGGAATGGATGATTATTAGGTGTGTGGTAGGGCCGACTATTTTGGATGAATAAATATTTGGTCTTTGTTTGTTTATTTTTGTGTTTTGACAAGGTATTTTTGTAATGTCGGATGTGCGCTGGATCTGACCAGTTATCTGACTGGATCGGGCCAGTTTTTGTGCTAGATCTGGCCAGTTTAATATTTTTTTGTTTGTTATGGGTGGGGTTGTTGCTGTCACGGAGGGCTTACGTCCCTGCTGTCTGGAGGGCTTATGACCCATTTATGTTATACAAGTCGGAAGGAGTTTTCCAGTTTGTATGTTAAGTGGAGCTCGATATTTAAAGGCTGTTTTGCAACCGAAATTTGGATATCAGTTGGATATTTGGTGGGGTAGCCCCCAATCTTTAGGATTTGTTTTAGATAAAATGCAGTATGTAAAACAAGTATTGAAGATTCTACTTGGTAAAAGTGCATATGAGAACATGGATAAGTTTTTGGGCACATAATTTGAAGAAATCATATACGGCATTTATTCATATAATGGCAAGTATCATACATGTAGTTTCATATCAAGCCAGGCAAGAAATGTTTAAGGTGAAAAATTATACCTGGATTGAGAGATATATTTTATATGTGAAATAGTTTTAAATGTGTAATATTCCAAGCTCTTGGGATCATTTCGCCGTCCAGGGTTTGTAGTCTATAAGCTCCTTGGCCGACTATTGAGTCAATCGGTAGGGACCTTCCCAGGTTGGGGCCAATTTGCCAAAGATTCTTTTCTTTTGTGTTTTGGAAGACTTTCCCGAGGACAAGGTCTCCTACCCCGAATACCCCGGCTTTGTGATCTTGTTGTAGCTTTTCGCAACTCTTTACGATATCTTTGCTAATCGATCTTTGGCATCTCTTAGTTCTTCTCATTAAGTACAAAGTTGTCCTCCATTAGAGGTATATTGCTGGTTATTGTGTTCATGCTTTGCATCCGGTGATGGAATTTTTACCTCGGCCGGGATTATCGCTTCACATCCATAGACCAAGGAGTAAGGGGTTTGGCCTGTGGAATTTTTAGGCGTGGTTCTGTCGGCCCGGGGACCAGGGGGAGTTCTTGACCCATCCGCCTTTTCTTCTTTCCAGTTTCTTCTTTATGCATCGATTACCACCTTATTCTTGGATTCTCGCCCGACCGTTGGCTTTTGGATATCTTGGTGTGGATGTTACAGTTGATGTTCCATTGAGCACGATGAGGCGGCTCTTCTTTTTCCCACAAATTGCGTGCCATTGTCGCATACTATTTCAGAGGGGATGCCATATCTACATATGATGTTGTGTTTGATGAATGCTATGACATCCTTCTCCTTGACTTGCCTGTATGAATTAGCTTCTATCCACTTGGAGAAGTAGTCAATCATTGCTAGCATGAAAACTTTTTGTCCGGGTGCTTGAGGTAGTTTCCCTACTATGTCCATGCCCCATTTCATAAATGGCCAGGGCACGGATATGGAATGTAGTTCTTCGAGATGGTGATGGATATATGGTCCATGAATCGACAAGCTTTACATTTAGAGTGAATTCCGGCAATCGGCTCTCAAGGTGGGCCAATAATAACTGTTTCGAGTACTTTGCTTGCCAGGCTTCTTCCACTTTTATGATTTCCACAAGTATCCTTCATGGATTTCGATAATATCTCGTTCGACTTCTTGTGGTTCCGGGCATCGAGATACGGCCCGACTGCGATTTCTTAAAAAGCACGTTGTCAATAATAGTGTACGAAGCAGCTTTTATTTTTAGTGCTCTGGCATCTTGCTTATTTAGGGGAAGGATTCCTTGTTGTAGCCAGTCATAGTAGGGTTTTGTCCAAGAATTGGCAATATATATTCGGAAACTTTCATCTTGTTTATCTATTGCAGGTTCTAGTAAATGTACGATGGGTATTTTGTCGAAGTCTAGGGGACTGAAGTTAGATCCTAGGCCGGCTAGAGCATCGGCACAGGGGCATTCAAGTCCCTGGGAATTTGGTCAATATTGAAACTTCAAAATTTTCCTTTTAAAATTTGAACAACATCTAGATAAAGCATCATTTTGGGGTCTTTTGCGATATATCCCATTTACTTGGTTGGAGAGATGAAAGGGAATCGAGACGTACCTTTAGGTTTTGTACACCAAGGTCAATACATACCTTTAATCCAGCTATTAGGGCTTCATACTCTGCCTCATTGTTGGTAGCCTCAAATGCACAACTTATAGCCTGTACTATCTTATCCCCCGTGGCGATTTTAGTACTACCCCGGCCCGTGCCCCTCATGTTGGCTTTGCCGTCGACGAATAAGGTCCATTCTAGGTCTGTTTGGTCGCTGGTCAGTTTATTCACTTCTTTTATTAGGTCGGGTTCTAGGGTCGGACTAAAATCAGCCACAAAGTCTGCTAATGCTTGTGACTTAATTGCTGTTCTTGGTTCAAATGTTATATTGTATGTGCTCAGCTGGACTGACCATTTGCATATTCGTCCGGACAATTCTGGCTTTCTAAGTACAGACTTGATAGGAAGATTGGTTCTGACTATTATAGGGTGGCTTTCAAAGTATGGTCTTAATTTTGTGCAACTCATAATTAAAGCTAAAACATATTTTTTTCAGCGGGCCATACCGATCTCTGCGTCTAGTAGGCTCTTACTTACATAATAGATCGGGTGCTTTGTTGTCCGTCTCGCTTCTTTGACCAAGACCGCACCGACAAAGAAGTTGTGGATCGATTATACTTGTCGGGGGTTCATCTTTGACTTGGTTTTGCCAAAGCAAGGGAGGAGAGGATAGATATATGTTTAGGTCTTCAAAGGCGGCCTGATGATCAGGGGTCCATGAAAAGTCCTTGTTCTTTCTTAGCAGGTTGTAGAATGATTTGCACCTCTCTGATGATCTTGAAATGAATCTGTTCAGGGCCGCTATTCTTCCAGTTAGCTTTTGTATGTCTTTGACCGTCTTTGGTGGTTCTAGCTCTAGAATAGCTTTGATCTGTTTAGGGCTGACTTCTATTCCTCTTTTTGTCACCATATAGCCCAGGAACTTGCCCGCTAAGACTCCGAAGTGGCATTTTTGTGGGTTGAGCTTCATATTGAATTTCTCCAGTATTTGAAAGGCTACTTCCAGGTCTTTGACGTGGTCTTCTGCCTTTTTTGACTTCACTACCATGTCATCTATATAGACTTCAATGGTGTCTCCTATCTGGTCTTTGAACATCATGTTGACTAGCCTTTGGTAGGTTGCACCCGCATTTTTAATCCAAAGGGCATAGCAAAGATAGCAATATATACCTCTTTCGGTGATGAAAGTCCGTGCTTTCCCGATCTGCAGGTGCATTTTTATCTCGATTGAATCTACTGGAGGCATCCATGAATGTTAGCATTTCGTGGCTGCGCAAAGGCATCTACCATTGCATCGATGTGTGGCAGGGGAAATGGATCTTTTGGGCAGGCTTTGTTTAGGTCGGTGTAATCTACACAGACTCTCCATTTGCCATTTTTCTTTTGGACTACTACTACGTTTGCAAGCCGCCGGGGTACATTACTTCCCTGATCATTCCCATGTCTAGTAGCTTGTCAACTTCTTGGTTGATGATTTCATGCCTCTCTGCAGTAATTTTCTTTTCTTTTTGCTTGTACGGGCTTAAAGGATTTGTCAATATTCAACTTATGAGTAATAACATCAGCATCTATACCAGTCATATCAAAATGTGACCAAGCAAAACAAGACATTTTAGTTTTGAGAAAGTCCGACCAAATTGGGTCCGATTGAGTCGGGTGCATCCGACCCTACGAGTACTTTCTGTCGGGGAATTCTGGGTCTAATATGACCTCTCCTGTTTCCATCTCGTGATTGTGCTACATATTCTTCCCTGACAGGTGACTTTAATTGCTATGCAAGGGACTTACCTGACTTTGAGGGTTTCAAAGCCTGAGTGTAACATTCCTGAGCTGTCCTCTGTTCTCCCCTGATGGTGGTTATCCCCCATTCTGTTGGGATTTTCACACATTGGTGGTATGTTGATGGGATTGCTTTGACATTGTGGATCCATGGTCTGCCCAAGATTACATTATATGAGGATAGGCAATCCATTACTCTAAATATTTCATATGAAGCCACGCCTTCCACATAGGTTGGCAGGCTGATTTCTCCCAAGGTGTTCTTTGTTTCTCCGCTGAATCCAACCAGGACGCTGGATTTCTTGATGATCTTTCCTTCATCTATCTTCATAGCTTTGAGGACGTCAAGCATCACCAGGTTGATTGAACGCCTCCGTCTATCGATTCTTGATACCTTTGTCTTGTGCCAATTTGCATGGTGATTACCAAGTCATGTCGTTGTGTAGATCTCGATATTCCCCTGCAGTCCGAGTCATCAAAGGTAATAGCGGGCAATGACTTGGGCCTGGAAGGAGGTTGAAGTCTGGATTCCCTGGATATTCTTTTGGCAGCTGAGCTGGTCAGACCACAGATTTCTGATCCTCCATTTATGAACTTGACTTCATAGATGGGGGGAGGAGGAGGAGGATCTCTGCTGTTCCCTGAATCCCTCTTGTTTTGCCCTTCATCTTTGTTCTTTGGCTGATGGATTAAATCCTTCAAGAAGCCTTTCTTTAAGAGATATGCCACCTGTTTCCTGAGCTGGATGCATTCTTCTGTGGTGTGCCCGATATCCTGATGGAAGTCACACCATCTTGTTGGGTCTTTCCTGGGGTTGTCTGATTTCTTGGACCATCTGCCTGTATCTCCCAGGCTTTCTAGGCGTTTAATTAATCCTGCAGTATTAATAGAGAAGTTATATTCAGGAATAGTTGGTAGGCTAGAAAGGTTACCTCTGTGTTCTTGTGCCATGTTGACTTTAGATCTTTCAGGCCTGGAATAGGGTGCTGATCTGGGGTTGCCTCCTTTCTGGTAGGAGCTTTTCCTCTTAGTGTGTCCATAGCCTTGCTTTCCCCCGGATGAGTTCGTTCTGAAGTTGAGATCTTCTTCCAATCTGACATGCTCTAAGGCGATGGATTGAATAGTAGCAAAGGTTGGGCATGCTTTCTTGGTCAGGTCTGCATAGATGTCACTGTCAAGCGGACCCCTTGCTCAAGGCTTCTACCGCTTTTCTTCATCACACACGGAATGGCCACTTTTTCTTTGACAAATCGGCCAGGAATTCTTTGAGAGATTCTTCGGAAGCTGCTTTACCCCGAACAGTTCTTGGGTCTCTTAGCCATATCTCTGCTGCTCGCGAATTGTTGATTGAAGGCATTGATTAATTCTGTAAAATTCTTGATACCTCCATTTGGGAGATTAATGAACCACTGTAATGCTGCTCCGGTCAGGGTTGTACCAAAGCCCTTACACATGCACACCTGCTTGAGTTCACTGGGTATTGAGGCAGCCAACATTTTCTGTTTGAATATGGCAACATGATTTTGTGAATCAGAGGTTCCATCATAAGTTCTCATGGATAGAACAGTAAATTTCTTGGGGAGATCAATCTTTGCAATTTCATCTGCAAAAGGTGAATCTGCAAAGTGTCAACTTCTACTTGACCACAGGGTCCGGCACTCCAGGCATGTTTTCTATTTTATGGTAGAGTTTTTGAATTTCTGAAGCATGGCCATCATTATTCTTGCTTCTTGATCTTGTTTGTTTCGTCATTGGGAATGGTTGGAGTATCAGATGATGTATCCTTCTCCGGGGTCCCACAACTGGAGAAGTCAATGTTTTTGATAATGGATGAGAATGGGGTTCCTGGTTCAAATCTGGTCTTGGAGCCCGATGCCTGATTTTCCAATTTTTTCCTCGTGGCTAGACTCGGACTCCTTGACCTATTGATTTACCGCATTGGGTGCCTTCTCTTGGATTATTTCCAATTCTTTGATCTTGGCCAGGGCAGCCGCTAATTGTTGTTCTGCGGTGAGTTCCACCATTTTTGTGTGTGAATATTAAATGAAAAGATGGTAAAAGGAATTTTTTTGATTAAAGAACTAGATGCCCCACGGTGGGCGCCAATTGTTTTAGCAGGATTTTCCTGAACGGATCCGGCCTGATTAGGAAGTAATTCGGGTATCTAGTTCTATATATTTGGTAAAGATTAAGGGATAAGAAAAAGACTTAAGTATAGAGAATATTGTTTATATTGTATGGAAGAACTGAGTACAGATTAGTATATATGATCGGATATTTTTAGAGTAATGACAGATAGAAAAAGTGTAGAAAAATTAAAGAGTCCTCAATTGATCCTCATTGTCTATTTACAAAAGCTATATATAGTTCTCATTGCTATTCTCAACGTTACAATGATCAACGTTACAATGATCAACCACCTCCCCAAATGTAGGAGTTGTTGCCGGATTAATAGGGTATGTTCCCTATTAATCCGCTTGGCTTATTCTTCTTTTAACGAATCTTCAGCCCTTTCTCTCCTTTCCGTCTTGATTCATAGATGATAGGATCTTTTGGTTGGACTTGCTCTTCCTTAAGTATAGGACACGATTATTTATATCCAACAATTGCATTTCTTGTTTATCCTTCTCAATCTAGCCTGTTTTAATGATCTGCCAGGTTATTCTGTACTTACCATCAGGCTTCTCTTCCAGGATTTGGTAGCCTTCTTACTATAATATTCTTTAATAGCTGAACAGTAGTTAGACTTGTCCGGTCTCAGGTTACTTCAATCAGACTAATAAGGTCGGGCTAAGTTGGAGTCAGACCAGGCTAAACTGGGCCTAACATTTACGTAACCAAATGCCAAAAAACCCTACGACGTCTTTTTTAGTCCTTCCCATGCAATCCATCACTTCAGCCGCCCTTCTCCTCTTTTCTCGCACCCAACTCCCTCTCTCCTCTTTATAACTCCAACGTCCATCTTCCACTCTCATTAATCATTTCAAAAATACTTCTTCTTTCTTAAACCCTCAACCTTCCTTCTTTTCATCCTTTGCCGGCTCCACTGTTCATCTTCCCCGTCTTCTTTATCAGGTAATCCTTCCCCCTTCCTTCTCTAATTTTCACTTTCTTTCTCCACCATGGGCAAAACTCGTCAATCCTCCACACCTTTTGATCGTAATCTCGACCCCACTTTTCCTTCTCGGGGACTTTTTAAGCACCCCCACGACTGTGATTCTGCTTTAACTCCGGCCGACATTCCCACGATCAAGAATCTGCTTGGTCTTGGTGACGGGGTGGATATCTCCATCCCTGAACCGGGACAAAAAGCTGACGCCCTTCGTCCAGGGTGGGTTAGTTTCTACCTGTACCCGTTTAGATATGGCCTCCGTTTTCCTTTCCCCAAACTCATTCAAGACTTCATCTTCACCAACAATTTCGCCATGGCACAAATTTCCGCTGCCATTTGGAGAGTTCTTCTCTATTCCCTGGCCGCTGGTCAGAGTACTGGTAAATCTGTCACTCTGGGTGACCTAGCCCATATGTACAACATCAGATCCCTGGGCAGGGGTCAATTCTCATTCCGGGGCCATGGAGAGGCTCCCTTCAGACACGTGTCAAAATCCCGTGATGAGAAATGGTTTCAGGACTTCTTCTACGTGAGGAAGGACTCCATCCAGCCTCCTACTGACTACATTTTCGAGAAATGGGTTCTAACTTCGAGTAAATAGTCTTTCTGTCACCTGATTTGTTTTATCTCGCTGCTTACTAGCTTACTTCATCGTCTTCGTGCAGGCCCCTGTGACCTTACCCGTATTGGCGCCAAGATCCCCGCCTGACAAAGAAATTCTGCTCAAAGATCTCGAATCGAGAGAAAGTTTCCGGATCCGCTTCCCGGTTTTTCACCGCTTCCTCCTCCAATCCTCCTCGCCGCTCACGATGTCTTCTTGTAAGACTTCTGCAACCACTTTTTTTTTGCATGCTGTTTCTGCTGATGTTTTAAGTATTCCGTCGTCTGAGGCTATCTATGCTTGCAGGTTCAAAAGTTGATCAGTTGGAAATCATCCTCCAAAGTGCCAAAAGAAAGAGACCTTCTACCAGCCCTGATGTGGCCTCTGCCTCCAAGAGGAGTGCTCCTCGCCGTCTCCTTCCGGACTCCTCCCACGCTTTCCGATTCTGCACACGTGAGCCCTTGGAGGTCAACCCGTTATCTCGCCATCCGCCTACTCCTCCCGCCCGGTCCTCCCGGCTTCATCTAGCGGAGGCATTATTGCTCATTTCCCAGAGGGCTTTGGGAATGTGGACAAGGTGCCCTACTGGCCGGAGATTGATCAGCTACTCTTTCCTCCTGTTGAGGAAACGTTTTCGGAGTTCTCCCCAGAGGAGATGGCTGAAAATGACGTGCACAACGCCTTTATGGTGAATATTCTTCATTTTCTACCTGTCTGTCTGTCTGCTTTACTTAGATTCTGCCTCCTGACTTCCTTGCTGACACTTGACTTTTCCTGCCCCAGACCCTCCAGTCTGCACTCTACAATAGGAAGATGATCAACATAGTGCAGACGACCAGCCGTGCTACCAGCGCCAAGAACCAAGAGCTGAAGGAGATCGTTGCGATCCGCACAAGCAATGGATCGATCTGAAGGAGCGTGTGGTGGAGTCAAGACGAGCTTGCTCTCACCAAGAAGAAGGCGAAAGAGGGGCTGATCACCGGCGCGTACTCGCGGTGTGCAATACTTTCTCTGACTCCCTCAAGCGCTCTGATGATAAGATCCGTGAGCTGATCTCCCTGGCCACCAACGTTGTTGCCTATGCTACCTGGCGGGGAAAGATCAGCGGGATGCAGCTGGAAATGCTTTACCCCACCCAACCTAATCTGAGCGTGCTGATGCCTGAAGTTGGGGAGGTGAATTCTCCTGTACTTGCTGAGGAAGCTGCTGGGGATGGAGCTGGGACGTCCCAGGACGCTGCTGACGGAGGTCAGGGAGCTATGGCGGCTGAGGATGCACAGGCTGGTGCGGTACCTGAAACGGGGAGTCAGCAGGCAGAGGAGGTGCCAGAGGTGGAGGTCATTAATGTGACCGATAATTAAGTTTTTATGTTTCAATGAACTTTTTGGTGGTCTGGCCCAGGGGTGGCAGACTTTGTAATTTTTTTTTTAAAACTCTTTTTGTGGTTACTCCGCCAAGGTGGCGGTTTAAACTTTGGGTCGTACTTTGGCCATATTTGAAATGCCCCTTGTCCTTTTGGCAAGGCTTTAGCTTACATATCGTGTGCTTTGTTATTTATCTTCCTTTTTTTTAGGAATTTTGCCGTGTCAGCCTGTTTGACTGATTTAGGCGAGTCCTGTCATCCTGAGAAGGCTGACGTTATAACTCAGCTAACTGTCGTGTCAGCCTGGTGGCTGATTTAGGCGTATGCCGCAATGTAAGGAGGAGTGGCCGTGTCAACCTAGGAGGCTGATTTAGACCAGCCTGGTCAGCCTGAAAAGGTTGATCCAGACTAAGCTAGCTGTCGTGCCAGCCTGATGGCTGATTTAGGCGTATGCCGCAATTTTGGACTACTTAACGTTGTTCATGACGCAAGGTGTGTTCATCTCGTTTAAAGCCGACAGGGGCGTCATTGAGGCAAGTTTATCGTCCTTCTAGGACCAATGGAGACGCTGCAGGATTCTAGTAGCGCAGATATCCCTACGTTCCATGTTCGTGTGCATGCATGCTGGGGCCCAGATTAATTGCGATTAGTGCGAGCTACATCCAGGGGGTGGTATCAGGGGTAGGCCGGGTAAGCGTATTCAAACAACCAGGCTCCCTTTCGTATGTTCCACATTTCGCCTTTGGTGAGGGTGCTCCTTGTGGAGAAAATAGGTTAGGCATGTTGGAGTGCCATGTGCCTTGTCACCCCGTTCTACGGGACGGTCTGCTAGACATCCTTTCAAAGTACCATAGATACCAGAATTCAAAGTGGTGTACTTAGAGAAGCCTGAAAATAAGAGAATCTATTAAAATGGTGTGAAGTACATGTCGCCATCTCATGGGGTACCAGAGCAATTGTGGTCCCAGGACGCTGCCAGACCACACCATCTAATAGTAGTTTAAAATCTTAAAAATAACTAGAGACACCAGAAATAGAAGTGAAATTGGCAGTATGCCTACTACTGGATTTTTATTTTAATTTTAAAAGACGGTTTTGCTTTCCACAGTACATCATTCTGAAAGCTAGAGTCTACTTATTATTAAAAGTAATATCTCTTCAGGTGAAGTATGGTCCATGGGCGTTGTATGATTTGACCATCCATAGTTATCAGTCTGTATGCACCATAGCCAACAACTCCTTCTACCTGGTATGGTCCTTCTCATTTGTAGGTGAATTTGCCTGCTTTTCGATTCTTGGTGTTTTGAAACACCTCTCGGAGAACCAGGTCTCCTACCTCCAGGAGCCTGACTTTCACATTCTTGTTATAATTCCTGGCCACAGACTGTTTGTAGGCAGCCAGACGGATTTTTGCGCTTGCTCGCAGCTCGTTAATTGTGTCTAGGCTTCTGGTCATCTCTGCATTGTTTAGTTCCCCTGTCATATATTCATACCTGTGAGTGGGAACTAGAACTTCTGACGGAGTGACTGCTTCTGCGCCAAACACCAGGCTGAAGGGTGTTTGACCTGTTGCTATCTTTGGTGTCGTTCTGTCTGACCATAACACTAGTGGCAATTCATCTGCCCACTTTCCTCCTAACTCTTGTAACCTCCTTCTCAAATTGTCCATGACGATTTTGTTGCTGGATTCAGCTTGCCCGTTGGACTTTGGAGTCCTAGGTGCTGACTTTTTTAAGGTGATGTTCCACCTAGCACAGTATTCCTCGGTATCGTTTGAGATGAATTGTAAGCCATTGTCACATATGATTTCTGATGGGATACCAAATCTGCAAATGATGTTTCGTTTTATGAATGAAATGACCTGTTTGTCTTTTACCTTCGTGAATGCTTCTGCCTCTATCCACTTGGAGAAGTAATCTGTCATTGCTAGCATCCAGGTTCTATTTCCTGTGGCCCGTGGTAGAGGGCCTACTATGTCCATGCCCCATGCCATGAATGGCCAGGGAGAAATAATAGGGTGCAGGGGCTCTGCTGGCTAATGGATCATTGGTGCTGAGCGCTGGCAGGCGTCACATTTTCGTGCGTATTCTGCTGCATCTGCCTTCATCGTAGGCCAATAGTATCCCTGTCTGAGGGCTTTATTTGCCAGACTCCTGCCCCCTGCATGGTTTCCACATTCGCCACTGTGGAGAGCATGCAACACAATCTGTGCTTCTTCCTTGTCCAGGCACCGTAGGTAGGGGCCTGCTAGCGATTTTCTGAACAATGTATCATCAATAAGTAAGAATCTGGAGGCCTTCACTCTGAAAGCTCTCACTTCCTTCTTGTCATTTGGTAGCTTGTTATAGCGCAGCCAGTCTAGGTAAGGTGTGCGCGCCGATCGTCGCTGATCGGCTATTTGGTCTGGTGTCTGTTTGGCTGGGAGCTCTCACCTTCCTCTGTAACTGCTCGGATTTCTTTCTCGCTCTGTGGATCCTCCAGTTCACCTCTGTCTATTTCGTCCGCCTTCTGAATAGACGGTTCCAGCATGTGTGCTATTGGAATGCTGGATAGCTCTGTTGGTTTAAATGTTGCCCCCAGGGTGCTAGGGCGTCTGCTTCCACGTTCTGATCTCTAGGGATCTGTTTAAGCTTGCAAGTTTCAAATTTCTGTTTTAACTCCTTTGCTACTTTTAGGTATGCAATCATCTTCGAATCTCTGGCTATAAACTCATCATTCACGTGGTTAACTATTAATAGAGAGTCACTGGATATGAGCAGGTGCCTGACCCCTAACTCCAAAGCTAGCTTCATTCCTAATATCAAGGCCTCACACTCTGTTTCATTGTTGGTTGCCTTGAATTCACATCTTACTGCTTGTTCTATCAGGTCTCCCTGTGGTGACCGCAGGATTAATCCTACGCCTGCCCCCCTTTGGTTGGAGGATCCGTCAATATGCATCTGCCAGACTTCCGCCTCCTTGCTTCCTTCTAAGGTGAGGATCTCCGTATCTGCTAGATTTTGGATGGCAGGACTGAAGTCTGATACGAAGTCGGCCAATGCTTGTGATTTGATCGCTGTTCTGGGGTCATATTGGATGTCGTACCCACTGAGGTGTACAGACCATTTCGACATTCTGCCTGACAGTTCAGGCTTCCTCATGATAGCTTTTAGCGGGTAATTGGTCACGACATGTATAATGTGGGACTCAAAATAGGGGCGCAGTTTGCGAGATGCTACTACCAATGTTAGTAATAACTTTTCAAGGGATGTGTACCTGGTCTCTGCCGGCAGCAGAGACTTGCTCACGTAGTATACTGTCTTCTGCTCCCTTTCTTTCTCTCTAACCAGGACAACACTCACTACTACCTCTGTGACGGCTAGGTATAGGAATAGTGGTTCTCCTGGCTCCGGCTTTGATAGCAGCGACGGGCTGCTGAGATAATGCTTCAGCTCTCTGAAGGCTTGCTCGTGCTCAGAGGTCCATTCAAACTTCTGGCTTTTCCTTAGTACGTTGTAAAACAGCCTGCATTTATCTGAAGATCTTGAAATGAACCTGTTCAGGGCTGCTACTTTCCCGGCTAGTCTTTGAACATCCTTAGGCTTCTCAGGTGACTCCAGCTGTAAGATGGCTTTGATCTGCTCGATGCTGGTCTCTATCCCTCTTTGAGTTACGATATAGCCCAAGAATTTGCCAGAAGATACTCCGAAGGTGCATTTAGATTGGTTTAGCTTCATCTTGTATTCCCTAAGGGTGCTGAATGTTTCTGCCAGATGCCGCATGTGATCTTTGGCCTTCTCTGATTTCATCACCATGTCATCAATATACACCTCCATTGTTCTTCATATCTGTTCTTTGAACATTCTGTTAACCAGCCTTTGATATGTGGAACCTGCATTCTTTAGGCCGTCTTCTCTTGATCTGCAGGATCCATCTTGATCTGATTGTATCCACTCCATGCGTCCAGGAATGTTAACATCTCATGTCCAGCTGTTGTGTCCACCATTGCATCAATATGAGGCAGCGGGAATGGATCTTTAGGGCATGCTTTGTTGAGATCGGTGAAGTCCACACATACTCTCCACTTCCCATTCTTCTTAGGCACCACCACTACGTTAGACAGCCATTCTGGATATTTTAGTTCTCTTATTTTCTTCGCTGCCAGCAGGCTATCTACTTCCTGGTTGATTACCTTATTTCTCTCTGCTGCAAACTTTCTTCTTCTCTGTTGGACGGGCTTACACTTTGGGTCCACACTAAGCTTATGTGTTATGATGGATGGATCTATTCCTATCATGTCATCGTGTGACCATGCAAAACAATCCATGTTATCCTGTAAGAACTTGATTAGCTGTTGTCTTAAGCTCCAGTGCATCCTGCTCCAATGAGCACGGTTCATTCTGGGTGTAGCTTATCCAGGTTGATTTGATCCAGCTCTTCTGCTGGAGGTTCGATGTATTCGTCTTGGATAGGCTGCTTCTGTAATTGCTATGCGGGGGGCTGGCAGTGCACTTGAGTGCCTTCTGATAGCAGCCTCTAGCTTCCTCCTGATCTCCTCTTATCGTTTCTACTCCCCATGGGGTGGGGAATTTTATGCACATTATAAGTAGAGGGGCCGTCTATAACCAGGTACCTGACCTGCTTGTTGACTCCCCCCACATAGGTTGGGATGACTATCTCCCCTAGCGAGCTGGCTGTTTCTCCACTGAAGCCTACTAGCGGAATAGTCTTCTTCTGCAAATCTTTCTCGCTGAATCCCATATTTTCTATAGTTTTCAGCATGATCAAGTTGACCGAGCTTCCTGCATCTACCAAGACCTTTCTAACTGTGCAATTGGCCATTGATAAGGTGATAATAAGTGCGTCGTGATGTTCTCGCTCATCGTATGCATCTCCTTCATCAAAGTTGACTGCTGGCAGATCACTGTGAGAAATTCTGCACGAATTGGCTTGCCTATCTCCTTTGGTCTCTGTAGCACGTCTCTTAGCGGCTTAATATGTCAGCCCGCTTAAGTCTGAGCCGCCTGTTATCACGTTTATAATTTTGGTGCATGTGGGTGGGTCTGCCGGCTTGGCGGAGCCTACCTTATCTTGCTGCTTGCGCCCACGTGGTAATAGGTGGCTCAGCTTTCCCTGTTCGTACAGGCGCTTGATCTCTCTTCATAATGTATAGCAATCCTCAGTGTTGTGCCCAATATCCCGGTGGAATTCACACTTCTTCTTGCTGTCCTTCCTCCATGCTTGCTCTCCTACTGGTGGGTTGGGCCACCTAACTCCATCTCCCATCTCCCTGTGTGCCTTCAAGATTCCTCCGATTCCTGTGGTGAATCCGTATTCTGCCAGAGTAGGAAGTAGCTGATTTTCCTCGATTCTGTTGACTCCCCTCCCATATGGTCAGTATCTCTCATCCTTCTTGCTGGTGGTTTGCTTTCTTCCTGATTTCTCCACGGCTGAGGTACTAGAGATACTTGGCGTGCTTAGTAAGCTGGCTCTGGCTAAGATATCTTTCTCCAATCTAATTGCGGCAGCTGCCTTCTCCTGTACTGCCTCTAAACTATGGCATGGATGCATGGTTAACTGCTTGTATAGGTCGGAGTCGTGGTGGAGGCCTCTTCTGAAGGCTTCTACTGTTATTGAGACACCACATTCTCGTACTGCTACCTTCTCATTGTTGAACCTAGTGTTGTATTCTCCAATGCTCTCTCCTGCCCCCTGGACGATTCTATACAGGTCTCCTGCGTGCTTCTGTGGCTTTCTGCTGCTTGCGAACTGTTGAGTAAATGTGTTCACCAATTCAGCAAATGTAGATATCGACCTGTTGGGCAGGCTCACAAACCATCGAAGTGTCGGTCCTGTTAGGGTGGACCCGAATCCTTTGCACATGCAAGCCTCCTTGACTTGCCATGTAGCTGTTACCGTCATCATTTTATGCTTATACTGGCTGATATGATCAAAGGGGTCCGCTGTGCCGTCGAACAGAGGCATATTTGGATTTGTGAATCCCTTTGGGATGGCTGTGATGGATATGGTGTCCATGAATGGTGAATCGGTGTAACTATCTAGAGCTGCTTTCTCGAGTAGGGGTGGTAGCCACAGGACCTGCTCAAAGATCTCCTTTAGCTCAAAGTCTGCGATTGGTTATCTTCGTGAATCTGGGGTCCGTCTGTCAGCTGTCTGCATATTTCCTCCTGATCCGGGTTCTTGAAGGTTCTGATAGATTCCGGCAGCTAAGGGGGATGTAGTAACGATTGTCCCCTGCTGCCAGTTCACTTGCTGGTTTGACTCGGATCCTGCTACAGGTGTCTGATCGATTGTTGCGGGGCTGCTGACGGGGAGGCCACCTGTCTGTGTCCCTATGCAGTTAGCCGGCTGCCAGCTATCTGGTGTGAGGTATCCTAACCCTCGTGGGGTTATTCTTCCAACTGACGGTACTGTACCCAAATCTAATCTTGTTATTAGTTCAGCTGGTATCTGCCTGCTGCTCGATGCTCCCCGTGTCAGATCTACCAAAGGAGATCTACCTTACCTGTCCCACTTACTGGAGTGACAGACTGCTGTCTCAGGATATCAATCTATCCGGTTCCCGAGTGATTAGACCCTTAGGGGAACCCAATCAATGTATTGGGATAATGCCTAATGACTTGTCCGGATGGACGTGATCCATTGGTCGAAAACTCGCTACAAAGGACACTGGATATATCCACGGGTACGTAAGGTGGAGATTCGAAAAAAAAAGAAAAAAAAAAGGAAAAAAATTGATAAAAAAAAGTCAAAAACAGAAGGGAAAAAAAACAAAAAAAAATAGAAAAAAAAATGGAAAGAAAAAATGAAAGAAAAAAACGTGGATTGTGATGATATGATATGGTGGTAAGTTAATTGAGGGATGACGGATACACTTGAATGCTCGGGAGAACGATCCTCGTACTATGTACAGAAAGTAAATCCCCTTTCCTTAGGACCTTAAATTGCTGACACCCTCCTCTACGAGTCAATACAGTTGCACATGCGTACGAAGGTAGTTGGATCGAGTGTATTGCTAAAGCATTTATTTATAATTATAATTTAGAAGCGATTTAAAATACTTATGTTGGCTAATTAGTTGGTTGTATAGTTTGAAGTGGAGGGAAAATTTGGTATATGTTACTTTCTAATACAACTACAAATATTTTCCGTTGAGTACACTAACTTAGACAAAATGATATCTAAAAATGTTTTAGTTTGTCGTCGATAAACTGTCTTAGTTACGTCTAAAAACTTTGAGGTTGATTATTTGTTTGTAGCTCATCTTCTGTCATTGTCGAGGGCGACAACAAGCTAAGTGTGAGGGAATTTGATAGGCCCAATATTATATATGTTTTTATCTCATATCCATATATTGTTAGGGTCGTCTTTCGCATTATTTGAGCTAAATTATTATATATTCGTTAATTTCGAGATCTAATTACTGTTATTATTATTTTAAATGCAAATGGGCTTATTTAGTGTGTTTTGGTATATCAGATTATAAGACGGAAAAGAATGGGCCGAATGACGCGCTTAATGGATCAAAAGTATGATGCGAGTATGTGTAAAACGGACCAAGGAACAAAATAAGAAACGAAGCATAGGAAATAAAGAAGCACGCAAGCAGGCACGTATGTAATATTTAATTATTTCCACTTTCTCAGCCCATGACATAGAAAATTAGGCGATCACTGTTTTGGAAATAAACTAAAAAGCAGGGGAATAGATAGGACGGAAGCTACGAGGAAGAATAAGAAGAGCACTGCAATGGAACTCGATTGCGGATCAAATTCTATCTTTTGCCATATCTTGTCTCACAAAATCTATCCAATTTCCGCAAAATTAAATCCCATATAATCGAAAGATGAGTGTAAATATACCCGAATTCTCCGTCAGAAAGCAAGCAAGTTTATACGAAATACCCAAATTACTAGTGAGCGAGATTGACGGCGATCGGAGATAGGAGCAGTCCATCGATTGAAGCGGCTTCAATTCGAGGAAGAAGGAAAACCCACCTGAGGAGGCGTTGTAAACCGACACAGGAGGTGTTTTCCGGCCTAAATTATTAAGTTCTTCACTCCTCAAGCTTGTTAATTATAGTTTACTAGTATTATTTGAATATTGGATTATTTAATCTTTCAGTTATAAAACTAAACTTCCATTCTAGCATTATTGAGTTAGTAGTATTCGTCTTATACTCTTTCAAATTGTTTCCGTTTCATTCTGTTGGCTGCAATCATTCGCTTAATTTGCTAGTAGTTTGAACCGTTACCTAGTTGTATTATTTGGCGCGGCGTTAAATCGTACAACGTGGTAGCAACTAATTTAATTTAGGATTGCAAGAATTGTCGCTAGACTGAATTAGGAGTATAATTTGGTCTGACTAATTAATTGGTTAGGGTTGATGATGTCTTTCTAATGCTTAATGCGGTTAGTCAATTTGCGGAACCTTGTTACTTTCGTTTAACTGGTTAGCTTGTACTGGTAGTCGAGCGGCTCGCTATTGGTTATAAACTAAGGATTGATAGGGAGAATTTAGCGGCTAAATTCTCTACAGTTAGCCTATTATTAACTTCAAATCCTCGCTAGAGGGATCGACAATTAACTGAATTATTACTTGAATCAAAGAATACAAGCTTGAATGTAATGCTTGCTTCACTCGTTATTTCATCACCAGATTAGCCATTCCAAACATTAAAGAGAAACCCCCCCCCCCCAATTCCATAAATATGTTAATAGCATGTGAATATGTAAGTTAGTTTGTAAATATTACTCCATAGTTAATTAGTTTTCCAGTCTCTCCGTGGGATCGACCCTACTTATCCTTTACTATGTTTATATTTTTGAGGTTAAGATAGGATTATAAATTATTAATTTGTATATGCTTAACGACACGTATCAAATTTTGGCGCCGTTGCCGGGGAGATTGATGTTAGAATTAATTTTCTATATAGTTTGCAAACTTAACACTAACTTTCATTTGTATATACTTTAGGTTATTTTCCTGGCTGGATTTTACCATTTCGGTGGAATTTTTAGTCGACAACATGTTTCTCTAACAATTTTGCATGTTGTTTGCGCATCTTGTTCTTTCGGTTTTGAATCCAGCTATGTGATTTAGAATTCTGACCAGATTATCTTGGAAGGAAACTCGAAGTAGATGACTTGTTTTCTAACCATTTTTTGCATGTTATTTGCCTTTCGTATTTCTCCTATTTTTCATCTGGCTATACAACTTTTTGTCCTAATGCTTATCCTGTATAAATTTTGTAATCCATTCGTTTTATTTAATTGTTATTGGATTTTAATTAGTGGAGATTTGGGTAGACGACATGTTCTCTAACCATTTGTTTTCGTGTTGTTTTTTTCTTATTTCTTCCTAATTTTAGCATCTAGTTGTAGTATTATTGTAGCTTAACTCAGTTAGAATGTTAAGAGTATCCTGATGGGTGTGATGGCTATTCATGACGTACTCATAGCAAAATTTAGAAATATGGAGCTTAGGAATTGTGGACTTACTAAATTGGTTAATTGATAAAATGCTCACAGGAAGGAATTTGAGTTGGATAATAGTATGTGATCTGAATGTTGAGACTTTGAGGGTGTGCATATTTTGGATGAACATTGGGTAGAGTGACGTTTTTTTTTGCAGGGATTAGTAGCCTAGCTAACTACTTTGTTTCTGTTTTACGTTTGCTTAGCCCTTATCATCTCTCGCTATTAGCATATATTTATGTTCCCTTACTTTAACCAAAGTGTAGGGGATGAATTATTTTGATGACGTAAACTAATAGTCAGCTATTGAGATATTAATGGATACACTGATTGAATTATTTTAGAGAGCAATGAACTGAATTTTGAGGAAATCATCGAAATTTTGAGCTGTATGTTCTCGGTACATTTGATGATAAAATAAGGAGTATTGTCTGAAATTTAGCAGTTGTTGCTGCTGCTGAGTGTGAGATTTAATTATTGGCTGAGCTGGTTTAAGTGTGAGTTGTTGGAAGACATGGATGTTTGAGCTGACTTTTGAGAGGAGCTGGTTAAGTTATAAGTTGGCTGTTAGCAACATTTGCAGTTGGCTGTAGAGAAGCTTAATGGTTTATGCTAAGAGTGTGTTGAGCCAGGACATTAAACTAAACGCTTCTTGGGAGGCAACCCAAGTTTAATTATTTATTGCTTTCATGTTTGTTTAATTTAATATGCTTTATAAGTTACTTCGTCGAGTCGGCTTAAGTGCATCCCCGAGTTTCGCAACCTTTGTAAGGGGATGTTAATAGTGTCGGTTGCACAAAAAAAAATATTAGTTTAGGATAAGAATAAAAAATGCTGCTGGTATTCTTGTATATTTTACCACCTCCATATTTCACAAATCTTGGTCAAGTGTTTTATTTTGCAGGAATGCTGATGTACATGGCCATCAGATTGCTTACGGATTATTGATGGAATAAAGAAGGCACTGCTGCCTTGCTAGACGTCATGGCCAGACGTCGATCAGTCCTACTTGGAGGCTGCAATACTCACTGATGGGCAACTTCCTTATAGATATGCTGCTATTGAAAGCTTGGCTGACCAGGACAGAACGTTACCAAACACTGAAGCATCTTGTTGTGCAGTCTTATTCTTATTATATGTTGAATGTTTAATCTCATCGAGGACGATGTCGAGTTTAAGTGTGAGGGAGAGGCAAGCTTAAATAAATCTTGAAAATTTTGAATAATCTGATGGTGAGGGCCAGCCTCTATTTCGTATGATTATTGGTGAGATGGAAGAAGAAGAAGAATTTAATGGTACTAAGAAACACTAGGTCATGACTATTGTTGTTAAAAATCAGATGTACCCTGAATAATAGACGGTATTGGCAAAATGGTAGTAGTATAATGGTATTTGACATACAAATATGCATAGACCTATAGATTTAGTGGAACTGATGTCAATTTTTTTTTTTACCAATACATGTGCTTTTAAAGATATTATTACCTTGTTTTTATTGGACTAACTAGACTAGGGAGTCGACAACAAGCTTTAATCTAACATATTTTCAAAATACTAACTTAAAATAATTTCACTAATATTATTAGTAATATAAAAAAAATGTTTTGAAGTCGTGTGTACATGAGTTTTTCCTCCATTTTGAACGTGGATTAATTAATTACGTGACATAAATATTTTAAGTCTCTTTTAAATTAGAGTTATAAAGCACTTACTTTGGCTACCTTTATTACACTTTTCGTTGACTCTAGAGTGTGGGAGCGTAAGCCGGTCTTATTAACTAATTTACTTTCATAGGTGACTCCCGCTTTAAGTTCTTGACCTCAATTCTATCTGGTGCTCGAGTGATTAGACTCTTAGGGGAAGCCAATCAATGTATTGGGAGAATGCCTAATGACTTGTCCGGATGGACGGTTTCCATTGGTCGAAAACTCGCTACAAGGGACACTGGATATATCCATGGGTACGGAAGGTGGAGATTCGAAAAAAAAAAAGGGAAAAAAAGGAAAAAAAAAAATTGAAAAAAATAAAGTCAAAAACAGAAGCGAAAATATAACAAAAAAATAGAAAAAAAAAATGAAAGAAAAAAACGTGGATTGTGATGATATGATATGGTGGTAAGTTAATTGAGGGATGACGAATACTGTTGAGTTTATGGATTCAAGTACCTAAGAGGGGGAGGGGGTGAATTAGGTACTATTTAAAAATTTTAACCAAACTTAATTGATTTAAGTTAGTAAAATGGAATGATATCTCAAGTATCTAACAAACACCCCTTTTAAATGAAAGTTAAAAGGCGTATTGTTGAACTGACTAAAGCAACAGTGAGACAGACTGTTACTGATGGATTTCCAAATGTTATATTTAAAATAAGAATACTTCGAATAATATTGAGAAATTAAACGAGTATTAAAATGAATGTTTGCTGAAGTATGAAAGTAACAACTGTTCTGACTGTAGCTATTTGTCTCAGTTTATGGAGTACGGACTGCAGACCAAATGTGACAGTATATGGAACTGTTACTTCGAAGGTTAAGCAAAGCAAAGCAAACAAAATAAGGAGCAGCGGAATAAAAAGCGAAGAGATAAACAACACAACGATTTTGAATTGGTTCGGCCAACACTCTAAAGGCCTACGTCCAATCTTCTTTTATTGATAAGTGATGTAATCTACTCCGACTACTTTGAAACACTAACAACAAAAGGACCAACAACCTACTCCGGTTGCAACACAAGTTCTAAGACTACTCCGTCTATGAACTACCAACAACCTACTCCGGTTGTCACACGAGTTAGAGGACTACTCCGTCCTAGAACTCAACAACTCACAACCTACTCCGGTTGCCACAAGAGTAAAAGGACTACTCCGTCCTAGAACTCAACACTCTAACTTAGAACATTTACAAGGATCAAGTTTCCACGGACTGATTCTTTAACAAGAATTGATATGGACAACTTACAAGATCAAACGGTTCATAAGTGAGAGAGTTTAATACTTAAAGCAACAATCACTGTGATTGTAACACTTGAAAATCGACTTTGAAAGCTTTGCAAAATATCAAAAGGATTTGAAAACTTGAAAACAATTTTGCAAACTCTAAACTCTAACTAGAATGTTTTCATACCAAGTTTCCTTAGACTGATTCTTAAAAAGAATTGAGAAGGATAACTTATTGGTACAAACGATTTCTAGATGAAAGGGCAAAGCACTGTGAAGTAACAGTGACTTCGACTGTCACAGTTGAAGACTTAGAAGATTTTTTGCAAAGAAAATTTCGTGTTCTTTAAAAACTAATTTTGCAAAAATACTTTGATTTCTCTGAAAAGTCTTAAAGAAATGAGAGGATGAGGCATTCCTTTTATAGAGAGGATGAGCAAGGGAGTTGCTAGGGTTTTGAAAGGTCAAAGACCTCACATGTGATGAGTCTCAACAATATCCCAAACTTGCACCAAAGAGGGTTCTTATGCAAAGGCAAAAAGAGAGAAAGAGTGTTTGAAAATTATCCATAAAAGCTCATGCAAATTCAGAAAACAAAGAAGAAAAGACAAGTCACATGATGACAAGTTTACACAAATATGGCAAAAAGCATTTCTTGTTTTAAAAAAGACCAAAGGGTCAAATTTGCACAAAGAGGAAACATTTTGAAAATGATAATTATTCAAACCACTTTTTATTGAAGGCCAAATACTTATAAAAATCTGAAAGTTATCTTTCAAAAATAAGAGACACGAAAAAGGCTTTTGAAAGATAAAAAAGAATTCAAGAGTTACGAATTGAGGCAACAGTCCAGGCTGCTGTTACTTGTGAAAGTAACAGTCGTCTTGACTGTTGTTATTGCTTTTAAATACTCTACTCCCTAACTTGTACATTAGATGACACAATTGAATCTAAATCTTGGGTAGCAAATTATCAACCATTCTTGACTTTGACATTGATTAATTCGTGCTTGAGGAGGGTGCATTATTCCTGAAATGGTACACTTAGAAACACGATTAGATTGGGCATGTCATCATCAATAAATAGGTCCTAACAAATTCCCACTTTGATGATGACAAGCCCCATATAATTAATGTTCCCATTGAGTTCCCCCTTAAGTGGTTAGTCCAAGATAAATCATGAAGGTAGAAATAAGAGCAATGTAAACTTAAGAGACACACAAAGCCTAGAACAAGATTACTAACATATATAGTCCACCACATAACAAGAGTTTAATCAATAAGCAAGTAGAAAGAACATGAATTTTCCCTTTTCCCCCTCTTGACATCATCAAGAGGTAAGAGGCTACCCCCGGACACAGAATAATCATGCATGAGACGTCACATGAAAGACAACCATGGTTGCATCATAATAACAAGGTCAACACAAAGCAAAGGTTTAAACATGAGTTCAAACACAAAGTTCAACAAGGCTAAACCATAGTTTAATGAGTACACCACCGAATGATAATGAGAGAGGGACAATAGGTGTAAGGCAAAAGACAAGTTTGATTATGGGTAAACTCAGGGTGCGGAAGTTTGGTCATCGTTTTTGAGGATAATGAAGAAGATAGCAAAATGGTTGTGGTTTGACAATGAAGGTCTGAGTCACAGTCATCTCTACTGTTGCATTGGACTTTGTATATTGAAACTACCAAAGTATGCACCGATATAAGTTCTCAACATATGATGAAGGAACATCCACTTCTTATATTTTCCTTAGGACACAACATATGATGAGGGATCATCAATTTCTTATATTTTCCTTAGGACACAACATGTGATGAGGGATCATCAACTTCTTATATTTTGCTCTCATTTCATGAAGATTCTTGACAAAAATTGATCTTGACCTTTGAGCATAGAAACAGTGGCATACACTGTGACTTCCTTTCAATTTCTTCCAAATATTTTGCTTTACTTCTTTGGGATATTCTACATTGTACCCCTCAACTTTTCGACATTCTACGTGATACCCCTACACTTTTTAAAACATATATGGTACCCCTAATTGTTGTCATTATCATTAAATGTACCCCTAAACTTTATTTTCCGTCAATTAAACTCACTTTTAGGCGTTAAGTGATTACTTGGACGCGTAACCAAGCTTATCATTTATCATCCCATGACATAAGGACTCTATTAGGCTCAATATCCATCGTTGGACGTGATAATTTGGCATGAGATCAATAAATTTTCCGTCAAAAATTTTTTAGCTCATATATATCAATAAATATTAGGATCGAGATGGATATTGAGCCTAATAGAGTCCATATGTCATGGGATAATAAATGACAAGCTTGGTTATGCGCCCAAGTCATCTCTTAACGCCTAAAACTGAGTTTAATTGACAAAAAATAAAGTTTAGGGGTGCACTCAGTGATAATGACAACAATTAGGGGTACCATGTATGTTTTAAAAAGTGTAGGGGTACCACGTAGAAAGTCGAAAAGTTGAGGGGTACCATGTAGAATATCCCTACTTCTTTTCTCAAGACCGTCGCATTTTTCAATTGCATCTATTTCGTTTCCAATAATCACTTGGACATTTCGCATATTGCCTTCCCATTTCTTTCCACCTTTTTTTTTTCATCTATCTCCGTTTTTTCTAACCAACTTCAATTTTCAATTTCATCTATCTCCGTTTTTCTAACCAACTTCCCAATCATCTCTTGATGCATATGTAGAACATGTAGTTGTTTGGTTCTTTGTTTCACATAGACCTTTGCAACATAAGTGAATTGAATGTGAAGGGGTGGGGTCTTTGGGTATTGAAAATGAAGGATTTTGAGCAATTTGAAGAGTATAGGAGACATCCATTTGAAGGTGGTTGAAAGGGTTGGTATTTGGATTGATTTGAGAGGGGAGGTGTCCTCATTCAATAGAGTATATACCATTAAACACAAGACTAGACATGTGGTTGAGTGATTATTAAGCACATACACGGTTTATCGATTATGGACATAACATGGAATGAATAAACTAGAATAAAAGATAGCAAACCCGTTCTAGTCAATCATATGAGGGATTAGTTAAATTCACACAAAGACTATCTGCAATTAATTAAACCAATTTGTAACCTAAGTTTTTCAAATTGTTCTCATGCAAGTGGTTTAGTAAATATGTCGGCAATTTGATTTTCGGTTTTGCATAGAAAAATAAGTTTAATATGCCCTTTTTCTACGTGATCACGAATAAAATGGTGACGAATCTCAATATGCTTAGTCTTAGAATGTTGAAACGGATTTTTGGAAATATTTATTGCACTCGTATTATCACACATTATGGGGACGGAGTCAAAAATAATTCCAAAGTCAAGAAGTTGTTGTCTTACCCAAAGAAATTGAGAACAACAATGTGCGGCACTAACATACTCACTTTAGGCCGTTGAAAGAGCTACCGTATTTTGTTTCTTTGATCCCCAAGAGATTAAACAAGGACCAAGAATGTTGCAATTCCGGAGGTGCTCTTTCTATCAACCGTGCATCCCGCATAGTCCGCATCCGAAAATCCTATGAGATCAAAAGGACAATGTAAGGGATACCATAAGTATAGATTTTGTGTTCCAGTCAAATACCGAAGAATTCGTTTAACGGCTTTAAAATGTGATTCTTTCGGATTTGCTTGGAACCTAGCACATAAACAAACACTAAAGAGAATGTCGGGACGACTTGCGATCAAGTAGAGAAGTGAGCCTATCATACCTCTATACACCTTATCACTAACATTCTTACCGAGTTCATCTTTGTCCAATTTGGACCCGGCTACCATAAGTGTATCATGAGACTTACCATTAGTCATCCCAAATTTCTTAAGCATTTCCTTAATATACTTTTGTTGATGGATCTTGATTCCATCCTTTGATTGCTTAATTTGGAGCCCAAGGAAAAATCCTAGCTCACCCATCATGCTCATTTCAAACTCCGATTTCATTAGTTCCGAAAAATATAAGTAAAGGAGTTCATTTGTTGCACCAAATATAATGTCATCAACATATACTTGTACAACCAACAGTTAAATCATGACCGTGACTTTAAGAACAATGTTTTGTCAACGGAGCCTCTTTTAAAACCATTTTCAATAAGAAACTTAGACAATCTATCATACCAACATCTAGGTGCTTGTTTTAAACCATAAAGAGATTTGTCTAATTTGAAAACATGGTTAGGCAAGTCATTGTTCTCAAAACCCGGTGGTTGCTCTACAAAGACATCTTCTTCCAAATATCCATTTAAGAAAACGGTTTTAACATCCATTTGGAAGAGTTTAATGCCTTTGTGAGCCGCAAAAGCTATAAGCAATCGTATGGCCTCAAGTCTAGCTACCGGTGCATAGGTTTCATCGTAATCAATACCCTCTTGTTGGTTATAACCTTGCACCACTATCTTAGCCTTATTCCTCACAATTTCTCCCGAGTCATCAAGCTTATTGCGAAAGACCCACCTAGTACCAATGACGGTACGATTAGGCGGTCTAGGGACTAAGTGCCATACCTCGTTTCTTTTGAATTGATTGAGTTCTTCTTGCATGACAAGCAACCAATCTGCATCAGTCAAGGCGACTGTTACATTTGAAAGTTCAATTTGAGAAAGGAAGGCATTGTGGGCATAATATTCGTTGAGATGAGCGAGATTGTTGATGGATGATCTTGTTCGAATTCCCGAGTTGAGATCACTTGTGAGATTAGAGAGTGGATGAGAAATTTGGTGTTTCCACTTCTTTGGAACAACGGTTTCTTGTTCCCCCTCAAAGAAAGATCATCCACATGACTGTTTCTTTTGGCCTGGGAGTGGTCTTCATCGTCACACGCTTTGGGTAGATTCAGTTACGGAGGTGGAGGCAACGGTCGTTGGGTCTTTGCTTCCATAGAGGAAACAAGAAGCAGTGTGCTACGTGTTCCCCCGAATCTGCGATCTCCTTTGAAGGTGACAGTCCACTCGTCGTGTTCATTTGCAAGTCAGCGTTGGGAGCTTCTTCATTCTCAAACACGAAGTCTTTTCGAATAAGACCAATCTCAAATTTATCCTCATCATCTTCATCATTTTCATCCTTATTTTGTACCTGTCCAAGAATGGTAGATTCATCAAATATGACATGTACACTTTTTGGATTTAAAGGAGCTTCTAACATGTTTGCATCTAGCACATTCATCACATAACTTATAAAATTCTAACTTCATGTTAGGAAGACCTTCAACTAAGTCAAGTCTTCTAAGGGTATTAAGAGTTTTAGCACTAACATGTCCAAATTATTTGTGCCACAACCAAGAGTTATTTTTCATTACACTTATGCAAGACATAGTATGACCGGATAGCATGTTCAAATCGGTTAAGTAAACATCTTTGACACGTCTACCTTCAAGAATCAACTCATGGGTTGTAGTATCAACAATACGACACAAATGAGCACTAAATTCAATAATATTACCCTTATCACGAAGTTGCGAAATACTAAGGAGATTATGCTTCAAACCTTTGACAAGCCGCACGTTGTCGACACAAAGTAATGATGACTTACCAATCTTTCCAATGCTTATTACTTCACCTTTTTGTTGTCACCAAACGTTACCGTGCCACCATCATAAGCTTTGAGTGAGAGGAATTGGCTTCTATCACTCGTCATGTGACGAGAGCATCCACTATCCAAGTACCAAGTGCGGCCGCCTCTCACCAAGCCCTACACAAGATTAGACTTTGAGTTTAGGAACCCAAACAAACTTGGATCCCCTTTTATGATCAACATATCTCACAATGTCTTTCCTAATCCACATTTGCTTTACAACTTTAATGTTCTTGTTAATGTCATTATGTCTTTTCTTGCAAGCATTAAAGACATGACCATTCTTACCACAATAGTTGCAAATAGTGTATTCGGGAAGACGAACATATTTCCTTCTCCTAAAATCGGGTTTAGGCTTCTGGATGTAACAGTCAGACTGACTGTTCCATTTAAAACCGAGACCGGCAACTTTATCACATCTTTTAGACTGAATCGTGAGAAAGTTTAAGACGTTTTGGTTGCCTTCCCAATTTTTCGAAACATTCTTAGCCTCAACAAGTTCCTTGTTTAGTTCCCCGACTTTGAAGGTGAGATAATTGTTTCTTTCTTTAGAGCTTTCAAGCTCCCTTTTCATTATGTCATACTCGGATTTAAGCTCCATGAAAGTTTCAGATTTTTGTTGAACATTAAGCTTAAGACTCGAGATGCATTTATCTAGGTGAACGATTTTAGATCTAGATGAACTACATTCGGGATATTCATATTGAAATTTGACAATTTTTTCGTGAAGCATTCTAATCTCCCTATTGTAGGCATCTATGTTAACCTTAAGACATTCATTCTCCTTGGATAAGTTAGTGACAAGTTCATTCGAAACTTCATTGCTACTGTCAGAGGTGACAGTCTGAGACACTGTTACTTTAGGTTCTTCTACCTCATCAACTAGGTCATTAATGACGCCTTTGAAAAGAGATTTTTCTTTTAAAAGTTCATCATTCCTTTCAACTTCTATAGACAACCTTTTTTCCACTATGAAGTCATGAGTGTGAGCATTGAGTTTCGACACAAGATATCCAATTCTTTCTTTAGAATTTTCATACTTAGATGTCATTTTATCAAGACGCTTGCTTAGATCAACGAATTATTCGGATCTTTCGTGAGCATTAGACTTAGAAGTGCTACATTCGGGCATACCCTTTCTGAAAAAGGCAAGCTTTTCATGAAGAACTCCTATTTCTTTCTTGTGATCACATAATTCAATTTTAAGACACTCGTTTTCATTGACAAAATGTTTGACATGTTCAGTTGACTTAGGTAGATATTTGTTGGAAGTAACAGTTTCAGATACTGTTTCTTTTAAGTCAATTATCTCAACCACTAGGTCATCCAATTCATCTTTGAGAGCATCTTTGTCCTTCAAAAGGTCATCACGTTCCTTGGTTAGCAAGGAAACTTGCATCACCAAAGTGGTGTTGACATTTTCAAGGTCAGAGACATCCATGGGGATCATTTTAAGACACTCAAGTTCTTTAGTCAATTGTTTGTTCAATTTGTTGACTCTTTTTACTTCATCATAAGCCTCAGAGGTGACAGTGACACTGTCTGTTGCTTTCAGTTCATTTTTAAGGTTAAAGTTTTCTTGAGCAATTTCTTCAATTTCGTCTTGCATGACATCAAGCTTATCATTTTGTGAACGACACTTATCAAAGAGTTTGTCAAGAAGCCTACATACCTTTTCTTTGGAGTAAGATCTAACCTTGGCTTTTAGATGCTTTACCTCATTGTCGGAATCCGAGTCGGAATCATCGGGGTGAGCCATGAGACATCTAAGATGTTCAATTTTAGAATTTTTTGAGACTTTGTCCTTGAGATGACTTGTAAGACACATTTTAGACTCTAGTTGCTCCTTGATGAGTTCCTCATCTTCCTCGGAGTCGGACATTCCCCAAATTACGGTCATGACTCTATGTTTGTAGTCCCTTTTAACTTTATCTCGTTTTTCCTTTGATTCGATTTCATCCCACTTGGGACATTCTTTAACTTGGTGAGTTTTATCACCACACTTAAAGCATCCCACGGTGGAACTAGGTCGTTTCCTAGAAAACGTTTTTTCGAGTAATTATTATTGAACTTTCTATTTTCTTGATCATTGACCAACCCAACTAGATTCCTTGAGAACATAGCAAACTCGTCTTCCTCCTCGTCTTCTCCATCGCTTGGAGAGGACATGAGAGCGAGACTCCTTCTCTTTGAAGACTCACTAGAATGCCTATCGAGATTGAACTCGTGAGCCATTAGTGATCCCATTAGTTCATGAGGAGATAGGGTTGACAAATCTTTGGCTTCCTCTATAGCGGTAACTTTGGGTTGCCACTTAGAGGTTAGACTACGAAGGATTTTCCGAATGATGTCCTCGGACTCGAAATCCCTTCCTAGAATTTTTAGCTCATTAATAATACAAGAAAAACGTGAAGAAAAGCTATTTATGGACTCGTCCTTTGACATTCTAAACATCTCATATTGTTGCATGAGAAGGTCAATACGGTGTTTTCTAACTTGGGAAGTCCCCTCATAAGCAAGTACAAGAGAGTCCCAAATAGATTTTGCCGTAGGACATCCAGAGATTCGACTAACTTCCCCCTCACCAACACAACGTTGAAGAATCGACATTGCTTTGGAATTCTTTTCGGCAAGTTTGAAGTCATTTTCATTGTAATTTCTTTCCTCTTTAGTTTTGGTGAAACCGGTTAGCATATCGGTTTCCTCAATAACAAGAGGTCCATTTTGGATGATGTTCCAACATTGATAATCAATACTTTTGATGTAATGTTCCATTTTGAGTTTCCACCATCCAAAATTCGAACCGGTAAAGACCGGGATCTTGGAGTGTTTCTCGGAATCCATTACCCACGAATCAAACTCTAAGGCGATTAGCCTCGATCAAGAGCACGAGGCTCTGATACCAATTGTTGAGTTTATGGATTCAAGTACCTAAGAGGGGGAGGGGGTGAATTAGGTACTATTTAAAATTTTTAACCAAACTTAATTGATTTAAGTTAGTCAAATGGAATGATATCTCAAGTATCTAACAAACACCCCTTTTAAATGAAAGTTAAAAGGCGTATTGTTGAACTGACTAAAGCAACAGTGAGACAGACTGTTACTGATGGCTTTGCAAATGTTATATTTAAAATAAGAATACTTCGAATAATATTGAGAAATTAAACGAGTATTAAAATGAATGTTTGCTGAAGTATGAAAGTAACAACTGTTCTGACTGTAGCTATTTGTCTCAGTTTATGGAGTACGGACTGCAGACCAAATGTGACAATATATGGAACTGTTACTTCGAAGGTTAAGCAAAGCAAAGCAAAGCAAACAAAATAAGGAGCAGCGGAATAAAAAGCGAAGAGATAAACAACACAACAATTTTGAATTGGTTCGGCCGACACTCTAAAGGCCTACGTCCAATCTTCTTTTATTGATAAGTGATGTAATCTACTCCGACTACTTTGAAACACTAACAACAAAAGGACCAACAACCTACTCCGGTTGCGACACAAGTTCTAAGACTACTCCGTCTATGAACTACCAACAACCTACTCCGGTTGCCACACGAGTTAGAGGACTACTCCGTCCTAGAACTCAACAACTCACAACCTACTCCGGTTGCCACAAGGGTTAAAGGACTACTCCGTCCTAGAACTCAACACTCTAACTTAGAACGTTTACAAGGATCAAGTTTCCACGGACTGATTCTTTAACAAGAATTGATATGGACAACTTACAAGATCAAACGGTTCATAAGTGAGAGAGTTTAATACTTAAAGCAACAGTCACTGTGATTGTAACACTTGAAAATTGACTTTGAAAGCTTTGCAAAATATCAAAAGGATTTGAAATTGTTTAGCAAGAGCGGCTTTAGTGACACCACACTCGCAACTAACAGTGTTGCACGAGAAGGGCGGTTCCTGCGCAGCGAGAGCATCCCACAAGGTTTTTAAATTTCCATAATATGTTGTGACGGTCATACCTTTAGATTGACGACATTCATGTAATCGTGTTTTTAAATCATGAATTTTCGCCCCATCGACAACAGAGTATTGATCGGCTAATTCCGACCATAAAACCCGAGCATCTTCGGTATCGGAAACACTATCCAAAATTGACGGATCAATAGAATTGAGAATCCATTGAACCACGGTACAGTGGACAACTTCCCATTGCCCGAGCATAAATTCATTCGTTGGTTTGGCAATTGAACCATCACAAAAACCGAACTTGCGCCTTGATTTCAAAGATCGACGCATCGAACGACTCCATTCTTCGTAATTGTCGCTTCGGAGTTTGATATGGGTAATTGATTGTCCGGGTCCTTCCTGATTAATAAGGGAGAATGGGGATAAGGGATCGATTTTTTGTTTGGAATTGTTAGAGTCTTCCGTTCCTCCTGTCATTGTCGAGAAGAGGAAGACGGTTTATGGTGAGGGGTGGTGGTTCGATTAGGCGGCAGAGGAGACACGAGGGTAGGGTTTCCCTGAGTCTGATACCATGTTAAAGAGTATATTTGTGTAATCGATTTGTGTTAACTTCTCATTAATCAATAAACGGTATTTATACATAACAAGGGCCGGGTTTACATAGCTTAATAAGCCGGCCCTAATACTTTCTGACGGAGAACTCGGGTATATTTCTACTCATCTTTCGATTATATGGGATTTAATTTTGTGGAAATTGGATAGATTTTGTGAGACAAAATATGGCAAAAGATAGAATTTGATCCGCAATCGAGTTCCATTGCAGTGCTCTTCTTATTCTTTCTCGTAGTTTATTTCCAAAATAATGATCGCCTAATTTTCTATGTCATAGGCTGTGAAATGGAAATAATTAAATATTACGTACGTGCCTGCTTGCGTGCTTCTTTATTTTCTATGCTTCGTTTCTTATTTTGTTCCTTGTTCCGTTTTACACATACTCGCATCATACTTTTGATTCATTAAGCGCGTCATTCGGTCCATTCTCTTCCGTCTTATAATCTGATATACCAAAACACACTAAATAAGCCCATTTGCATTTAAAATAATAATAACAGTAATTAGATCTCGAAATTAACGAATATATAATAATTTAGCTCAAATAATGCGAAAGACGACATTAACAATATATGGATATGAGATAAAAACATATATAATATTGGGCTTATCAAATTCCCCCACACTTAGCTTGTTGTCGCCCTCAACAATGACAAAAGATGAGCTACAAACAAATAATCAACCTCAAAGTTTTTAGACGTAACTAAGACAGTTTATCGACGACAAACTAAAACATTTTTAGATATCATTTTGTCTAAGTTAGTGTAGTCAATGGAAAATATTTGTAGTTGGATTAGAAAGTAACATATACCAATTTTCCCTCCACTTCAAACTATACAACCAACTAATTAGCCAACATAAGTATTTTAAACCGCTTCTAAATTATAATTATAAATAAATGCATTAGCAATACACTCGATCCAACTACCTTCGTGCACATGTTCAAGTGTATTGACTCGTATAGGAGGGTGTGAGCAATTTAAGGTCCTAGGGAAAGGGGATTTACTTTCTGTATATAGTACGAGGATCGTTCTCCCGATCATTCAAGTGTATCTGTTAGGACCTATTTGTTGATGATGGCATGCCCAATCTAATTGTGTTTCTAAGTGTACCATTTCAGGAATAATGCACCCTCCTCAAGCACGAATTAATCAATGTCAAAGTCAAGAATGGTTGATAATTTGCTACCCAAGAATTAGAGTCAATTGTGTCATCTAATGTACAAGTTAGGGAGTAGAGTATTTAAAAGCAATAACAACAGTCAAGACGACTGTTACTTTCACAAGTAACAACAGCCTGGACTGTTGCCTCAATTCGTAACACTTGAATTCTTTTTTATCTTTCAAAAGCCTTTTTCGTGTCTCTTATTTTTGAAAGATAACTTTCATATTTTTATAAGGATTTGGCCTTCAATAAAAAGTGGTTTGAATAATTATCATTTTCAAAATGTTTCCTCTTTGTGCAAATTTGACACTTTGGTCTTTTATAAAACAAGAAATGCTTTTTGCCATATTTGTGTAAACTTGTCATCATGTGACTTGTCTTTTCTTCTTTGTTTTCTGAATTTGCATGAGGTTTTATGAATAATTTTCAAACACTCTCTCTCTTTTTGCCTTTGCATAAGAACCCTCTTTGGTGCAAGTTTGGGAGATTGTTGAGACTCATCACATGTGAGGTCTTTGACCCTTCAAAACCCTAGCAACTCCCTTGCTCATCCTCTCTATAAAAGGAGTGCCTTATCCTCTCATTTCTTTAAGACTTTTCAGAGAAATCAAAGTATTTTTGCAAAATTAGTTTTTAAAGAACACGAAATTTTCTTTGCAAAAAATCTTCTAAGTCTTCAACTGTGACAGTCGAAGTCACTATTACTTCATAGTGCTGTGCCCTTTCATCTAGAAATCGTTTGTACCAATAAGTTATCCTTCTCAATTCTTTTTAAGAAGCAGTCTAAGGAAACTAGGTTTGAAAACATTCTAGTTAGAGTGTAGAGTTTGCAAAATTGTTTTCAAGTGAAGAGCGATCCAAATTCCGTAAGGACGAGGTTGTCGACCTGAAGTATCGAGAGGTTGGCAAGGCCAACCGTGCCTTCTTTGAGGAGTATGTTGATGGAGCTACCCCCGATGTGATGAGACCACCGAAGAGGAGGAGTTCCGGCCCCAAGAATATGGTGGGCCGTGCCTTGGCTCTTCTTGGGTCGAACATGGGGTCTTGTGCTAGACCAGAGACCATCGCCGTCTTAGATCCATTTAGGATCCGTTCCGAGGAGGAAATCCATGCTAGGCGGGCCAACAAGAAGAACAAGGGGAAGATGTTCCTCGAGGGAAAAGGCAAGGGTAGAATGGAAGAGTGAAGACCCCCATTACCCGTTTTATTTTTATGTTGTATTATTGTTGTGAGTTTTTATTATGTTGTACTAGCTAGTTGTTGTGTGTTTTGTGCTAGTTTTATTATGTGAGGTGTGTTAGTTGACACCTTAGATTTGACAGGTTGTAGACTCGTCGAGCTTTATTTGTTGTTGAAATTGTAATCCCTCCCGTTATTAATTAAATAAGAGGATTGCCCGTGTCGAAAATTGTGAACGTTTGTTTCTTCCATCTATTTGGTGAAGGCAATTCAATTCGAATCGCCTTAAACAATTGCACTTGGAAAAGTGGTATTTTATGGAAAGGGAGAAAGGCTCATTTTTGTATTTTTGTGGGGAAAGGGAATGGTTTTCCCTTTCTTCTTTTTTGGGATGTTTTTATATGTGGGTAATGTTTTTTTGATTGTGGGGATGGTTGTATCCTCCTTGTGTAAGGAAGGACTGCCTACGTATTCACCCGAAGAGGTGATATCAAACCATGATCGTAGTTCGAAATGTTTTGTGAATTTGAATTGGGTTTTGTGGTTGTATCCCTCAGGCATAAGAGGGACTGCCTACGTATCCACCTGAAGAGGTGAAATCAAACCATGCTCGTAGTTCAGGGTTGTTTTGTAGATTTGAATTGGGTTTTGTGGTTGTATCCCTCAGGCATAAGAGGGACTGCCTACGCACAACCTGAAGAGGTGAAATCAAACCATGCTCGTAGTTCTGGGTGTTTTGTGAATTTGAATTGGGTTTTGTGGTTTTATCCCTCAGGCATAAGAGGGACTGCCTACGTATTCACCTGAAGAGGTGAAATCAAACCATGCTCGTAGTTCAGGGGTTGTTTTGTTTTAGTGCAAATGGACGTTGCCTTTGACGGATCAAAGGACATTTGAAACGGGCAAGGTGTCGTAGCTTAGACTCGATAAAACATGCAATTTCAACTCAGAACACGTTGAGGAACTTGACTTGAAAATGGTTGAGGTCGTTGCTAGTTGTAAAACTAGGCTAGGTCGTTGGTTGTTATGGTTCAAAGGTAGTATTTCTTGAGTTGGTCTAGGTTGGTCGGGTTTGTAAAGTCCTCCCCGTCTAGGTCACTCAGTCTCACTGCGCCCCCCCCCCCAAAGTATTTTCTTGACCAGGTATGGCCCGGCCCAGTTGGGTTTGAATTTTCCCCTCGGATCGACGAGTAATGGTGCTCGAACTGACTTGAGGACCAAGTCGCCCTCCTGGATGTTTCTGGGTTTAACCTTCTTGTTGAATGCCCGTTGTATACGTCGTTGGTATAACTGGACGTTGTGCAAGGCATTGAGTCGCCGTTCGTCTAGAAGAGTGAGTTGTTCGTACCTTCGACGGGTCCATTCCGCCTCAGGGACTTGACTCTCTAGTAGGATGCGTATAGATGGGACCTGTAATTCTACCGGTTGAACCGCCTCCATACCATATGCTAGGTAGAAGGGTGTGGTGCCCGTCGGTGTTCGAATGGAGGTTCGGTATCCCTAGAGTGCGAATGAGAGTTTGCTCGGCCAATCGCGGTAGTTGTCTTGCATTTTCTTGATAATGGTGACAAGAGTTTTGTTCGCTGCCTCCACCGCTCAGTTAGTTTGGGGACGGTAGGGGGATGATCGATGTCGTTTGATCTTGTATTTCTCCAGCAAAGCTTGAGTTTCCGCCCGGAAGTGAGAGCCTTGATCGCTGATGATTTCATGGGGTACCCTATATCGGCAGATGATGTTGTTTTGAATGAACTTGGCCACTTGTTTGGCGGTTAAAATTGCATACGACTGCGCTTCCACCCATTTGGTGAAGTTGTCGATGGCGACGAGGATGAAGCAATGCCCCTTGGTGCCTATCGGGTTGACTTTCCCGATGATGTCGATGCCCCAGGTTGAGAAAGTCCAGGGTGACGTCATGGTGTACAAAAGGGATGGTGGTATGTGTTGTATGTTGGCGAAGATTTGGCAATTGTGGCAATGTTTGACGTAGTTACGGCAATTAGCTTCCATGGTGGTCCAGTAGTAACCTAGCCGCATGATTTTCCGTGTAAGCATCATTGCACTCATGTGAGGGCCACATTCTCCGTCGTGAACCTCTCCCATGACTTTCTTGGCTTTGTGATGGTCGATGCAAAGGAGGATAATTCCTTGGGGTGTTCTTTTGTAAAGTTGATTTTGGTTTATCACGAGTTGTGATGCCAGTAAACGGATGGCTCTTTGTCCTCTTTGGTCAGAGTTGGGAGGGAATTCATTTTTGGTTTTGTAATTGAGGATGGCTTGGTACCAAGGTTCATCATGGCTTTCCTCGTCGTTGATAATGGCACAAATGTGGGCTGGCTCGCTCCTTCTCTTGACACACAGGGGCATTGATGTCATGTCGTCAGGTATGTTGACGAGCACGGCAAGTTTTGCTAGGGCATCAGAAAATTGATTTTCTTCTCGTGGAAAGTGGAAGTAGTCGACTTGGTCAAAGAATTCGGCCTCTTGACTGATCTTCGCTCGGTAAGGAGCTAAGCTGTCAGATCGGATTTTCCATGATCGGGATACCTGATTGATGATGAGTGAGGAATCGCCGTGGACCCTCAATCTCTTGATGCCAAGTGTGATGGCTGCTTGTAGGCCGATGAGACATGCTTCATATTCAGTGGCATTGTTGGTGACGGCGAAGTCTAACTTGACCGAGATCGGAACATGTTCTCCCTCTGGTGATATTAGAAGGATTCCTACCCCGAAGCCTCTCAGATTAGATGCACCATCACAGTATAGATCCCATGCGTCAGAGTCGGCACAAAGGATGTCTTCGTCAGGAAGCGACCATGTGTCGGTCGTTAGATCCTCGTTGACGGGATTTTCTGCTAGGAAGTCGGCAACTGCTCTTCCCTTGATAACCTTGAGGGGTACAAACTTGAGGTCGAATTCGGACAACATCAGTGTCCATCTAGACAGCCTTCCGTTTAGTACGGGTTTTTCAAAGATGTATTTAACTGGGTCCATCTTGGAGTAGATGTGGACCGTGTAGCTGAGCATGTAATGCCGCAGCTTCTTTGTTGACCATACTAGGGCAAGGCATGTCTTTTCCAGTTGGTATACCTTGTCTCGTACTCAATAAACTTTTTGCCTGATGTAGTAGATGGCTCGCTCTTCGTTGCCAACTGTTTGTGCTAGCATTGCTCCCATGGCCGTGTTGGTAACAGTCAGGTATAGGGATAGAGGAATCCCCGGTTGAGGTGGCATGAGGACAGGAGGTTTGGATAGGATTTTCTTTATCCTGTCAAAGGCCTTCTGACAGTCATCGTCCCAATCGGTGTGATCGGAGGCTCGAAGCTTTTTGAATATTGGTTCATAAATCATAATGAGCTCCGGCGTTGAAGCGGCTGATGTATTGAACCTGACCGAGAAATCCCCGTGTAGCAATATGTACCCCACTGTGTAGTGAACACAGTCTTGTGCATGTCTTCCTCAGCCATTTTAATCTGGTTGTACCCAGCATACCCGTCCATGAATGATAGGAGAGCATGTTCGGCAGTATTGTCCACCAGAATGTCAACATGTGGTAAAGGGAAGTCGTCTTTTGGACTCGCCTTGTTTAGATCCCTGAAGTCGACGCAAACCCGAATTCTTCCGTCTTTCTTTGGTACGGGCACAACGTTGGCCACCCAATCCGAGTATTCAGACACTTTGATGAACCCAGCCTTGAAATGTTTGTCTACTTCTTCTTTGATTTTTAGGGCCCACTCAGGACGCATCCGGCGTAGCTTCTGCTTCACAGGTTTAGCTCCGGGTTTAATGGGTATCCGGTGCTCTGCAATTTATTTGTCAATCCCAGGCATATCTCTATAAGACCAGGCGAACACATCCTTGTATTCGTGGAGGAGGTCAATGAAATTTTGTCTTTCCGAGGGGTCCAGGGTTGTCCCTATCCTAAGTTCTTGAGGTGTATTGTCGGTTCCTACGTTAATAGGTTCGGTCTCCTCAATGATGGGGGTTCTGGTTTCCTGTTTGTCAAGTTCTTTGGCTAAGTGAGGTGGGTAGTCACTCAAGTCAAATTCCTCATAGTCATTCAGAATTGCATTGCAGTTAAATTGAGACGAGTCATAAGCAAACTTAGCATTCATTAAATTGACACGAGCGAAAAGCTCGGAAAGGACAGACATCTCGTGGTCAGTCAGAGGTGACACAACAGAGGAAGTGGCCCCTGCAACAGGCTCCAGGTTGTCACCATTCATGGGAGTGGGGGTGACCCTAGTAGACTCGGCCTCTGAATCAGCCACGACTTTGTGATAAAATAGTGGGAAGGGGACCTTGAATGGGACATCAGAAGTGTTAGGAGCTATGGCAGACTCTTACTCCGACTCAGACTCAGACTCAGATCCTCCTTCATCTCCCTCCTTGAACACAGGGCCTTCTCCAGTTGTTATCTTAAGAATGCGGCCTTGGCGATCGGTCCACTTGACAGTCTTCCTCTAGCCTTGGGTAGCTTTCTCCGGGTCAGTATCGGAGATCAAGGCGGTTGGATCAAATTGATTGTCCTTCAGGGCGATGTTGATGTTGTCCTCATAGTCGAGGTGTTTGACGTTATCTTCCCCGAAGAGGAGTGTGACAGCTTGTCCGTCAAGGCATGGTGACGGCTTGGACTCAGTTGATGCAGCTTCGATGTTGTCTGGGATAAAGTAGCAGTCCTGGAAGACTTCCACTCCCGGGTACCTAGTCTTCGCCACAGAGTCATAGATCGGTTCCGGAAAGCCGTGGTAGAGTTCATACTCTCCCTCGAGGACAAAGTATCCGTTGAGAGTCAGGTGGTAGGGACGGAGGATAACCCCGTGCTTCTTGCGTTTTCGGACTAGGAGGTTCATCTCCCGGATATCTTTGTCAGTAGGTTCGTACCCCAGCCCAAAGGGAATGTTGAGGACCTTAGCCTGTGTCAAGGGAGGCAAGGAGTCCTTTAGTGGATTGAGCGGCAAACCCGGGAAGTAACCCTGACGCATCATGATACGGTTGACCGTGAGGTTAGTGAACGGGTCACACTCAGAGGTCGCCGATTCATCAGTTATAGCGTTCACGGCTTGGAAACCCCACATTTCATTATCGTTCTCCTCAATGGCTTGGGAGGCTATCCCCCTTCTCATAACTGCTTTGATTGGGGAAGTGGGAATCGTGATTGTTTTCCCGTTGAAGTGGACCCTGATCTTCTGGTGGAGCGTTGATGTGACCGCCTTGACGGCGTAAATCCAGGGACGTCCCAGGAGCATGTTGAAAGACGCGTCGAAGTCGACCACTTGAAAACTGGTTTGTCTTTCTAAGGGTCCGGTTGTGACGGTCAAAATGACTAGCCCAACGACCTTGTGACGAGTGCCGTCAAAGGCGCGTACTCCTTGATTCGTTGGGATCAAATCTGATTCCTTGACACTCAGCCTGTGGGCAGTTTTGAGAGGAATGACATTCACGGCGGAACCGTCATCTACGAGGACCATTGGTATATTCTTCTGGAGGCATTGTACGGTGATGTACAGGGCCAGGTTATGATTAGCTCTGAACGGAGGGATGTCCTCGTCGGAGAAGACGACCGGGTTACTCAGATCAGGGGCATCTCTCGCCATGTGCGTCAGTATTTCTTCTGGGGAAGAGGTGAAGGGCACGGTTAATTTTTCCAAGGCCTGCAGCAAGGCCTGTCGATGCTCAAAGGATGTTGCGATCAGTTGCCAAATTGAGATTTCGGCTTTTGCTTTCTGGAGCTGTTTCAGGATTGAGTTCTCGGGGGCCTTTGGTTGAGTGTCCACCTCTGGGACGATTTGGTCATTTGTTGTTGGAATGACCGTTGGATTGTTCGGGTTTTGATAGGGACGTCCGGATCGGGTGAGATGTCCGATTTCTTTCGTTCGCTTCTCTTTCCCTGGGAGGATATAAACATCTTAAACATCATCCCTCCATATGCCGTTAATTTCAGAGTCTCGAGGATACCTTGGAGGGGTATTCCTCGGTGGGTAGTTCTTGTGGGGAATATTTTTGGTGAGGGCGATTTTTATGGGGGGTGGTTATTTTGAGAGTAGTTATTTTGAGGGTGATTTTCGTGAGGTCTATGCCAGAATGGTCGTGGGAGCAATCCATCCTGGGGTGGGTAGTTTTGAATGCTTAGGGAATTCTCCCTTGCGCGCGGTGTTGGGGGATTGAAAATGAGTTGACGGTAGGCGTCGTCGAGTCGGGTGATTCTTTCAGAGAGGCTGGCCATGGCCTCTTCAACTTGCTGAAACATAGTGAGCATAGTGGCAGTACTAAACACAAACACTCCGTCTGAAGGATCCTTTTCCAAAGCATTCACCTCGTTGTCAATTGGCAGGATGAGGTGAGAGCAGTCTAGGGTCGGCTTATCGTCAGAAATGGCGTGAATCCCCAGAGGATTCGTCTTATTATTTGGCTTAGTTGGTGGGGGTATACGCAAATCTCCCTTCTCAATCATGTCTTGAATGAGGTGCTTGAGTTTGAAGCAATTTTCGGTGTCATGCCCCTTCCCTCGATGATATTGACAGTAGGCATTGGGGTTCCAGAATCGGGACTTCTTGGCGTCGGTCGGATCCGGGGTGGGTCCGATCGGTTGTAGCTTCCCTTGGTCCATGAGCCTTTTCAGGCCATTTGCATAAGTCGACCCTATGTTGGTGAACACTCTCTGCGGGCGTTCGGTTTTCTTGGTAGATGGTTCGACGAGGTTGACCTCATCAATCTTGTTTGTCTGACCGTAAGGGCGAGATCCGGTTGAGGTGGATCCCTGGTAACCCCTGCCAGTGGTCTTTGCTAAGACACCCTTTCGTAGGTCGTCCTCAATACGTGTCCCCAGAATCTGCATTATGCTGACACGGGTTTTGGCTTAGAAGGGTGGGTTACACACCAAGCAATCAAACCCCGATTTGCGAGAGGGATACCAATCCAAACAAAAATGTGTAAGGAGGGTGCCCTAGCCTCGTGCTCGAAAGTGATGAAAGCTCTTTGACGAAACAAAAATGTGTGACGTCAATGGTATGCTTGATTCAATCGGGATTCAAAATGCGGGAATGAGAAAACTCACGCCGACGAAACGAGTCAATTGGTCGAAAAGGGTTAGGTTGTGGGCCCGGACAAGGAAACCCGACCGTGACCGTAATATCAATTAATGCATTCCAACCAAGACCTCGTTCGAGTCTCACCATCTAGGGATCACAAAGACGTAAGTGTCCTAGTTTTCCCCAGCGGAGTCGCCAATCTGTGGACATAGCCACCTACACGCCAGGCCAATCTGCGGACGTATAACGGTCTTTTTGAAAGCCACGCTCGGCGGCGTAAAAATGCTTTCGACCGGATCGTTTTAGATCGGTCGGTTTCGTCTCGGTAAGGGTCTCGAAACGATTAGAGATGTTCGGAGTCGCCACCAAGCATTTGTGGGATGCCTGGAACCCGTTCGAAATCCACTTTATACCTCGGTCAAATCGAAGCACAAAGCAGCGTTTGACATAGGTACTAAAGATAAGGAAATCATCCCTCTTTAGCATCCTATCTCTAGAATGACTCTCGTACGCCCTGGATAAGGTCGTCCACTATCCAAAGTTTCTGAATAAGAGGTGAAGGTACGTATTGGGAAGCCCTTTAATCGGACACCCAATCCCGCCCGCGTTTAGCGGCCTCTACTGATCGATCTTGGTTGGTTTAATGCAAAAGTTGATAAAATGGTTTAAATGCATGAATGCACATCCAATGATTTAAACCTAACATGTGAGAGCTTTCTAAGTCGTTTGATTTAATCCAAGTCTCAAGTATAAGATGTCGAGTTGTATTAATGATTGATTTGCATGCAAGACGAAAATTAAACATCCATTTATTGTATTAGGTTTAGGGTGTATAACATGATCCATTTGTCTTAATAAGGCATTTTGCAAGTATGGTTTGAATAGTCATCTGATCCGTCCTATATCCGGGTTAACCGGAGTCGGGATCGTCCTAAACTAATGCTGGAAGGGAACAGGCCCTGTACCAGACGGCTATATGAGGCGCGAGCCAGCCGGCGGTGTAAGGGGCCTCCCTCTGGTTTTGAAAATGATAAATGGGGAGTCTTTTTAGGCGCGGGTTAGCCCACGGTTTATGTGCCGTGTTCTGACCTTTTAGAAAACGTTATAAAACGTGTTGAAAATGGGTGTTTGAACCCGGTTTGATTTGAAGGGGTCGTTTAGACCGCATTTGTTGATTTGAAGAACTAGACTCGAATAATCATCATTATTTGATAATATCCGGTGTCGGGTTCGATTTGTCAAACTTGACATGAATAGTTTTGAAAATAATTATGGACTAATTGTTTTAATTCCATTTGAATGTAATTAGTCGATTCTCGTCATCGTACCCGGGTTAAAATCCGGCATGGTATGTAGAACCAAGGATTATTTTGTGTTGGTGACTAATATGTTTGTTTGAAAATGTAAAGAAATGAACTAAAAGGCTTTAAAATACCTTTTAAATGTCATTAACCAAATATTATCACCGAAACATGGATTTAACCGTCATGGTATGAGGAACCAAGGGTGAAAAATGTTTTATGGTTAAAACATGTGAAATAAAACAACAAAGGTTCGAAAATACTTGAAATGGTGAAAACCGATTACAAATATGAAAAATGGATTAAGGGAAATGACGAGAAAAAAAAACGGTTGATCTCTCGTCTGAGCACCCCATTTAGGCGCAGGCCAGTTGGCGACCTAAGGGGCTTCTGCCTCAGACCAAAAACCAGTTTTGGCTCGTTTATTCCATGTTTTGGTTCATGGTATACATGTTTTAGCATGTTATAGTCATGAAACAAATGAAAACATAATAAAAGAGGATTTTTCACCCTCATACTTACATGTTTGGTTATGGCGAGTGACCGACGTAAGGGTAACAACTCGTTTGATCGGAAAAAACTCGGTTTAAAACCGTTTTGGTAAGTAAAAGAGTTTTTTAAAAGTTTAGTGATGGTGTAGTGGTCGAAATGGTCGGTAAAGTGATTTAATGCACGATGAAGGTACCAAACAATGTGTAAGGCTCGTGTTTACGATCGGTAGGTCGTAAATACGCGTTGGATTGTGACTTTAGAAGTCGAGTCGAGAATTTTAAGGGAGAAAAGAGGGGGCGGACACTCGCGTAAGTCTCAAATGGGTGGCATTTGAGGGGTATTTATAGGAGAATGAGTGGTTGTGTGAGTTTTGAGCAACGTGGCCACCTGGGCTGCTCAAAGAGGCGCGAGCCACGTCGCGGGTCTTCGAGCTGTGTTGTCACTTTCACAACAAACGCAATCATGATTTGTTCTATCCTAGGATTTGTAGTCACATGTTTGGTACTTGACCAACATGAATCCGGGAAAACTTAAGGTAGAAGGTTTGAAATGTTTGTTTTTTTGTGGTTGACTCGGCTTGACTCGTTGTTGGAGTCGGGATTTGAATTTTTGAGTCGGTTTTTGGTCCGGTGCCAGTTTTGACTCTAGTTAGTGTCATTGCGACCCCGTCGTCGTGCATTAAACACTCCATGTATTTTTGAAATGTTTTGAAATGTTTTATTTTCGAAATCGTTTTAAGTTTTCCGACGTAAAGTTGTACACAAACTGTCGATCAAACGCCGCGATTCATAAACATGTTGTAGTCCGATAATCATCGGGTGTTTGTTGGAGTCTCAGCAGATACTGGGTATCTACAATACCGAGACAACCGAGTACATCAGTGACGCCAGACGGTGACGGACTGACTGCCGGAGCGAGGGATGAGCCAGACGGACTGTCTTTATCGTCTTCTACAGTTCTACCTTTGAGTATGTGTCATTGTGTGATTTATGTTTATCGTTGTTTCTGACTTTCTCTGTGTGGTTTATGTTTATCGTCCATTTTTTTCATTTTTTTTAATTTATTTTTTCGCACGTGAGAGTACGTGCCCTCACTTTGCCTCCAAAATCTATTCATGCGTACTTAGAATTTATTCATGTCACTATTTCTAGTATACAAGTAACTAATTTTTGTTCTTTTTTTAATTTAAAACGGAACTTTAAATTAAGAAAGCGGAAATAATCATTGGTTAAAATCACGGTGGAAGGCGTGATTTTAACTAATGATTATTTCCATTTTCTTAATTTAAAGTTCCGTTTTAAATTGAAAAAGAACAAAAATTAGTTACTTGTATACTAGAAATAGTGAAGTGAATAAATTCTAAGTACGCATGAATACCGAAATTGTAGCCGTAGTTATTAGCTCTGTGCCATATCGTTGCACATCACAAGTAGAGGCATAGCCGCATGTATAGAAATGAAATGTGTTTGTTTACCTTCTATCTTTGTTTTTTTTTTTGCAGCTATAAAAAGAGGTATCCTAACTAACCATTGCCTTACATTCAAGGCCAAGGACAACATTATAAAATGACCTAGAGCTATAACTAAAAGATGGGGTCAGTACATTATTATGATTAGAAAATAAACTACAGATGGGGTTGACAACCAAACAAGGTTTCTTCACGGGGCGATCAGAGCTGGCCAATTGCATGAATATTCCTTTTCTCTTCTTTAATAATTGAGCTTCGGAGGAGTACCTCGAACAAGACACACTTACGCTACGAGGACGTAGAAATTTATGGGAAAGAGATCTACTTTTTGAGAAAGTAGATAAAATATGTTTTGGAGGCTCATCCCCTTGGCTTTGATTCCTCTTGGAGGTGGTGATTCTCCATTTCTCGTGGATAGGATGAGTATATGGGTACTTGCAAAATAGAGTAAAAGGGGTGGTTGATGGATTCTTAACCGAGAGAATCTTACACTTCTTAGGGCGAGCGGAAAAGACGAAAGGCGGATGGTCATTAGAATCCTCCTGAGCTTTGGGGACATAAGTACCAAGCGATGGGAAATTGTCACAAATTGAAGATGCGCAAGACGTCACGGCCCCGGTAGAGGACGAGCTCAAACTTACGCTAGGAATATCAGGTTCCACATTGATAACATCGGAAGGGGTAATGTTTTCCTTCATTGCCCCCATCATCATAGATTTCCCTTTTTTAGGACCTCTCTTCTTCTTCTTCTTCTTCTTCTTCTTCTTCTTCTTCTTGTAACATTTTTCTCTTACAAACTCTCTCTCCTTTGTAGTCTCACCATTAAGGATTCAAATTGTTAAAGTTGACGAATCACGTTTATGGTAAAAGCTCACCGTTCTCCCTTCCAACAACTTCTTATAAAAATTTGCTGGGATCCTTAAAGTATAACTATCACCTCCCTTTTTGGAGAACCGGAGAACTGATATATTAGCACCAATACTTCGTACCTCCGTCCCTTCCATATTCACACTCTCAGCATCCTTTATACTCACATCACTTTGTTCTTCCATCACCTCTGTAACCACGCTTGCACCACTATCATTTATACCCACATCACATGCCGAAACAAGAACAGTCTTCTTGTTGTGCCCATCCACACACTCTTCAGTAGCAACCTCCAACACTCTTTTTCCATTTTCCTTGATGAGAAGGTGACCTTTTATCACCTCTAATTCCCTTAACACATCCTTATTACTAGGTTCAACCATTAAGGCCTGAACCAGATCCAATACAGCTTTCGAAAACCTTATCAACTTCATATAAGCAACCGCCCTACGAAAAAGTACCTTAACATTACGAGGGAATATGTTCAAAATCATGGAACATAAACCCGAGGCAGCTTTGTATTCCTCATGTTTCAGGGCACATGCAGCCATATTAGACATAAGGGAAACAACAAGGTTAGATAATGATTGAATCTCTTCACCTCCAATATTTCGCAAGCACAAACTAAGTAATTTACAAGCTTCATCGTAACACGCTGCGGCACTATCAAAATCATTTTGCCGAAAAAGACCGTTCCCCTTATTTTTCAGCTCCTTCACTTCAGCTAAGATTAGCGGAGCTGACCCCTGCAATTGCATAAAGTAGCCTAACATCCTATCCCCATCATTCTCCATAAACCCATCGCTGACATGGGCACTAGCAAAAGCTTCAAGAAACTTATGATAAACGGTAGCGGAAGACATAGAAAAACGGTTCCAAAAAAGGGACACAGCACACCACAACACCGAAACTAATTAGAAAAACTAAACAAAATGGGACCAGACGGATTTATTGGCTTGGAAGAATTTTATTGGTTTCACAAATGAAATTGCTACAAGTAGACAATTAGTCACACACCACACCCTCCAAACTACGCAGAAAAATGGGGGAAGCCCCACGACACAGAACAACGACCCAGCAAAAAACCAGTAAAACAAGCTGACACACAATAAACAAACACTAAAAAAAGACGATCGGAGAAGATGAGTCCCCGTTGACTTATCAGCCACGAAAAACCAACAGAAGCAAAAGACAGACGATCAAACAAAGGCGAAAAAGGGAAACAAACCTGAACCCTAAAATTAAAAGACAAAAATCAATCTAGAAGGGAGAAACGGAGATGCGGTTGTAGGTGTTGACAACCGGCATGCAGGTGGGCGACTTAGCGAAAGTCCCCAAAACCCGATCGCGATTGATAGATGAAAACGAATACAATCGATTAACTAAAGCGGAAAACTCACAGGATGACAGTGACGGAAGGACTATAAAAGGTTGAAGAAGTCTCGTCGGCGACTCAAAGAGGCGACCGGAGAAGCCGCCGGCGAGATGATGATCGATATTTAGGGGATTTTTATTTTGGGTTTTTTAATTTTCGCTCTCTTGGGTTATCTGGTCCCTTCAATCTTTGTTAAGATTTTCTAGAAATGTTTGTGTAACCGAAATTAATAATTTATACTATTTTTTCAAAATTTGTAATCGTCTTTTAGGATTAGATAATTTAATGTTGTTGAGAAGATGGAGAGAGTATTTATAGGTGAGAAGATGACAAATATTTAAGAACTAAATTACTTCCTAAAATGGAATTAAATTAGGAATTTAAGACACAATTAGTCATAAATTGATGTCATTAATGCTTGGTTTAAGGTTTTCATTCCTTTTTTGGCACTTTAAAGGGTTGTATTTATCATTTTCCTTTAATTAATGCGATGTTTTTAATATGTACGACTACTGACTGATTCATGTGTTTTAACTATTTATATCATGGATCACATGCACGACAATATTCGACGTCCACCATCATGCAAAAAGTGACCCGACCAGCTGATTAATGTGTATTTGTTTTCATCTTAGTGAGTTAATATACTAGTAGTATTTAATATGGTTTTAAGTTTAATAGAGTAGGGCAAATCAAATAGTTTAAGTCTATCTGGTTAGCCCGACTCAACTCAACCCGATTTTTTTCCAGTCATGGGCCTTTAGTTAGGGCCAAAAAACCCATAGGCCGACTCATTTTTTGGGCCAAGTATAGGCATAGTACTTGGCCCATTTTTTGGCCCGGTCCGAGCCAAATATGATTAAAATAAAAGGGATATGCTCATTCATGGACGAGTTTTACTCTTTTATGGACTTAAATTACCATAATACACCTCTCATTTAACAAAAAAAAAAAAAAACGCAGTAACCCTTCCCTTCCACCACCACCTTCTTCCTCCATTCCTACCACCCTTACCCACATCTGCTACCACCGTCGCCAACCCCCGTGCGTGAACCAACGATATTGCCCATCACCAACCCTAGCCCACGACCATAACCCCTCCCTTACAGCCAACATCCTGATGCACAACCACCGTCCGCCGCCAACAGCCGCCCTACACAATCATACACCCACGAGCGTATTCCTACACGCAACCCCCACCCTGCCCTCTTCTCTTTCCGGCGACCAGCCGTCTACCCCGACCATCATTCCTCCAAAAACCCTAATTGCAAAATTAGCCTAATGAATTTGTATTTGGTTAATTTTGAGACAAAAAATCAATGTTAGTTAATAAAATTAAGATTGTTATTTGTTCAATGTGTGAATTAAGTGCATAATGAATGAATCTGGTAGGATTTATCAAATTTCTTGTGAAAGAGGAGAAAAGGGAAGAAGAAACAACTTTTTTTCTTATTTTTTAAGAGAAGGGTATGAGTTGGAAACATTATGAAAAAAGAGTTCGTGAAAGTGTAAAACGTGTCCATGAAAGAGCAATGACGAAAGAAAAAGAGTTCTACTATTTGATTTCACTAACCGTGATTCTGTATTGTCAAGCTGTAAATTTTATGACAATTGTTGACAATAACTACTTTAACCAGGGACGTAGCTAGGATAAAATACCCGATTTGTAAGCATCGACGACGTTTTTATTCCAAAAGACGATTTTGCCCCACATCTCAATAACTTTACTCTTTTCTCTCTAATTCAAAATTCCCCAAAATAAACCCAACTTCAATCACCATCACCACCACCTATCCGACTACCACCACTGCTACGCCACCACCGCCACCACCACCGCCAGCCGCCAACTTCAAAGAGGTTAGTCACCTTTTTTAAAAAAAACAAATTAGCTCTGTAATTGTAGTTAAACTTGAAATTAAATCATTTATTTGGTTGTTAATCGATTATATGACTTTATTTGTGAATATTAATTGATTACGAGTATATGTTTTTATTTGGCTATTTAATTGAATTAATTTTGATTATTAGTTTAGGTTTTATTAAACTTAATTGAATTAGTTTTGAAATAGGTTAGTTTTTCTTGTGAATTTCTTGTGGATTAGTTAGTATGATGTTAATTTCATTATTGTTTGTAATTAGGTTGTTGTTGTTTGCGGAATATGTTAGAATTTGAGTCGATTTTTTTTGTTGTTATTGCGTGTTTGGTGTCAATTTGGGGAAGGGGGAAGAAGACCATGGAACAAAAGTTGAATCTCAACAATTGACAATGGCAAAACGTTGAGATCCAACGTTTGAACCATGGCAAAACGTTGAGATTCAACGTTTGCACCATGGTAAACGTTGAGATTCAATGTTTGATCCATGATAAATGTTGGATCTCAATGTTTGGCCATGGTTCCCACGATGGATCTCAACGTTTGGCCATGGTCAATTGTTGAGATTCAACTTTTGTCCATGGTAAAATGTTGAGTATCAACTTTTGGTCCATGGTCGATTGTTGAATGTCAACTTTTCGTCTATGGTTCGTTCAATTTTTTTTAAACCGTGTTTATTGCTATTATTTGCCGATTTTTTAAGTTTTATAAGTTTGTAGTCAATGAGGGTATTTTATAATATTTTTTATTTGATTAATGCAGATGGGAGATCGAAATGTCAGAGGAAAGGCCATTATGCAACCTCCGCCTCTGCCACCCGGACACGACCGTAATGATACGATCTCGAAGCGTCGTTTGTGGGTTAAGCAGGCCCACCCACAACCACCACCACTTAGAGAGCTGAATCGTATGGTTATGATGCCTACTCCCGGTTACGTCCGTAGTGGTTCGGAGGAGGCGAGGTCACGGGAGGTTGCCGGTAGTTACCGGCTTGTTGGAGAGGAGAAGCCGTCGGATGAGGGGTTGGAGGACGAGGATGTTGGAGAGTATCGGTTCGTAGAAAACCCGTCATCCCAAAGAGTGTTGACTCAGAGGTTGGCCCGGGATCATACAGGATGCTATTCGAGTGTTATAGAGACGTCCTGGAGCACGGACATGGCGAGGCCGAATAGGGATACTTCTTCGGTCCTGAGAGAACCCGTTCCTGGTGGTCCTAGTAACATTGTCGTGTTACGGAGTTTTGGTGGACACGTTGTGTTCAAGTCTTGGTTAGACCCTAACCGGAGAATATGATATCGTGGCTGAAGTGCTACGAGAGGCCGAAAGTTGCGAGGGAGATATATCTCCGCGATGTTGTTGCCGCTAGGGTAGAGGTGAGCTGGCATGGGGTTTTAAGGGGCTATTTTACCACTGGTCTAGACGATAACCTCCTTACTTCTTTTATCGAGAGGTAGCACCCGGATACAACACTTTCCGGATGCCTTTTGAAGAGATTAGAATCATGCTCCACGATGTTGAGCGGATTCTTGGGCTATCTGTTAGTGGTGACCAGGTATTTGTGGACGGTATGGCCGAGGCTGATGATAGTTGTTTTGAGGGGGAATATTGCTAGGTTTTATGGAGTTTTTGAGTCCGAGGTGGTACCACCACGCTATAAGAATGGTGTTTTACGTACGACAGAGATGAGGAATGTATTTTAGGGAGGCAACGAGCATGACTCGTTCCAGGCATATCTCTTGATTTTATTGGGACACTCTTTTCATGGATAAGAGTGGTGTAGGGTGAATGCTCGGTTGTTGCCCTTGCTTGATAGTCTTGATCGGGTTTATTCATATGCTTAGGTTGCCGCTTGTTTGGCTTACTTGTACCGACAGTTAGGAATAGCATCGCGTCGAGATAGTATTGGTGTTAGTGGTTGTCTGCCGTTACTCCAGGCATGGATGTACTAGTACATTCCCAAGTTCCGACCCGTCGCCAGATTCTATCTCGAAGACCGACCTCTAGTTCAGGATTGGGCCCGCTTGCCTCGGTCTAGGGGTGATTTTTGAATCTCTGTTTTTCAAAGAAACCAACTTGCATGAACAAGGTAATCCATGAGTCGTTCGTAGCACGTGTCCACATTGATCCTCAACCCCGATACCCAAACCAAGACCTTTCAAAAGTTCTTTCTCAATTATCTCTATGGCCATAGTTAACATGTTCCTTTGTGAAGAGGTTAGGATTCTAAGTACCTAAGAGGGGGAGGGGGTGAATTAGGTACTATTTTAAAATTTCAACTTTAACCTTTATTGTTTAAAGATAAGTTGATTCACAATATGAAGAACAAGTGGATAATTCAATTAAATTGAATGATTAAATGTATATCTCAAAAGCTCAAGGACACGAATGAAGTTTGGAAGTGACAGTTGTTCTGACTGTTACTTGATGGTCTCAGTTTATGAAGTAAAAACTAAGGACCAGAAGTGACAGTATTCAGGACTGCTACTAGCAAGACCGCAAAAGAAGAACGAGTAAGTAAATTGTAGCGGAATTAAAAGTGAAGGTAGATCAACACATCGGTTTTGAATTGGTTCGGCCAACACTCTAAAGGCCTACGTCCAATTTTCTTTTATTAATAAGTGAAGTTATCTACTCCGACTACTTAAGACACTTACAATAAAAAGACCAACAACCTACTCCAGTTGCAACACAAGTTCTAAGACTACTCCGTCTATAAACTCGACACTCTAACTAGAATGTTTACAAAACCAAGTTTCCTCAAACTGATTCTTAAAAATAATTGAGAAGGACAACTTATTGGTACAAACGATTCTAGATGAGAGAGTACAATACTATGAAGTAACAGTGTTAATGACTGACACAATAGAAGACTTAGAAGATTTTTGCAAATGAAAAAGCTTTGAGTTCATAAAACTGATTTTGCATAATGCTTTGATTTCTCAGGTAAAAGTTTTACTTTCAAAGTGAAGGGAGGTGCTCCTTTAATAGGGAAAAAACGAATGGATGGATGCTAGGGTTTTTAGTCAAAACTTTTGGTCATGAGACAAAAGTGTTGACCTTCCCAAATTAGCATCAAAAGGACTTTTTTCTAAGAAGCATAAAGGAGAAAAGAAGGTTTGTAATTATCCTTAAAGAGCCTTTGTAATTTTCAGAAACAAAGTGAAGAGGTCATTAACAAGAAGACAACTCTTGATAATAGAAGGAAAGAACCAAACAATGTTTCATAAAAGCCAAAGAAAGGTTGTAGCATAAAAGAGGAAATCTTTTGAAGTGCCAATTACAATCTCTTTTCAAAGACCACCCTTTAAATATTTCAAGCTTAAAACTCCATTTTAAATCTGATGTATAAAACCCCATTTTAATAAAAGTGAAATATTCAAGATGAAAGACTTGCTTCAAGTGTGACGGGTCAAACGTGACAGTCAAGCACATTTTTACCCGTGATGAGTAACGGTAGGCTTGACTGTTACCATTACATGTATTCTACCCTTTCATCTTTACATAGATTGACAAGAACGACTCTAAATCTTGGGTAGCAAGCGATTGACAATTCTTGATTAAGACTTGCAAATTGATCGATTAATCCTGAAATAATAAACTAAGAAAGCCAAGTTAAATGGGTATGTCATCATCAATTAAGAGAACCCAACAAATTCCCCCTTTGATGATGACAAGCCCAAACAAAAAAAATGAATGTCTATCAAAGCCCATATTCCCCCTTTCGTGTTTAGTCAAGAATCACCAAGAACATGTAAATAGAAGTAGTTTAACCATATAAAGCAAAAGACCTAAGGCAAGATAGACTAAACATAGATAATAAACCACACATCAAGGACTAATCTAATAGTTTAGGCATAGGCAAGGGTTAATCAAATTACTTAGAAAACAAGAGCATGAGTTTTACCTTTCCCCCCTCTTGATAACATCAAAAAGGGCAACGATGCTATCGTTGGATCAAGAGTAAACACACGTTAGAAAACATGACAAGATAACAAAGTCAACACAAATCAAAGTTTAAACGTAAGTCAAACGTTGTTCACCATGGCTAAGTCGAGTTTAATATTACACCACCAAATAAAAAGAGATTAAAGGGCAGGGGGTGAAAACAAAAGGGCAAAAGAGTTTCATTAGGAGGGCGGTTAGGCACTAAGATAAGGAAAGTTGGTCACCATCGGAATTTCCCTCGGAATTGCCATCATCCTTGGCTTGAAGAAGAGTAGAGATGATATCCACTTCTCCTTTGAGCCCATCAACCGCCTTCTCTAGGCGACTTATAGCAGCATCTTTTGTTTCCAAATCTGCCTTAATGCCATCATTCAAATCTTGAACGGCCTTAAGAACGGCTGCCATATTGGGACCCGAGCCCTTACTAGAAGAAGCCGACTCACGACCTTACCCACGAGACTTCAGCGGAGACAACTTGTCATCACCAATCCGAATTAACATTTTCCCAAACTGACCATCGCTCATAGTGTCAAAACAGTTTAGACACCCCACACTAGTTGAGAGTAAAATACCCTTAGCCTTCAAAACTATTGACACCCACATACAGTACGGTAAACGGATAATACTTGTATCTTTGGGGTCATAGAGTTTGGCCGTAATTGAAGCAAATCAGCGAAAAATCTGACCGGGTAGATTAATTTTTCGCTGAGTGGCTAGGTGGTAAATGAGATATTGTTGGCCAATAAACAATTTGGTACGGTCACCGGATGGGTACAAGGTTCGACACATCATATTAAAAATTAGGTGAAGAGGGGGAGGAATCTGGGTATTTCCAACGAGTCCACAAGTGACGGCTTTTGGGTAAACGGTCTTAGAAACAGTGAGAGGGGAGGCATAGTCAATAGCAGGCCAAGTTTCATTTGGGAGGTTGTCATAGCCTTCATTTGGGATTTGAAGAATTTCAGCAAAATCACTTTGAGTTAAGGATAAGGGCTTACCATTCACTTTGGCAGTAAGAGAGGTTCCAGATTTATCAACCCGTAAAGACGCATAAAATTGAACTACCTCACTGATGAAAACTGGTTCCCTGACTTCCATTATATTTTCCCATCCTTGAGTGGCTAATATTTCCCGAACCTTGTGAAAGGCGTGTCCTTCATACTACGACTTCTCATAAATCCGGGTTTAGTGAACCACATCCTTGGTAATCAATCTTTCGCAGTGTCTAAAGATCGAAGGAGGAAGATCCAATGCCTCGATTTGCGCCCAAAGAGTGTCCACATCCCATTTGGAAACAAGAGGGACCGAGTCGTTGGTTCCGAGAGATACGGCTTTACCTTTTCCTAGAGTAGCTGATACCTTTGCTTTTTTTTTGTGGTGCCCCCTAGTCACTTTTCTTCTTTTGGGTTTCCTGGTCACAGAGACCGTTTCCTCTACCCCGACGCTTTCCTCCTTATTAGAGACCTTTCCCTTTCCCTTATCAAGTTTTGTTGGTGACCCCGATTTGTCACATGCAGGAGTACCATGATCAATATCATTCATTTCCTTGTCAACATTGGTCTCCTCAACATTTCCTTCTTCCTCGATATCCGGGAGAGATGAGGAGGCTGCTACTTTTCTCTTTACACTTTGTTTCGGTTTCCCCGGTACAACTTCTACCGGATCTCCTTGATCCACCTCTTCCTCAGACTGAAGAGATTAATCAAGAGGATCTTCTTCCTCATTATCATCGTCGAGTATGGTGACGGTTCCCGATGATGACCCTGCCGAGGGAATAGTTTTCCTTTTGGCTCCTCGGGTTTGGTTCCCGATCATGGAGGAGATCGGGGGTTCAGTGGGTAGGGGTTTTTCAGGAGAGAGAGTGGCTAGAGGTTCGGGTTCCAGAGGTGTTTCGGGTGTTGGGTTAATTGAAAAGGTATAGGATCCTTTCCGTTTGTTGGTCATGTCGGTTTGAGAGGAAGATGGATTGGGTAATGAGGTTGATTGTGAGGTTGCGGGAGACATGGAGGTTGATTTGAGATTAAGGTTGGTGTTGAATGACGTTTTTACCATAGTAAAATGGTAAAGATGGGTTTATGGGTAGGTGAGAGAGGGAGATGGACGGTTGGTAGGTGAGAGGTGGTAAGTTTAGGATTTGTGAGGGATTTGGACGCATTTGAAAAGTTAGCCCAATTAAGATAGGATAGTAACGTGGTTGGGCCAACATAAATGAAATGTATATAATTCAATCCCAAAAACAAATGGTGAGGTTAATATAAACAGAGAGTTAGACATGAGGTTGAGTGATTACCGACTCACAAGTATGATATCAATTTACGGTCAAGAAACAATATGCAATCACGAGAAAGAACAATATCATACTAACATGTCCTTAATTAGTCAATCATTTAGGAGAATAAATATAATCATATTCATGAAATATGAGCAATTAATTAAACCTATATCTAGCCTAGGTTTCTCAAATTGTTTCCTTTCAAGTGGTTTAGTAAAAATGTCGGCTATTTGATCTTTGGTTTTGCAAAAAATAAGTTTAACATGCCCTTTCTCTACATGGTCTCGAATGAAATGATGACGAATCTCAATATGCTTAGTCTTAGAATGTTGAATTGGATTTTTCGAAATATTTATTGCACTCATATTATCACACATGATGGGAACGGAGTCGTAAATAATTCCAAAGTCAAGGAGTTGTTGTTTACCCAAAGAAGTTGTGATCAACAATGAGCGGCACTAACGTACTCACTTTCGGCCGTTGAAAGAGCAACCGTGTTTTGTTTCTTTGAGCCCCACGAAATCAAGCAAGGACCCAAGAACGTTCCAATTCCGGAAGTGCTCTTTCTATTAACATTACACCCCGCATAGTCCGCATCGGAATATTCAATAAGATCAAAAGGACAATGTAAGGGATACCATAAATAAAGTTCTTGTGTTCCAATGAAATATCAAAGAATACGTTTAACCGCTTTGAAATGAGATTCTTTCGGATTTGATTGGAATCTAGCACATAGACAAACGCTAAAAAAAATATCGGGACGACTTGCGGTTAAATAGAGAAGCGATCCAATCTTACCGTTCTCATCTTTGTCCAATTTGGACTTAGATATCATAGGCGTTGGAAATGAGTTCCCATTAGTCATCCCAAACTTCTTAAGCATTTCATTAAATTACTTTTGTTGATGGATCATAATTCCGTCTTTACATTGCTTAATTTGGAGCCCAAGAAAAAATCCTTGCTCACCCATCATGCTCATTTCAAATTACGATTTCATTAGTTCCGAAAAATAAGCATAGAATACTTTATTGGTTGCCCCAAATATAATATCATCAACATATACTTGGACAACCAACAGATTGTCTGACTGTTGCTTCAAAAACAATGTTTTATCTATGGAACCTCTTCTAAAACCATTTTCAATGAGAAATTTAGATAATCTATCATACCAACACCTAGGTGCTTATTTTAAACCATAAAGAGCTTTGTCTAATTTGCAAACATGTTTAGGAAAATCATTGTTTAAAAAGCCCGAAGGTTGCTCTACAAAGTCATCCTCTTCCAAATAGCCATTTAAGAAAGCGGTTTTGACATCCATTTGGAAGAGCTTAATGCCTTTGTGAGCCGCAAAAGCTATCAATAATCGTATGGCCTTAAGCCTAGCTCCCGATGCATAGGTTTCGTCATAATCGATTCCTTCTTGTTGATTGTAACCTTGTACCACTAGTCTAGCTTTGTTCCTTACGATTTCTCCGGAATCATCAAGCTTATTGCGAAAGACCCACCTAGTACCAATGACGGTACGATTAGGTGGTCTAGGGACCAAGTGCCATACCTCGTTCCTCTTGAATTGATTGAGTTCTTCTTGCATTGCAATCATCCAATCTGCATCAGTCAGAGCGACTGTCACATTGGCGGGTTCGATGTGAGAGAGGAAGGCATTGTGGGCACAATATTCGTTGAGGTAGGCTAGGTTGTTGAGGGAAGATCTAGTCTTGATTCCAGAGCTCAATTCACTTGTGAGATTTGAGAGTGAGTGTGAGCTTTGATGTTTCCATCTTCTTGGAACGATGGTGGTTTGTTCCCCCTCAGATGTAACAGTCTCGGTGACTGTTGCTTGCTGGTAAGAACTGGAGACTTCATTAGGGTCTGAATGCTCGCCTGTGGTGACAGTGTCTTGCACTGTTGCTGTTCTGGAAGTGGATGCAACAATGGTTGAGTCTGTTACTGCTTGGGAGGATGAACAGGTAGTATCAGTGTTACTGTCTGTTCCCCCCAAGTTGTTGTTTACATTAGCAGGTAACAGTCCGTCTGTCTGTTGTAGGGCATCGTCATTTGGAACTTCCTCTTCCGCAAACACAAAGTCTTTTCTCACAAGACCAATCTCAAATTCATCATCTTCATCATCTTCATCCTCATTTTGTACCTGCCCAAGAATGGTAGATTCATCAAATATGACATGGACACTTTCCTCAATCAACATGGTTTGTTTATTTTAAACTTTATAGGCCTTGCTATGGTCGTAATAGCCAATAAATACCCCTTCATCACTACGTGGATCGAACTTTCCCAAGTTATCTTTACCATTGTTATGAACAAAAATTTTTCTCCCAAAGCATCTACAATATGAAATATTGGGCTTTCTTCCATGTAGTATTTGATAGGGTGTTTTATTGATTATGCTTCTTATCATGACTCGATTATGAATATAGCAAGCGGTATTTACTGCTTCGGCCCAAAAGGTTTTAGGCAACTTACTACATAATAATATGGTTCTAGCCATACTTTCAAGGGTCCTATTCATTCATTTAACCACTCCATTTTGTTGTGGTATTCTAGGAGCCGAGAAATTATGGTCTACACCATTGTCATTACAATAAGCACTAAATGATGAATTTTCAAATTCGGTTCCATGATCCGTTCTTATTGAAATCAAGTTTATTTTGAATCTTTTTCAACCAAATTAAAAACTCATCAAATGCCTCATTCTTTCAACTTAAGAAGAGTGCCCAAACAAACCCAGAGTAATCATCAACAATGACACACACATAATGACTACCACCTCTAATTCTAGTTCTCATTGGACCACATAAGTCGATATGAAAGAGTTGTAATAGGTGAAGAGAACTCACAATTCTTTTAGGTTTAAAGGAACTTCTAACATGTTTTCATCTAGCACATTCATCACATACTTTATCAAAATCAAATTTCATGTTAGGAAAACCTTCAACCTAGTCAAGTCTTCTAAGAGTATTAAGAGTTTTAGCACTAACATGTCCAAACCTTTTTTGCCACAACCAAGGATCGTTTTTCATTACACTCATGCATGACATGGTATGACCGGATAACCTGTTTAAATCGGTAAAGTAAACGTCTTTGACACGTCTCCCTTCGGGAATAATTTCATGAGTTGTGGCATCAATTATTCGACACAAGTTAGCACTAAATTCCACAATGTTACCTTTATCACATAGTTGAGAAATGCTAAGGATATTATGTTTCAAACCTTTGACAAGCCACACATTGTCGCCACAAAGTAATGATGACTTACCGACCTTCCCAATGCCAATTATTTCACCTTTCTTGTCATCGCCAAACGTTACCTTGCCACCATCATAAGCTTCTAATGAGAGGAATTAGCTTCTATCTCCCGTCATGTGACGAGAACATCTACTATATAAGTACCAATTACGGCCGCCTCTCACCAAGCCCTACACAAGATTAGACTTTGAGTTTAGGAACCCAAATGAATTTGCGTCCCTTCTTATCCTTCATATTTCTTAACATATCTTTTCTAATCCACATTTGTTTTACAACTTTGATGTTCTTGTTAATGTTATTATGTCTCTTCTTGCAAGCATTAAAGACATGACCAGTTTTACCACAATAGTTGCAAATGATATACTCGGGAAGACCAACATATTTCCTTCTTCTAAAGTCGGTTTTGGTTGGATCCAGTTTTTGGATGTAACAGTCAGACTGAATGTTCCATTTAAAAACGAGACCGGCAACCCTATTGCATCTTTTGGACTAATTTGTGAGAAATTTTAAGTGGTTTTGGCTACCTTCCCAATTTTTTGAAACATTCTTAGCCTCAACAATTTCCTTGTTTAGTTCCTCGACTTTAAAAGTGAGATACTTGTTTCTCTCCTTAGAGTTTTCAAGCTCTTTCTTCATTATGACATACTCGGACTTTAGCTCCATGAAAGTTTCAGATTTTTGTTAAACATTAAGCTTAAGACTCGAGATGCATTTATCTAGGTGAACGATTTTAGATCTAGATGAACTACATTCGGGAGATTCATGTTGAATTTTGACAAATTTTTCGTGAAGCATTCTAATCTCCCTCTTGTAGGCATCTATGTTAACCTTAAGACATTCATTCTCCTTGGATAGGTTAGTGACAAGTTCATTCGAAGTTTCTTTCCTACTGTCAGAGGTGACAGTCTGAGACAATGTTACTTTATGTTCTTCTACTTCATCAACTAGGTCATCGATTCACCTTTGAAAACAGATTTTTCTTTTAAAAGCTCATCACGTTCTTTGATTATCATGGACATTTGCATAACTAGAGTAGTGTTGACATTCTCAAGGTTGGAGACATCGTTGGGAGTTGATCTAAGACACTCTAGTTCTTTAGACAATTGTTTGTTCCGTTTGTTCACTCTTTTTACTTCATCATATGCTTCAGAGGTGACAGTGACGCTGTCTGTTGCTTTTAGTTCATTTTTTAGGTTAAAGTTTTCTTGAGCAATTTCTTCTATTTCGTCTTGCATGACATCTAGCTTTTCAGTTTGAGAATGACATTTATCAAAGAGTTTATCGAGAAGCTTACATACTTTTTCTTTGGAGTGAGACCTAACCTTGGCTTTTAGATGTTTTACCTCATTGTCGGAATCCGAGTCAGAATCATCGGGATGAGCCATAAGACATCTAAGATGTTCAATTTTAGAGGTATTGAAGACTTTATCCTTGAGATGACTTGTAAGACACATTTTAGCCTCTAGTTCCTCCTCGATGATTTCATTGTCCTCGGAGTCGAAAATTCCTCAAATGGCGGACCTGGCCTTGTTCTTGTAATCCTTTTTAGCCTTATCTCGTTTATCCTTGGATTTAATCTCATCCCGCTTAGGACATTATTTAATTTGATGTAATTTGTCACCACACTTAAAGCATCCTATGGTGGTAGTAGGTTTCCTCTTTGGAAAGTGTTTTTTTCGTGTAATTACTGTTGAACATTTTAGGTCCATGGCCATTCAGCATTCCAACTAAGTTCTTAGAGAACAAAGCAAACTCATCTTCCTCTTCATCCTCATCATCAATTGAAGAGGATGCTAGAGCAAGACTCTTTCCCCTTGAAGATTCACTAGAATACTTATCGAGATTGAACTCGTGAGCCATTAGAGATCCCATTAGTTCATGAAGAGATAGAATGGATAAATCTTTGGCCTCCTCTATGGCGGTCACCTTAGGTTGCCATTTAGTGGTAAGACTACGAAGAATTTTTCGAATGGTGTCCTCGGACTCGAAATTTCTCCCTAGATATTTTAGTTCATTGATAATACACGAAAAGCGAGATGAAAAACTATTTATGGACTCATCCTTTGACATGTGAAACATCTCATATTGTTGCATGAGAAGGTCAATACGGTGTTTTATAACTTGCACTACAAGGATAACACGGCATAGTGACGGACTTTCCCGTCACTATTTACCCTTTCCCGTCTCAAAAAGCGGGTTTGTGACGGATTGCCCGTCACAAACAGGCGTCAATGCAAATGGTCATAAAAGCGGCTTTGTGACGGCAATTCCGTCACAAATGTCTGTAGGATATATTTGTGACGGATATTCTGTCACATACTCTTTTCCATATGCCACCTGTCTCTCGTCACAAAATTAGGCATGTGACGGAATATACGTCACATGCACAGTAATTTGTGACGGATTATCCATCACATAAGCTGGGTACTGTTCACATTTGTGACGGATTATCCGTCACAAACTACTGTGCATGTGACGGATATTCCGTCACAAATCACTATCCATGTGACGGATATTCCGTCACAAATGGCTGTAATTGCGATGGAGTTGGGACGGCTATTCCGTCACATACGAGTGCAGTAGCATTGTTTTAGTAAAATCTGCAATATATCATATAAATCCGTCGACCGCAAAGCGGGAACCAATTTAAAAGTCGACCGCAAAGCGGGAACTAATCAACAATGCGTTTCATACCAAAACAAACACCGAATCATAGAGATAAAGGTTGTCTTTTATACATAAAATCTAATATAAGTTAGTGGTTTACATAAACTTCATCAAATCTAATTTATCAAGTTCAAAGATTTGATTTCTATTTAAGAAACTAATAATTTACCTAATCGGGGTGACGTGATGATCACTAAATGGATGACCGTCATCCGTGAAGTCATCTCTACCAAATGAAGGCGGACCACCTGAGCACCTGGGGGGGGAGTCCATCCAAATTTCTCAGCCAAGAACGCCTCCATGCTATCTCTTTTGTGCTTCTGGGTCATCATTTCCATAACCATCTTACCTATTTTCTCTCGTAATTGAATATTTTCCATTGTGGCTCGAGAAAGCAAACCAGGTGAGTAAGAAGAAACTGAGTGATGGCTAATCCTATTAGCGGGAGGATCGTACAACTCCGGTGCCGCTAACCCATTACCCCACACACGCAACTTCTCATCAAAGCCTCCAGCGGCATTATAGTAGGACTCGTACGGATCTGGTCGCACTCCCCGGGGCATTGGCTGGTTCATTAGTCGATGGTACCCAACCTGAAAAAGTAACAAGTAAGGAAAAAGTGTTAAGTTAGAATTTAAATTGAATAATATCTAACTAATTTATAAAATAACATAAGAAGGCTAATTTAGCCTCTATTGACATGACAAGTGGTCGTACAAATCATTTTTTGTAATTAAATCGATTAAAGAAACTTACGTCGGTCTGTTCTGCTCGAGTGTTAATCCAGTTGCCATGCTTATCTTTCTTGGACTTCTCCATGAGCTGGTACAATGTGGCTTCAGGACCCTGAAAAAAGTATATGAAAAAAAATATTATTAAAGATCTATAATCCTTAATTCTTTGTTATGAGAAAACTAAGTTTTGAAATACACTAAGAATAAATTATGAAATGAAATAAGAAATTTTATAAATTTGGGAACTCAAATGCTCTTACCAATTCCTTAAAAGCCAAAACCGCATTTGATGCGTGTATTTTATATAAGGTTTTTACCTCATTTTTACACGCATTTCTTTGTTATTAATGTGGCATATAGCTTCAAATGCCCCCGAATAGTCTACTTTGGTTTGTCTTATATAGATTGCAGGTATGAACCAGAAAGGAGCGAAATCGAGTCTGAACTTGTCCTAATCTCATGCATTTTGGAGAACGAGGAATCGTAGCTTGGAATCTTTCACTTAGATATGCGTGAAGTGGCCTCGGAAGGTGTCAAGGCGCTCACCCGCGCCTATATAGCTCGACCGACCCATTTTGCTACTCATAGTGGACGATCCAATGCTTTATCCTCCAAGAATCACTCGATCGAGCTCTGCTCTTACTCGATCGAGATAGCTACCCTCTGAAGTCTTCGATCGAATTCTCTGTTTACTCGATCAAATGATTTGTCAATTTTTCCTCTTGATCGAGAGGTTTCATTTCAGTCGATCGAGAGCCTAGGTGTTTTATGCGGATCTTGAGTTAATTTTCGAGATTTTCTTTTTGTAATTAGGATAAATAAGTATGACGGCAGTCATAATACTCCCTCTCTTCTCCCTCCCTTCGACTATGACTCCTATTACTCTCTCTTAGAACTTTGCACTTAGAACCCTGATCTTGGATTATTTTTCTCCTTGTAATTGGTATTCGTTACTCTATTCTTAATCTTTAATTAATTACTTTGTTCTATTGCCTTCCTCCCATTAATCTCTCTTGTTGTTATTCTCCTCTTGATTCTTTTATTATGTTGAATTTCTATAGTTTATGTATGGTTGTTGTGAGCTAAATAGTTATGCATAGCTAATCCTCTTTTGCTAAGACACAGGGGAGCCATGATTTTAAGGAAATTATGAATAGGTGATTAGAGCTTGATACGAATTAGGTCTATGTTGTTAATCACTACATATAATTGTTCTTGTCTACTTGAGTCGACGTAATTAGATAATTAATCTCGGTACACCTTGACCTGGATCGGAAGATTGGAAAAGGTAAGACCTGCAGTGAACATTAGGGCATTCTAATGACGGCGGAAGTTAAGTAAGAATTGTCTTAGGGCGAATAGCGGATAGGAAGGACCTTTTCAATATCCTGTAGATCGAACTTGCATTGGTCTGAGACCCTAGACTACGTTTCTTAAGAATCATGGTGAACCGACTGTCTTAGCTTTTTTTCTCTCTGCTTAATTGTTATCAACTTTCTTCTTTGCTTTCCTCTACTTTTTTTTCTCTCCTTTGACCTCTTTAGATTAGAACAACCATTGAAAACCCCCAAGAAATAGTGACTCAAACGGACTTAGTTTAGCAGACATTTTCCCATCTCTCTGTGGAGATCGACCCTACTTCCACTAGCTTATGTTAGTAGTTTTAGGTATTTATTTTTGGTCCTAAACGACGGTATTAAATTTTGGCGCCGTTGCCGGGGAGACAACTATTTTACTTGCTTTTTTTTTTTTGTCTGTCTTTAGCATCAAGGAATTTATTCCTTAAGGAAGTTTTTATCTTTTCCTCTAGTGCTTTTTTGATAGGGTCCTACAGGTCCTACCTAGGCAGATCTAGGTAAAATATCATCAAAGTGAAGGCTTGAGTGCCTTTGATCTTCCGCCTATGTTCCATCCTATGGTGCAACAGGTGGTGCATTGCGAGAGATATGTTGCTGCTGGGCACAATGCTATTATTTGCTTGATAAGGAACGATGAAGTCTATGCGTTTAGGCAGCATAGACAAGCTAGTCAATCCTTTGCATATATGCCGCCACATCCAATTCAGCAACGAGGCTATCAAAAGCCTCCATTCGTTTGGCCACCGCAACAACAAGCCCCTCCTCTTGATAAACAGAAAGAAGAGATTGCTGAATTGAAGTCTTTGGTGAAAACGCTTGCACTTCAACTGCAAGAAGATGATAGATATATAGACGTTCAAATCAAGGAACTTGAGTTTCAAATAACTCAGTTAGCTGCTAAGATGAACTTTAGGCTTGCAGAGAAGGTATACGTTACCTACACCGAGAGTGGTCTTTCCCATGCAGGACCTGAGTTGCCTATCGGCACTAATGATTTGTATGACTCGGAGTACGAAGGTCTATCTGAAAATGAGGCAAGATACGAAGATTTCTGCACTGTACATCAACAATCACTCGATCAAACTAGTAACAGTGTTCGATCGAGTGGATTCTATGGGGAAGTGGTCGATCGAATGGATTACACTAGTCGATCAAACAATTTGCACAAGGAAGACTTCGATCGAGCAAATTTGGTTGCTCGATCGACAAATATTCAGGAGGAGAGTTATCGATCGAGTTCCATCTTTGCTCGATTAAACATAATGGCGACGCAGAGCAATGATATGTCATTTTGGTCCGTTTTGAATGACAATTTGGATGAAGACAATGGTTATGGTGAATCCCCCATTTTCAAAGCCGAGCTGGACGAGCTAGAGGCTGCGATTTACGGGATAGGACCCGAAAAGGAGGGGAATGAGAAGGTAGCTGAGTCCGGAAATGTTCCTAGCACGGTAGAGGTAATACATTCTTTTATCAATGATTCCGACGTTATGAGCAACCGACCTGAGTTAATTAGAGATAACTTTTTGCTTATTACTATGACTAATAGTAAATTACCTCATTTAACTTATGCTTTATATTTCAATACTCCACCCCCTCCCAGTTGGGCAAATAAGCTAATAATGTTTCACCATATTTGTCATCGGAATTTTGTTAGGCTGAGACGGCACTTTAGTTTTCTTTCATATGCTCCTTTTCTATTTTGGTGCTACTTATGCTCTTGTGTAGCACAAGTGCAGATTTATGATCTCATGCTGCGACCTTTGAGTTGCTTTAATTATGACCAACTGGAGCAACTGGATGAAGAAAAGGTGGTCGAGCTGGGACCTATACGAAACCAGCGCTGTCCGGGAGGCAACCCGGAGTTTAAGTTTTTAGTTGATTTACATTTCAGTTTTTGTTGTATGTGTAATAAATGGTTTTCAAACCATAGACTGTGAACGATTTAGGATTGGTTTTTTGGCGTCATTTGTCTACAGGTACCACTCGATCGAGCATTATTTTTACTCGATCGAGTGCTTGAGCCATTCGATCAAACACTCCTCTTCCTTGATCGAGCACCTGCAGAAACAGACATCTCGATCGAGTAACCATTTTTCCTCGATCGAACACTTCTGCAGCCCAATTTACTCGATCGAGTACTATATCTTCTCGATCGAGTGCCATCGAGTAGGCTTGTTCGATTCCCTTCCCGTCACACTGATGGAGCTGTTTTGCGACCTCCCATGTTGCTGCCTGGTTTGGGGAGGTCCCTACTTCGCGTATTTTTGTGAGTTTTCCGCAGCTTCACTCTCTCCTTTTTAGTTTGCATTTCCTTTCCTTATTTTTGAGTACAATGAGGGCATTGTACGGTTTGGTTTGGGGAGGTTATGCATCCATATCTGTGTCTCCATTTATGTTTTTATTGCATTTCTGTCATCACGTTTAATTTTCTGTATGCATTGTCTTTTATTTCCAAAAATTAAAAAATCTCATAAAAATTATAAAATCCATAAAAATTCAAAAATTTTACGTTTATTTTAGCATATAGGTTGAGTCAGAACGGTAGATTTCAATGATGAAATTGCACTACATTTAGTGATTTTGCTTAAGCCTTGCAGTAAATTGATATCTTATTAGCTTTGTCTTGTTGCACGATCTATGAGTTAATGTTAAAATTTAGCTGAACAAATAGACTTGACCTGAAATTTTGGCAATCTACTTATAATTTCTAAGAATTAGAGCCTTACAACTGGTGTCATTTGTGACCGGTTACATGTAGGATTGTGAGTAGTATACTCCTTGCATAGCATGTTTCGTTAATTTGCACGTATATGAGATTCAATTGCTTTTTGCCGAAATACATTCGGCTTAGTGGTTGGTGTCACATGCAGGGAGGCGCTTACATTCCCCTTTTCTTTCATTTTACCCATTTAACTCCACATTAGCCAAATTTGCCTGTTGACGCTTAACTACATCCAGATTTAGCCTTCCTCGTCAAGCTAGTTAGTGTATGTTTTGCGGTATATAATTTTTTGTGCCAAGCTTGGTTTGTATTGTATTATCGGGAATTGGTAATTTATGGAGGAAGGAGGATGGTGAAATTGATGGAAAAAAAACTGAAAAAAAAAAGAGAAAGAAAAACTGTGGAAAAGAAAGAAAATGAAAAATAAAGGTTTGATTATGACGGTTTTACTCCTATGCATTATTTCTATCCTATGAGGAGTATTTGTACGGCTTAGTGAGTTTGTGTGCCGAAATAAGAAGCACTTATGCTTATTTCTGATGGTTTAGAAGCGGATATGGTTCATTTGCTTCTGTTAAGTTAGATAGCTTGGCTATTAACCTCACATTTCCAGAAATGTTTTGCCTTTTCTTACCCATTACCTCACTTTTCCATATTTTTGTAAGCCCTCAGCTGTGACAGACGTTGTCTGGTTGGAATGTATGTGTACGGTAGCTAGAATTGTCTATCATATTAGCTGCATACATGTTTATGTCGGTCGTAGTTTAGGTGAGCGACTAATTTTCTTCCTCTGTTTACCCTTTGCTTCATGAGAGAAGAGTGACCCGTGAGAGTCCATCATTAAAGGTCTTGCGAGTTCAACGGTTCAGTTTTATTATAAACATCTTACAACTCATTTTTATTTGACAATTTTTGCTATAAGTGTTAGTTTGCTGCATTAAATTGGCTTAGGTGGACGATTTGTAGCTAGCTCTAAGCTTTACTCCGTTCCATTAGTTAGTTGCATTTAGTTTGATTAGGGACAATCAAAGGTTTGGTTTGGGGATATTTGATGTGTGCATTTTATATAGGCATTTTGTACTTCATTTGCACGCATTCCTATGCATATTTAGTAGTGTTTAGCTACAAATGTCCCCCGAATTGTCTACTTTGGTTTCTCTTGTAATTATTTGCAGGTATGAACCGGAGAGGAGCATAATCAAGCCTAAAACATGTCCCTATGCATGCATTTAGGAGATGAGTTGAGTCGGAGCGTGCAGACTACTATTTTGAGATGCGCATACAAATAAGGAAACTTAGCGGAGAAAGGAAGAGCTTCATATTGCTAGTTCCTAATTTTAAGATCCATGTCTCGACTTATACAACTTATTTTCAATTGATTCTAATTGGAGATAAAAGCTTGTCCTCTTAGCTTTCCAACGCCACTAGAAACGCTCTATTTGCCAAAGTGACGAAGAAATGGCGGCCGTTTGAAGTTCAGTGCGCGAAGCAGGAATTGTGCGCTGGAAAGTACTCGATCGAGTCCTATATTGTTCGATCGAGTCCTTTTTCTACTCGATCGAATGGTGCCTTTTTGATAGTGTTTGATTGAGTGCCTAAAGTCCTCGATCGAGAGGTTTTTTCTAGGAGTTACTCGATCGAGGAGTTCTAAAGTCCTTGATCGAGTACTTTTCTATCTGACGCAAGATTTTCGTATCTTGTTATGTATCTTAGGTCAAATAATTATCTTTCCTATAAATAGTAAGGACGTCATTAGGGTTAAACTCTCTCTTTATCTCTCTTTTCTCTCTTTTTGGGACCCTCTTTCAGACGGTTGCTTTGTTCTGCTACTTTCCGGATATTAATTTGTAATTCCCTCTTAACTCTCTTTAATTTGCCATGTTTACTGTTTCTTCATCTCTTGTTCTTGCTCTATTTATATTTATGAGTAGCTAACTCTCTAATGCTAGGATTAGGGGAACCATGCTAGTAAAACGATGATGCGATAGTTGGTTTAGAAGCTTTAATGCGATAGTTTGGTTGAATGCATGCAACTGAATTAGTTAATCTGGTTAAGTTCAGACCTAGATCGGGATTGGAATGAATAGACCTATTATGAACAATAGACTACACTAGTAAGGGTGGAAGCTAAGCTAGTTGTATTTTAGGGTGGATAGCGGACCGGAAGGACCTTTCCCTTACCCTTCTCACATCAGTTCGACTGACCTACCTTCAGCTGATTTGTGTAATACCATGATAGCCTGACATCCTGGCATCTCTCTCTTTATTTTCTCTTTACCCTTGTTCTTATTAGTTTAGTTTATTCATACTCAAACCCCCAAATTGTGACCGTAGAAAGACTAGAACTAACAAGTAGATAGTGACCGCCTCCCTGTGGATACGATATCCGACTTGCCTCTGCTGTATTAGTTAGAGCCTGTTGGTTTTATTTTTGATAGGGTTGCGATAGCCGTGTCAAATTTTGGCACCGTTGCCGGGGAGGTGGCGTAATTTTATTGCTTACTTTAAGTCTGTCTCTCGTCTCAAGGAATTTATTCCTTGAGACTGATCTCATATTCTTCCTAGTGCTTTATTAGTGTTGTAGGAAATATATTCTAGAGGAGAACATTGTCATACCTGCCCTTTTGTAGACTCTACTCGCTGAGATGCCGAATACCGCCAGTTACTCAGAACCTACGGTAGATTCTCTACCTAAAGGATTCTTGCTTCCTACTACAGACGCAGGGACCTTTGGAATTCACCCATCTTATATACAGTTGGTAGAGAGAAATCTCTTCAAGGGATTACCTGGTGAAGATCCATGTAAGCATATAGAGCTGTTTACAGAGTACTGTTCCATCATTCCTTTAGCTGCTGGGGTGACACAGGATATGGTCAAGGGAGTTCTTTTCCCCTTTTCTTTGACTGATGACGCCCAGGAATGGTTGAGAGATTTGGACAGGGAAGCTTCCGGTGTTACTGACTGGAGTTCCCTTGCTTTTGCCTTCTACAGACAGTATTTCCAACCACAGTGCACTAATACGCTGAAAAGCCAAATAACTGCATTCGAGCAATTGCCTACTGAAGATCTGAATGGGGCTTGGACTAGGATCAAGAGACTTGTTCGTTCTGTCCCTCATAATGGTTTCAAACATTGGTTCCTATGTACATAATTCTACAATGGGTTATATCCTGACCAGAGAGCCATATTAGATAACACAGCCAAAGAGAGGTTCCAGAAAAATGTCGAAGATGACAAAGGATGGCACCTTATTGAAGAAATTTCCATTCACGTAGCTGAATATGGAAATCCCAGATGGGGTAGGTGCGAAAATGAATTTGTGGTAGCTGAATTGGGAAGCTCCAGTGGAAGGTTAAATAATTCGGAGATTTTACAAACTACGGGTGTGCATGAACAAGTTTATGTCATAACTGAGCAAGAGGTAATTTGTGGTAGATGCGGTATGGAGGGACACGACCCTATTATTTGTATGGCGGATGTGGAGCGGGTTCGTGCTTATAGACAATTCAAGCAAGGAGTGCCATTTTCTAAACTATATAAAGACTTGACCATGACAAGTGCCACTATAAGGCATATAACATCAATTTGTATAAACATGAATTCAGTCTACTTGGTACCTGTATGCATTCGGGTCTGTCGTTAGTGACACATGTTAGGAGAGGCAGTTCCCTTTATTTCATTCTACCTATGAGCTCCACATAGCCAAATTGCCCATTTTGTCCCATATAGCTACAATCTATAATTTTGCCTACCCTAGCCGAGGTAGTAATAGTAGCTATTGGGAATGTTTCATCGCAATATGGTTATATATCTGGTTTGAGAAATTGGTGGAAATGTCGAAGCGAATGAAAAATGGAAAGAAAAAGTTGTGAGAAAAAAAATGAAATGAAAAAACAATATGAAAAAAAAAGAGATTATGAAAAATATCACGGGCAAAAAAAAATTAGATGTTGTGATTTTCGCTCCCATGCTATATCTGTATCATTTGGGAGTTGATAATTTTATGGTGATTTGTGAGTTGTGTGTTGCAAGTTGGCACTGTTTTGCATTGTTATATTGAGTATGAAGTTGGGAAGTTTCATTCAAAATTTGGATCTGTTGTTGCTAGCTCGGCTATTAACTCCACATCTCCAAATTCATTTTAGCCCCTTGTTACCCATTACCTTACTTACCCATATGTAAGTCCTCGGCATGTGTTTTGGTCAATAGGTGGTTGGAATGCATATGTACGGTTGTAGAGACTTTGTTCATGTTAGACTGCATGCATGTTCTTATAGGCCGAGTTAGGTGAGTGTCTTTACTTCTTTCTATCTCTTACTTATATACTCACCCTGTGCTTAATTTGAGTGATTAGCGACCCGTGAGAGTCCGATGTTTATGAGTCTTGCAAGGTCAAAGGTTCAGTAGTTTGAAACATTAATTTAACTCGTTTGCACTTGCTTTTTGCCGCTTTGTTAGTTGTTGCATTAAATTGGTTTGGGTGGATAATTTGTAGCTGATGAGTTGGTCCCGTTCCGTTAGTTGTGTTTAGTTGCATTCATAGTTGGGTTGGGGACTAGCAAAGGTTTGGTTTGGGGAGATTTGATGCGTGTATTTTATATAAGGTTTTTACCTCATTTTTACACGTATTTCTTTGTTATTTATGTGGCATCTAGCTACAAATGCCCCCCGAATAGTCTACTTTGGTTTGTCATGTATAGATTGCTGGTATGAACCAGAAAGGAGCGAAATCGAGCCTGAACTTGTCCTAATCTCATGTATTTTGGAGAACAAGGAATCGGAGCTTGGAATCTGTCACTTAGAGATGCGTGAAGTGGCCTCGGAAGGTGTCAAGGAGTTCACCCGTGCCTATATAGCTCGATCGACCCATTTTGCTACTCATAGTGGTCGATCGAATGCTTTATCCTCCAAGAATCACTCGATCGAGCTCTGATCTTTCTCGATCGAGATAGCTACCCTCTGAAGTCTTCGATCGAACGCTCTATTTACTCGATCGAATGGTTTGTCAAGTTTTCTCTCGATCGAGTGGTTTCATTTCACTCAATCGAGAGCCTAGGTGTTTTATGCGGATCTTGAGTTAATTTTCGAGATTTCCTTTTTGCAATTAGGATAAGTAAGTATGACGGCAGTCATAATACTCCCTCTCTTCTCCCTTCCTTCGACTACGACTCCTATTACTCTCTCTTAGAACTTTGCACTTGTAACCCTAATCTTGGATTATTTTTCTCCTTGTAATTGGTATTCTTTACTCTATTCTTAATCTTTAATTAATTACTTTGTTCTATTGCCTTCATCCCATTAATCTCTCTTGTTGTTATTCTCTTCTTGATTCTTTTATTATGTTGAATTTCTATAGTTTATGTATGGTTGTTGTGAGCTCAATAGTTATGCATAGCTAATCCTCTTTTGCTAAGACATAGGGGAGCCATAATTTTAAGGAAATTATGAATAGGTGATTAGAGCTTGATGCGAATTAGATCTATGTTGTTAATCACTACATATAATTGTTCTTGTCTACTTGAGTTGACGCAATTAAATAATTAATCTCGGTACACCTTGACCCGAATCGGAAGATTGGAAAAGGTAAGACCTGCAGTGAACATTAGGGCATTCTAATGAGGGCGGAAGTTAAGTTAGAATTTTCTTAGGGCGAATAGCGGACCGGAATGACCTTTTCACTACCCTGTAGATCGAACTTGCATTGACCTGAGACCCTAGACTACGTTTCTTAAGAATCATGGTGAACCGACTGTCTTAGCCGTTTTCTCTCGGCTTAATTGTTATCAACCTTCTTCTTTGCTTTCCTCTACTTTTTTTTCTCTCCTTTGATCTCCTTTGATAAGAACAACCATTGAAAACCCCCAAGAAATAGTGACTCAAACGGACTTAGTTTAGCAGACATTTTCCCATCTCCATATGGAGATCGACCCTACTTCCACTAGCTTTTGTTAGTAGTTTTAGGTATTTATTTTTGGTACTAAACGACGGTATCATCATTCTTCCTTCCGAGAGTGTGGGTTGCTAATGCTTTCCCATCTTTCGATCCTGACCTTCTATTTGCCGTATTTGTTTCAGAAGTTTTAGCAAATTCGGGATTCTCTACTGGCCTTTTCTTCAATCTCTCCCAATGTGTGACACAAAGGCAATCCGGCTTATTCTTTGCGATGACGGCATTGCCGATACACTGGGTAGTCCGCCTCTTGACCCGGCTCTCCTACTCAGTCCTATGGGGATATCCTTCTTTGTCGGCCCGAACACTATCCTGAAATTACAAAAAATGAATTGTTATTAGAAGATAAATAAAAATTATTATTAAAGAATAAAAATATTATTAAATAATGAACTTATTATTAAATCAAATAATTATTTTTCAGCAAAATACATATTAACGAAACCTGAAAATATTGCCACATCCTCTATCGCTGCTCATGAGTCGCCTCAGACCAATTGGTGACGTACTCCACGTACGTATGAGTGAATGACTTACTCAAATAAGCGCAGATCGGCTTGTCCTCCCACCTTGAAATTTAATATATTAGATCAGATCATTTAAAATGAAATTATTTAAAGGAAAAATTGCAAAATACTACCTATTATAGTTGATATTTTTCAAAATATTACATATTATACTTATATTTTCAAAGTATAATATGTAGTATTTTGAAAAATCTTGACTATAATGGGTAGTATTTTGAAATGCACCATTATTTAAATAATATACAAGAAAGTCAACAAAAAATAAAATTAAAAACATTACTTACCAATGACCTATGGCGGGGTCCTCTGATAGAACTACTCGCATGTCCTCTGCCTCTGACTGTGGCTCTACCTCCTCCTCCTCCTCCTCCCAGTCATGTCGTCCACGACTACCACCTCATAGCATCCGTCTAATGATGCCTCTAGCTACCATAATTACTAACTATAAATATTCCAAATTGTTAGTCAAATATGTGGTAAATAAATCCCGCAATATATGTCTAAATCACATAGGAAAGTCAACAAAAATAAATCACACAATGAATTGTATTGAAATTAACATTACTTCAAAATAAACTTCTTAGTTTTTACACAAATGGCTTAACATTATGTTAACCAAAAAAACTGAATAAAATTACAACTAATCTCCCTCGCTATCACTATTAGTATCACTACGAATTAAAAGAGGTTCATCGTCTGAAAAAAGCATTCCGACTTCGTGCTCTTCTTCCTCATTTTCCCACTCTTCTCCCTCTTCTTTTTCTTCATCATTATCTTCATCCCCTTCGCCGCTTTCTATAACCACTTCGTATTCATCTTCACTCCTAACGTCTTCCACCAAAATTGGTGAAATTGAATGATCATTGACAACATCTTCTTGAAAGTCAATTTCTTTAATAGGAGCGTCGACATGTGATCTTGCCTTGATTTTAAAAACTGCAGACCATTGCTGATTACCTTTCTTAGTGGTTGGATAAGGAGAATAACAAACTTGATCGACTTAATAAGCTAACACAAAAGGATTATGTCCGCGAAGTCTCCTTGCTTGGTTTACATCTACAAGTCTGTATGCCTTATCGATATTGAGTCCTTGTGGAGAATTATCAAACCAATCACATTTAAACAATATGACCCTACAAATCCTTTGACCGGTATAATAAGCAAGCTCAATTACTTAATTTAGGATTCCATAGTAGTCCAACCCTTCTGTGGAAGTTACACAAACCCCATTGCTTAAGGTAACTTTCGGAACATCAACCTTCTCCTTAACAGCATGAAATTTATAACCATTGATAGAATATCGTCTCAAGGTCCTCACCCTATTACTAGGGCCCATTGCTAGAGTCTTAATTAAAGGATCCTTCAATCTATAAGCCTATTAAAAAAGAAATGTTTTAATGTGTTATAATTTTCTTATTCTTAAATAAGTAATGTGTAGTTGTCTATTTTAAATAAAATGTATCACTTACTTCATTTCTGAACCATTTCGTAAAAATTTTGTCATGTTTGCTCCAAACGTCATCTGACGAAACAACGTCAGGAAATGTTATTTTGATATGTGTCTCAAATTCCCTATATCAATAACATGTTTTTGTTATATATTATTTATAATTTAAGCCAAACATAATAAATAAGAATGAATTTAGTAAAGATGACGAAACTTACTCTTCATAACGCTCTAACAATTTTTCACAATTCCTTAGCATATAAAAGTGAGCTTCTTCTAACTCTTTCTCATCCAAGAATCTCTCAATACATATCCCGGTTGTAGTTCCTATGTCATCATTGAATAACGTGGGTAGTTTTGGATTTAGCTGGTAGTCTAAATTCAAACCAACATCCAAGTCTTTCGCTTTTGTGTCAATATAATCTTCAAAATATAAAGAACAGAAATTGGAAATTTCCTCTAACAAAAAAGCGTTGCATATGGAACCTTCCACCCGAGCTTTGTTGGTAATCCTTTTTGAAAATTAATAGTTAGTTATTATTTTCATTCCGAAATAAATGATTAAAGGAGTAAATAAGTGATATATTACCTCTCAAATGGATACATCCATCGATATTGAACAGGTCCTCCAACTTTTGGTTCATAAGGTAAGTGAATGGGCAAATGCTCCGTGGAATTGAAGAAAGATGGGGGAAATATCTTCTCTAACTCGCATATTATTTCCGCAATGTTTGACTCTAAACGTTCCATAGATTCAACCTTAATTGTAGATGCACATAAGTCTCTAAAAAAATGGCTTATCTCCGTTATCGCAATCCAAGAAGCCGTCGGGAGCAAATGTCTCAAAGCAATAGGTAATAAACGCTCCATAAATACATGACAATCATGACTTTTCATCGAATGCAACGTGAACTTCACATGATCGACACACCTACTCAAATCTGAAGCATAACCATCCGGGAATTTCAAAGAACAAACCCAATCACACAAAGCCTTCTTTTCAGAAGTTGTCAAAACAAACCTAGATGTTGTAGGCCGTTTAAAGCAATTTTCAAAAGTCAGCGATGCGTGTATTTTATATAAGGTTTTTACCTCATTTTTACACACATTTCTGTATTATTTACGTGGCATCTAGCTACAAATATCCCTGAATAGTCTACGTTGGTTTGTCTTGTGTAAATTACAGGTACGGACCAGAAAGGAGCAAAACCGAGCCTAAATTTGTCTCATTTGCATGCATTTTGGAGAATAAGGAATCAGAGCTTGGAATCCATCACCTAAAGACGCGTGAGCTGACCTCGGAAGGTGCCAAAGAGTCATATGTGCTAATATAGCTCGATCGACCAACTATTTGGTCGATCGAATGCTTTATCCGACAAAGAATCATTCGATCGAGCTGTTCTGTTACTCGATCGAAAGGGCTGATATAAGGAGTACTCGATCGAACAACATTTCTGTTCGATCGAGAGGAATTTCAGGTTTTGTCCTCGATCGAGTGGTTTCATTTCACTCGATCGAGAGACTTTGCTATTTATGCGTGTTTTTGCCTTAATTCGAGATGGGCTTTGTAATTAGGATATAATCTAGGTTTAGTACTGCGTCGAGGGGGATCTTTTCTTCATCATCTCTTAGACTACGATATTTCTCTTCCTTCTTACTCTCTCATACTCTTACTCTAGAATTTTGGCTTGGATCTTGAAACTTGAAATCGTTACCTTTAGTCTTCTTTAATTCTTAATCTTAATCAATTGTTGCCTTTTATTTCTTTCTCCCTTTACTTAGAATTATTATTATTATTCAATCTTTCGTTGTCTTGTTATCATGATTAATCTCTCTTGCTTATGTATGATTGTTGCTACCCCAATAATAATGCATAGCTAATCCTCTTTTGCTAAGACATAGGGGAACCATGATTTTAAGGAAAGTGTAAATTGATTTATTAGGTTTGATGCTAGTTTAGTCTATGTTGTTAATCGCTACCTTAAATTGTTCTTGTCTAATTGAGTCGACGCAATTAGTTAATAAATCACAGTAAACCTTGACCTAGATCGGAAGATTGGAAATGGTGAGACTTGTAGTGAACATTAGGACGTTGTAGTGAGGGCGGAAGCTAAGCTAACTGTGTTTTAGGGCGAATTGAGACCGGAAGGAGATATTCATTGCCTCATAGATCATACTTGCATTGACCTGAGACCTAGATTGCATGACTAGAGAATCATTGTGAACCGACTGTCTTAGCTATTTTCTCCCTGCTTGTTTAATCTCTACTCTCTTGCTTTCTTTCTTTTCCTTGATCTCGTTAGAATAGAACAAACAATTAAAACCCCCACAATTGTTACTGAGACGGACTTAGTTAAAGCTGACATTTTCCCATCTCCCTGTGGAGATCGATCCTACTTACTGCTAGCTTCTGTTAGTGTATCTAGGTTTTATTTTTGGTACCTAACGACGGTATCAAATTTTGGCGCCGTTGTCGGGGAGGTGGCGTAATTTTGTTGCTTTAATTGAGTTTGTCTCTCATCTCAAGGAATTTATTTCTTGAGATTTATCTCATATTTTTGCAAGTTCTTAATTAGTTTTGCAGGATATCTGTTCTAGAAGAGAACATTGTTGTACCTGCCTTCCTGTAAATCATATTTGCTAGGATGCCAAATATAGCCAGTCATTCAGAGCCTACGGTGGATTCCCTCCCTAAAGGTTTCCTGTTACTCACTACTGATTCGGAGACCTTTGGAATCCACCCCTCACATATACAGCTGGTAGAGATAAATCTCTTTAGGGGGGTACTTGGAGAAGATCCGTGAAAGCATATAGAGCTATTTACAGAGTATTGCTCCACCATTCCTCTAGTTGTTGGGGTGACACAAGACAGAGTTAAGGGAGTCCTTTTTCCTTTCTCCTTGACTGATGATGCCTGGGAATGGTTGAGAGATTTGGATAGGGAAGCTGCCGGTGTAACTGACTGGAATTCCCTTGCCTTAGCCTTTTACAGACGATATTTCCCACCATAGCGCACTAATGCGTTGAGAGCTCAAATTACTGCATTTGAGCAACTACCTACTGAAGACTTGAACGGGGCTTGGACTAGGTTCAAGAAGCTCGTACGATCTGTACCTCATCATGGCTTTAAGCGATGGTTCATATGCACCCAATTCTACAATGGGTTGTATCCGGACCAGAGAGCTATTCTTGATAATCCGGCCAAGGGGAGGTTCCAGAAAAATGTAGACATGATAAAGGGTGGCATCTTAGTGAGGAAATGGCCATCAACGTTGCCGAATATGGAAATCCCCGAGGAGATAGGTAAGTAAATGAGTTGATAGTAGATGAGGTGGAAAGTCCTAGTGGAAGGCTAGGTAGTCTGGAGATTATACAGACTATGGGTGAGCACGAACAAGTTTGTGCTATTACTGAGCATGAGATAGTGTGTGGTAAATGCGGTATGGAGGGGCATGACCCTATAGGTTGTATGGCGGATGTAGTGTGCGTCATTGCCTATCAAAAATACAAGCAAGGGGTGCCGTTCTCTAAACTTTATGAGGATTTGACAACAAAAAGTGTTTCGATCCCTTCTATACCAATGCCGCAACCAGATTCGCCCTCTACAAATGGGGAGTTCGCTGAATTGAAATCCTTGGTATTGAACTTAACGCACCAGTTTGGGAAGAAATCCGACAAGGATAATACTGCCATAGTAGAGCTAAGACAGGAAGCTGCGCGTCTAACACTCGCGCAAAATCAAGCGAATCAACCACCCCCATGTGACCCAATCAATGCCATTAATCTCCGAAGCAGTCTCACTTATGATGGACCGAAAATGCCGGAAGACGGGGTTGTGACAGCTGATGATACCCCGGATAACGAGTTGGAGGAGCTAATAGATGATATCCCTGCTAAATATCATTCTGCAGCTCGATCGAGTGAAATTTTAGCTCGATCGAGTGGTTTAGCCTTTCCTAGCACTCGATCGTGTACAGTAATCGATCGATCGAGAAGTGCCACAATTGAAGATTTCGATCGAGGAATTAATTCTTCTTGATCGAGTAATTTGGCAGAAAAATTTGTTCGATCGAGTGATTCTGGGACTCGATCGACAGAAGCTGAAATTGAAGAACTCGATCGAGAGGTTCATATTCCTCGATCGAGTGATTTCCCTAAAAAAAATATTTGATCGGGTGACAAGGTTGTTCGATCGAGCATCAGTACCAGTGGAACATCAAATTCAACATCTAATTCCTCTACCGTGTCTTCTCCCCCTGCTGTGGAGGTGTCAAGTGCTGCTAAAGGTAAAGAGAAAGTCGCGGATCCACTTATTGCTACTAGGGTTCCCTATCTAGGACGTCTGAAGGATGCTCAAGTTGAGCGACAGTACGGTAAGTTTGTGGACGTGGTCAAGAATCTCCAGGTAACTGTCCCTCTTACCGAACTTATTACCCAGGTACCTACTTACGCTAAATTTATGAAAGACATTGTGACGCATAAGAGAGAGCTTAGTGAATTTGAGACTGTTGCTTTTATGGAAGAGTCTAGTAATTTACTTTTAAATAAAGCTCCGCCTAAAATAAGGACCCGGGTAGTTTCTCTATTACCTGTACTATAGGCAATGAAGTAATAGACAAGGCTCTCTGTGATTTAGGAGCTAGTGTCAGTGTCATGCCCTTTTCTATCTGTAAGAAGCTTAATATGGGTCACCTTGAAATGATTAGCATTACACTACAGATGGCTGATAGATCTGTAAGACGACCCTTGGGTATCTTAGAGGACATGCCTGTCAAAGTAGGCAAGTTCTTTATACCGGTGGACTACATTGTTTTAGACATAGCTGAGGATACCCGGACCCCAATTATACTAGGAAGACTATTCTTGTGTACAGCTAGGGCCATTATTGATGTCAAACAAGGGGGTTTGACTCTTGCAGTGGGGGATGACGCGATTACTTTCAGTCTGCCTAGTACTCTTGCTCGGCCAATGATAGAGGATACATGTTATTCTGTTGATATTGTTGACGAGTCTGTCTATGACTTCTGGACGGGTTCTTTTATAAAGGACCCACTAAAAGATCTAATGCTTTTAGATGAGTGTGCATATAACCCAGATAACAATGATGCTGTGTTGGATTTGCTTGAAGCTGCTTTAGATGAGCGTGAACTGACCGACGCTGAAGGAGAGAGGGTGGAACAAATGATTAGTACTCTCTGCGCCATAGAGGTAAAGGTACCTGAGCGTAAGCCTCTTCCTTCTCATCTTAAATATGCTTTATTAGATGATACAGAGTAATATCCAGTCATTGTTAGTGCTAAACTTGATGATGATCAGCTGACCGCTTTGTTAGCTGTGCTTAAGAAAAAAAGGAAAGCTATGGGTTATTTTTTGGATGATATCAAGGGGATTAGTCCCGATATTAGTACGCACAGAATTGAGCTGGAGGAAGATCACAAGCCCTGCAGACAGGGTCAGCGCTGGCTGAACCAGAAGATGCAGGATGTTGTGATGGTTGAGGTAATAAAGCTGCTTGACGCAGGTATTATCTATTCTGTTGGTCATTCTAAGTGGGTGAGTCCAGTTCAGGTGGTTCCTAATAAAGGAGGGACTACTGTGGTCAAGAATGACAAAAACGAGTTGATACCTACTAAAGTAGTAACTGGCTAGCGGATGTGAATAGATTACAGACGGCTGAATGCCGCCACAAAGAAAGATCACTTTCCCCTTCCTTTCATTGATCAAATGGTAGAAAGTTTACCTTCTCATAAGTTTTTCTGTTATCTAGATGGGTACTCAGGGTTCTTTCAGATCCCTATTCATCCGGATAATCAGGAAAAAACTACTTTTACTTGTCCTCAGGGTGTTTTTGCTTATCGCATGATGCCTTTTGGTTTGTGTAATGCCCCTTCCACCTTTCAAAGGTGCATGATGGGGATATTTTTTGAGTATATTGAGTCTATTATGGAAGTCTTTATGGACGATTTCAGTATCTATGAAAGTGACTTTGCTAAATGTCTGTCTAACCATGATAAAGTGTTGCAGCGCTGCATTTAGGTTAACCTTGTGCTTAATTGGGAGAAGTGCTACTTTATGGTCAATGAGGGATTTATCTTAGGGCACTTAGTTTCTGACAAGGGTATTGAGGTTGACAAAGCAAAGGTGCAAGTGATTCAGCAATTACCTCCTCCTGTTAAGGTCAAGGGAGTGAGGAGTTTCCTTGGTCATGCTGGCTTTTACGCCGGTTTATCAAGGACTTTTCAAAAATTGCCAAACCACTTACACAGCTGTTGCTTAAGGATGCCCCCTTTGTATTCACTAATGAGTGTCTTTCTGCCTTTAACGGGTTAAAGCAGGCCTTGATTTCGGCGCCGATTATACAGCCTCCCGACTAGGATTTACCGTTTGAGATTATGTGTGACGCTAGTGACTATGCACTAGGAGCGGTGCTAGATAAAAGGAAAGATAAAGCTTTGAATGCAATCTACTATGCGAGCCGAACTCTGGATGAGGCTCAAGTGAAGTACACCACTACTGAGAAAGAGCTGCTAGCTGTGGTATATGCGCTAGAAAATTTTTGTTCTTATTTGATAGGGTCAGAAGTTACTGTTTTTACTGACCATGCAGCGCTAAGACATCTTCTTGCTAAGAAGGAAGCTAAACCACGTCTGGTGAGATGGATACTCCTCCTTCAGGAATTTTATTTGCAGATAAAAGATAAGAAAGGTGCCGAGAACGTAGTAGTTGATCATCTGTCGCGATTGTCACAACAAAAGGGAGAAGATTCTTTACCTATTGATGATTCTTTTCCTGATGATTCTTTATTTGCTTTTTTGTCTTCTTTTATTAACCAAGATCCTTAGTATGCAGATTTAGCTAATTACTTTGTTAGTGGCACACTACCACCTGACCTTTCTTATCAGCAGAGGAAGCATTTTCTTTATAACGCTAAGCAGTACTTCTGGGATGACCCTTATTTATTTAAGGAGTGTGAGGACGGTCTCTACAGACGGTGTATTCCGCAGTGGGAGACCAGAGTTATCTTGGAAGGCTGTCACTCATCCTCTTATGGTGGCCACCACGGTCCATCGCGTACCGTGGCTAAGGTACTTCAGTCTGGTTTTTATTGGCCTACTATGTTTGTTAATGCTAAGGCTTTTGTTTCAGCTTGTGATGCTTGCCAATGCTCTGGGAACATTTCAAAGAGACATGAGATGCCACAAAATGGTATCCTAGAGGTCGAGGTTTTTGATGTCTGGGGCATCGATTTCCAAGGACCCTTCCCATCTAGTAATGGTAACAGGTATATCTTGGTAGCTGTTGATTATGTGTCTAAGTGGGTGGAGGCAATTTGTTCACCCCATTGTGATGCCAAGACCATGATTAAGATGTTTAAAAATATTATATTTCCCCGATTTGGTGTCCCTAGGGTCGTCATTATTGATGGGGGAATGCATTTTAAGGAAAAGAAACTAACAACTATTTTGTCTAAGGTTGGTGTTCAACACCGACGTGGTTTGGGGTATCATCCCCAAACTAGTGGTCAAGTTGAGGTCTCTAATCGTGAGATTAAAGATATCTTAGCTAAGGTAGTTTCTAAATCACGGAAGGATTGGAGTCTTAAGCCGAAAGACACATTATGGGCATATCGGACTGCCTTTAAAACACCGATTAGTGCATCACCATATCGGCTGGTTTACGGGAAGTCATGCCATTTACCTGTTGAGTTAGAATGTAAGGCTTGGTGGGCAATTCGTGAACTTAACTTTGATCCTAAGTTATGTGGTCAGAACCGTTTATTGCAACTAGATGAACTGGAGAGTTTAGGCTAAATGCCTATGATAGCTCACGCATCTACAAAGAGAAGACGAAGAGATGACACGACAAACGGATCATACCTCGTGAATTTTATGTCGGGCAGAAGGTGTTGCTGTTTAATGCCCGACTGCGCTTATTTCCTGGCAAGCCGAAGGCCAGGTGGAGTGGCCCTTATACAGTGACATCTGTCACTAAATTCGGGTCCGTGGAGTTAGAGAATTCTGAGGGCAATAGGTTCAAGGTGAATGGGTAAAATGTGAAGCATTACCATGAGGCAAATGATGGAGACAATCGCGTTGAAGTCTTGTACTACGACAATCCTAATGAGCCAGTTAATTGAAGCCAGAAAGGTCGTGCGGGACCTCTTAAACCTGCGCTATCTGGGAGGCAACCCAGACTGTTTTGTTGTACTTTTATTTGAACTTGTTATTTCTTTTTCTGTTGTGTGTTAAACTTTGAATGCTAAACTGTGTGTATCTTGTTATTCATGTACTCCTTTTATGCGTTTTGCAGGTGACTTTGTTCGATCGAGTGGTTTTTCTACTCGATCGAACACTTTGGCTAGCAATTTTACTCGATCGAACCTCTGCTGTTCTCGATCGAAATGCTGCAATACCAATTCTCTTGATCGAGTATCCCATCTTCTCGATCGAGCCCTTTTGACACACATTCCACTCGATCAAACCACTCTAATCTGTTCGATCGAGTAGTTATGTGGTCCAGCTATTATTTTTCACTTGTTGTGCTGCTGCGTGGCTACCCGTGACCTCCCATATTCATGGTCAGTTTGGGGAGGTCGCTCCTTACGCTGTCTTGTAAGTTTTCCGACTCCCGCTATTCTTTTCTCTTTAGTTTGCATTTCTTTCCCTATTTTTGGTACAATGAAGGCATTGTACGGTTTGGTTTGGGGAGGTATGCATCCATATCTGTGTCTGCATGTTTTCTTGCATTTTCGCTTGCACGTTTATTAATTTTTGCATGCATCGTTGTTTTTACTTCGAAAAATCACATAAAATTCAAAAAATTCACATTTATTCACGTTTATTCTGAGTCGGAACGATTGCACTTTGACGCTACCTTGAGTCTTTACCCTTGCCTTGCATATTCTTGACATTTTGTTGGCATGGCAATGTGCATAATCTACGAGTTTTTTGTTTCTCTCTTATCTGAACGAATAGACTTGACGCATATTATTGGCAAGCTACATTTACATTCTAAGGTTAGAGCTTAATAAACGGGTGACACTCATGACCAGTTTCATATAGAATGTGAGTATTACTCTCTATAAGGCATGTAGCATCAATTTGCATAAGCATGAATTCAGTCTTCTTGATACTTGTATGCATTCGGTCTGTGGTTGGTGACACATGTTAGGAGAGGCAGTTCCCTTTATTTCATTCTACCCATGAACTCCACATAGCCAAATTGCCTACCCTAACCAAGCTAGTAATTAGTAGCTGTTTGGAATGTTTCATTGCAGTTTGGTTATATATCTGATTTGATAGTTTGGTGGAAGTGTTGAAGGGAATGAAAAGAAGAAAATTATGAAAAAATTGTTGTGAAAAAGAAAAAAAAACGGGAAAAGGAATTGAAAAAGAAAGAAATAAGAAAAGAAGAAAAAAAAAAAAGGAGAAGATTATGAAAAGTCATGAACTGAAGCTTACTATGTTGTGACTTACGCTCCCATGTTCTATTTGTATCTTATGGGGAGTTAATAATTTTATGATGGTTAGTGAGCTTTGTGCTGCAATTTAGCACTGATTTGTACTGATTTATTGAGTATGAAGGTGGGATGTGTTATTAATTTGGATCCGTTACTGCTAGCTTGGCTGCTAACTCCACATATCCAAATTCTTCTTAGCCCTTTCTTACCCATTACCTCACTTACCCAAATGTAAGTCCTCGGCATGTGTCTTGGTCATTTGTTGGTTGGAATGCATATGTACGGTTGTAGAGATTCTATTCATGTTAAACTGCATGCATGATCTTATAGGTCGAGTTAGGTGAGTGACTTTACTTCTTTCTATCTTCTACTTATATACTCACCCTATGCTTAATTTGAGTGATGGGCGACCCGTGAGAGCCCGATATTCATGAGTCTTTCAAGGTTGATGGTTCAGTAGTTTGAAATATAGATTTAACTCGTGTGCACTTACCATTGGCCATTTTGTTAGTTGTTGCATTAAACTGGTTTGGGTGGATGATTTGTAGCCAATAAGTCGGTCCCGTTCCACTAGTTGTCTTTAGTCGCATTCATAGTTTGCTTTGGGACAAGCAATGGTTTGGTTTGAGGAGATTTAATGCATGTATTTTATATAAGGTTTTTACCTCATTTTTACACGTATTTCTGAATTATTTACGTGGCATCTAGCTACAAATACCCCCGAATAGTCTACTTTGGTTTGTCTTGTGTTAAGGCTTTTGTTTCAGCTTGTGATGCTTGCCAACGCACTGGGAACATTTCAAAGAGACATGACATGCCACAAAATGGTATCCTAGAGGTCGAGGTTTTAGATGTTCGGGGCATCGATTTCCAATGACCCTTCCCATCTAGTAAAGGTAACAGGTATATCTTGGTAGCTGTTGATTATGTGTCTAAGTGGGTGGAGGCAATTGCTTCACCCCATTATGTTGCCAAGACCGTGATTAAGATGTTTAAAAAGATTATATTTCCCGATTTGGTATCCCTAGGGTTGTTATTAGTGATGGGGGAATGCATTTTAAGGAAAAGAAACTAACTTCTATTTTGTCTAAGGTTGGTGTTCAACACCGACGTGGTTTGGGGTATCATCCCAAACTAGTGGTCAAGTTGAGGTCTCTAATGTAGTTTTCTTTGGTACATTCATCACCGTGTTGATAATTTGTTCAAAAAGGTTTTTCTCAATGTGCATAACATCTAAGTTGTGTCGAATCAACAATGTTTTCCAGTAAGAAAGTTCCCAAAATTTGCTTTGTTTCCACCAACCTTCCTTTTTGTCTTTCAATCTTTTTAATTCTTGGTCAGAAGTATCAACTATTTTTGGTAAATCTTTTACCGTATCCCACACCTCGTCACCGATTAGTTTCTCTATGGCAATGTGATTATCGGTTTTCCTCTTCTTTAAAAAAATGCTTACAATTATTGCGGAAAGGATGATCAGGTTTCAAGAACTCACGGTGACAATCGAACCAAGAAACCTTGCCACTATGTTTTAGCCAAAAAGATTTATGGTCTTTTTCTTGACAATAAGGACAAGCACGGTACCCAGTTGTAGTCCTACCGGAAAGCATACCATATGCAGGAAAATAATTGATCGTCCACATTAATGCAGCCTTTAATTGAAAATTTTGTTTCTTAGAGACATCGTAGGCGTACATGCCAGTTTCCCAAAGTTATTTCAACTCTTTGATTAACGGTTGGAGGTAGACATCCAAATTTGCCTTAGGGTTCTTAGGACCTGGAATGAGCAAAAATAAGAACATAAATTGTCTCTTCATGCATAACCAAGGAGGTAAGTTGTACGGAGTGACAATAACGGGCCAACATGAGTAATTCTTCCCAAATTGCCCATAAGGGCTAAATCCATCCGTACACAAACCCAGCCGAACATTACGAGGTTCACTTGCAAATTCTGGATGCTCTCTATCGAAATGTTTCCACGCTTCTCCATCACTTGGGTGTGCCATTGTCCCACTTTCTCTTAATCGAGAGTTTTTATAGTGCCAACTAATCTCACCTGATACGTGCTTGGTTGCGTATAGTCGTTGTAACCCTTGTGCGAGCGGGAAATAAGTTAGTGGTTTACAAGGAATTCGCCTCCCACTTGAATTCTTTGCACTCTTATACCGAGCTGCATGACACTTTATGCATTCCTCAAGATTAGCATTTTCCTCCCAAAATAGCATGCATCCAGTGGAATACGCATCGATCTTCTCATGGGGTAGTTGCAATCCCTTAAGCACCATCTTAATCTCATTAAAATTGCGCGCCATTTGATTATCCTTTGGAATAATGTCACCAACGAAGGACATAAAACCATCAACGCATCTAAGAGATATGTTGTTCTCACATTTGAGTGTTACCAACCTAGCGGCCTCTTGCAACAAACTCATATTACTTCCCTTATACACTGGTTGTTCGGCTTGTTCTATCATTTTGAAGAAGGAAGAAATTTGGGGGTTTGGGGTTTCATAACGCACTTCTTCATCGCTAAGGTCGTCGGGATCAAGTTTATCTTCCAATATTTGTTGAATATTATCGCATAATGCATTTTCTACCATCTCCCGGTAAGGATTTCCACTAACTACGCTACTCGTAATTTCTTTGATAGGCAACTTCTCACCGTGGTGCGTCCATACATAGTAATTATCGCCAAAACCATTCGAGCAAAGATGACTTAGAACATCCCTCTTCCCTCTATAAGCTACGTTGTTACATTTCTTACATCGATACTTCATCTCAGCTACATCCTTATACACGGTACTTTGTTCCGCGAATTCAATAAACTCCCTCACACCCTTTGTAAGTTCAGCCTTAGGTTTCTTTTTTTCATCTAATCTTTCATACATCCACTGCGTTCTAATCTTTTCATGTTATGTATCTACATTTCAATATATCTATGTTGTAAACAAACAATAGCAAAACAAGAATAATAACAACCAATAATACACAATAAATATTATCACACAAATATAAAACTATTGTCAACAAGTAATACATCTTTGAATCGGGTCATTATCACTCTAACCTAAACCCGTCAATGTACGTTTCAAGTCACTAGTAAACACACACCTGTTATTTATTAATGAGGCAAAAATTCGGCAAAAATTCACCTCAGTTCTCCAAATACACAATGTAGAATAAATAATTATTCCACATATGTATTTAGAGAACATTACAGGAATCGTCACCAAAATCTTTCATCATTAATAAATCACAAGTACGTATTTACTACCTAAGTGTTTTGAAACGTGCAAAGACACTTCCAAAACGGGGACTATTCAAGAATTGCTGCTAATGAGAAATTCTTGAACGGGTACTAGGCCAACATCAAAACCAACAATAATTTGAACATCAACAATAATAACAATGGCCACTAATTTTAAACCGATTTCAAACTTACAATTTATATTCTACTAATTTCTAACTAGCATAACAATTTCTAACTTACAATTTAAACCAATTTCCAACATTTGACATTAGTTTATAATCATTTCTAACTTACATTTTAAACAAATTCTGACTTACAATTTATATTCTATTAATATACTACTAATTTCTAACTTATATTTTTAACCAATTTACAACATTTTTGACCAATTTCCAACATTTTACTAATATATTAACTTTTCTAACTAATATAACAATTTCTAAGAAACAATTTAAACCAATTTCCAACATTTGACATTAGTTTTACAAACAATTTCTAACTTACAATTTAAACCAATTTGTAGTTTACAATTTATAAGCTATTAATATACTACTAATTTCTAACTAACATAACAATTTTTAACTTACATTTTTAACCAATTTCCAACATTCTACTAATATATTAACTTTAACAATATCAACAACAATAATAGCTAATCACACAACATCAACTTGAACAACATAAATAATAACAACATCAACAACAATAATGGCTACTATATATCCTACAGTCATTAGCATAATTAAAACTAAAATTAGTAATTTAAAAAGGTAATTAGTAAGAGGAGATTACCTAATTAACAAAAAGTGAAAATAAAAAGAAGAAAAGAGACGGTGGCAGCGGCAGCGTTGGTGGTCGGTCACGGCTTGGTGGTGGTCGGTCACGGCCTTGGTGGTAGTCGAGGCGGGACAAAACAAAAAAGGAGAACAAAAGAAAAAGAGGAGATGAGAAAAAGAGGAACGGAGGTCACGTTGCTGCACTGTTGGCAGGCGGCGGCGGGAACACCTGGTGGCAGGCGGTGGCAAGTTATGGTGGTCGAGGTTTGGTGTTTTGAGGGAAATTGATTCAGAAATTAATTTGGGGCAAATGAGATTTGTCTCGGTGGTTGCGTTTTTGTTTTTCAGAAAAAGAAAGGTTGTGACGGGTAATCCGTCACATGTCCGTCCCAATCTCGTGTTTTAGATTCCATATATAACGAATTTTCCGTCACAAAAATTTTATATGTGATGGAATATCCGTCGCAGACTACTTTTTCAGATTTCCCTATGTGACGGAATATCCGTCACAAGAAAAGATATATGTGACGGAATATCCGTCACAAATCACGGTTTATGTGACAGACTATCCGTCACAAGTGTCTTTTATGTGACCAAACCTCCCTTTTTCTTTTGTATCGCAATTTCTAGATATCCGTCACAGGCTTTGGCGCCCTTGATGTTTTAAATGCGCCATTATTTTGTGACGGTATGTGATGGATAATCCGTCACAAGTGACTGTCCGTCACAACTCCGTCATAAGTCCGTCACAAACCCGTGTTTTGTGACGGAATTTTTATCCATCCCTACGCTTCCGTCACTGATGCGTGTTATCCTTGTAGTGTTGAGACGTCCCCTTATAGGCAAGAACAAGGGAGTCCCAAATTAATTTAGCCATAGTACATCCGGAAATTCGACTTACTTCGGCATCTCCTACACACCGTTGAAGAATCGACATTGCATTCGAGTTCTTTTCGGCCAATTTAAAATCATTTTCATTGTAATCTTTCTCGGCCTTGATTTTAGTAGAACCCGTAATAATGTCGGTTTCCTCAATAACAAGAGGTCCGTCCTCAATGATTTTCCAACATTGATAATCGATACTTTTGATATAGTGCTCCATTTTGAGCTTCCACCACCCAAAATTCTAACCGGTAAAGACCGGGATCTTGGAGTATTTTGTAGAATCCATATCCCAAGAATCAAACTCCAAGGCAGTTAGCCTAGATCAAGAGCACGAGCCTTTGATACCAATTGAAGAGTTTAGGATTCTAAGTACCTAAGAGGGGGACGGGGTGAATTAGGTACTATTTTAAAATTTCAACTTTAACCTTTATTGTTTAAAGATAAGTTGATTCACAATATGAAGAACAAGTGGATACATCAATTAAATTGAATGATTAAATGTGTATCACAAAAGCTCAAGGAGACGAATGATGTTTGGAAGTGACACTTGTTCTGACTGTTACTTGATGGTCTCAGTTTATGAAGTAAAAACTAAGGACCAGAAGTGACAGTATTCAGGACCGTTACTAGCAAGACCGTAAAAGAAGAACGAGTAAGTAAATTGCAGCAGAATTAAAAGCGAAAGTAGATCAACACAGCGGTTTTGAATTGGTTCGGCCAATACTCTAAAGGCCTACATCCAATCTTCTTTTATTAATAACTGAAGTTATCTACTCCGACTACTTAAGACACTTACAATAAAAGGACCAACAACCTACTCCGGTTGCCACACGAGTTCTAAGACTATTCCGTCTATAAACTCGACACTCTAACTAGAATGTTTACAAAACCAAGTTTCCTCAAACTGATTCTTAAAAAGAATTGAGAAGGACAACTTATTGGTACAAACGATTCTAGATGAGAGAGTACAGTACTATGAAGTAACAGTGTTAATGACTGACACACTTGAAGATTTAGAAGATTTTTGCAAATGAAAAAGCTTTGAGTTCTTAAAACTGATTTTGCAAAATGTTTTAATTTCTCAGGTAAAAGTCTGACTTTCAAAGTGAAGGGAGGTGCTCCTTTTATAGGGAAAAAATGAATGGATGCATGCTAGGGTTTTTAGTCAAAACTTTGGGCATGAGAAAAAAGTGTTGACCTTCCCAAATTAGCACCAAAAGGACTTCTTTCTAAGAAGCATAAAGGAGAAAAGAAGGTTTGTAATTATCCTTAAAGAGCCTTTGTATTTTTCAGAAACAAAGTGGAGAGGACATTAACAAGAAGACAACTCTTGATAATAGAAGGAAAGAACCAACCAATGTTTCATAAAAGCCAAAGAAAGGTTGTAGCATAAAAGAGGAAATCTTTTGAAGTGCCAATTACAATCTCTTTTCAAATACCACCCTTCAAATATTTCAAGCTTATAATTCCATTTTAAATCTGATGTATAAAAGCCCATTTTAATAAAAGTGAAATATTCAAGATGAAAGACTTGCTTCAAGTGTGACGGGACAAACGTGACAGTCAAGCACACTGTTACCCGTGATGAGTAACGGTAGGCTTGACTGTTACCATTACATGTATTCTACCCTTTCATCTTTACATAGGTTGACAAGAACGACTCTAAATCTTGAGTAGCAAGCGATTGACGATTCTTGATTAAGACTTGCAAATTGATCGATTAATCCTGAAATAATAAACTAAGAAAGCACAAGTTAAATGGGTATGTCATCATCAATTAAGAGAACCCAACACCTTGTAACAAGGAGAAAGTACGGGATGTTATCCTTTGGTCTACTCATTGAATCTTTGAGCTCTTTTCTAATCTTGGAGTGTTGACCTTCTAGCATGTCGTGGATACGGGATCACATGGTATCAAGTGTGAGATGACTGCTTTTTAACCAAGCCTTCAATAGAGAATGGGATGACTCAACACGGGAAGTTATCGTGTTACCAAGATAGAAGCACTCGTTTGTATAACATAATACAAACTTCGCCGCGTGCCAACCCCAGTGTTCCCTATATAAGTGGCCAAAGGAACCCACTTGATGCAGAAGATCTTCCACTAACGCTGAAACTCTTGTTTGGTAGGTGCATCGATCACATTATTCCAACCCGATTCTGGATTTGTCATGACATGTTTCTTGTAACTCTCGCTTTGATAAGTACTGATAGCTTTAGCATTGATGACTTTGTTCAAGTGCCATCGACCAACAAATGATCAAACCCGGTATATACTACATTAAGAGCGTTGATCAAACCCAATTTTCATTCGGTGACAAAAACAGAAGGGGACGCTCCCGTGGAATCTAAAATGTCACCTAACTTCTTCACCAACCACTTGTAACACTCCTCGGACTCGGTAGGAAGCATCGAACATGCAATTAAGAACGACGATCGGGTGGGTGTGACACCAAGCATATCAATGACTGGATTCGTGTATATGTTGGTATTATACGTCGAATCCATGATTAGCACATAAGGATAAGCCCGAAACAATTTCACGGAATCAACATGTACCAGGAAAACACGTGTGATCTCTTTTATCTCGGAATTACTCTCATGTCAATGCATGTATTTCGCTTGTACCACTAGAGCGAACATATGTTGAGCGGTGTTTCTTTCACCCCTAACTTCTTGCCTATTTTTCCTTGTCTCGTTATATATCTGGGTGCTTGACCGTGGAGGTTTTTCGGGGGTTTTCAAATGAAGACCATTTTTAATATCCCCTCGGTAGAACCCCGACCATAGTTTGTTGCCTAACATATGTCTTCTCCTCCGCATCCAATACCGCGAAGTGCCGATCCCCGTTCTTATAAACTGCTTGTGGTTTGTCGTTCACCACCCTCGGAGGTTACAATGTTCCAAACTATTGTCACTTGATCATTTTTAACCACGTAATTTTGCACGACACGAATACGGAATAGGCATGAACATTTCTGCGACCTCATTGGTTTCTCAGGATTATCCATTGGTGGGGGTAGTCCATGTCTTTTACATCGAAAATAACTTGTCGACAACCCGATTTCTTTTCTTTTTTTGCTCCGTTATTTGCTTTAACCAAATCAAACCCATTCTCGAACGCAACACTATTAGCCCAAGTGAAAGCATCATGACGAGTTTTGAAATCTAAAGTCATCACGAACAACGGGTTGTAATCCATTGAATTCTCGCCAAAACTCTCCCACGAAACTTGTTTAAAGCAATTTGGACAATAGTTAGACAAAAAAAATGATACATAACCCATATAAATTACGTTAAATGAATGCAAAACAAGAGAAAATGAGTTTATTGTCCGACCACGGACTGAAAGTTGAGACTCAACAATCAATCCATGGCCAAAACAGTAGACTCAATGTTCAACCATGGCCAAATATGGAGACTCAACGTTCCACCATGGGCAAACGTTGAGAATCAACGTTCCACTATGGGCAAACGTTGAGAATCAAAGTTACACCATAGTCAGACGTTGGATCTCAAAGTTTGGTCCATGGCTGAACGTTGGATCTCAATCAACGTTTGGTCCATGGCTGAACCTTGGGTTGCACAAATTTCAGTTTTACGCAAAAAACCCGCAATGTTTACTACAATTAAGCCAATACGTGACGTAAATCAACTAACGCATAGATTTAACAATGCGCAAAAAAAATGAAAATTACCCAAATAATGAACCGATTAAGTTGTTTACGTACCGGTGATTCAGGTTCCGTCATGTTAATTAATCTTGTTAATTGTTGTTGTTGGTTTTGTTTTTTTAATTTAGTTGATTTTCTTACTAGAATTTGAGAGAAAATTTTCTAGAGAGAAAAATGAGTGTATATGTGCGAATGGCATTATCGTCTTTTGGAATGAAAACGTCGCCGATAGTTATTAAAACGTTGTCGATGAAAATCAGCCCCCATAAAATAATAGGTGGGGCCAAATTTTAGAATTAACATTTTAATAATAAATACGATTTAAAAGATTAATTATAAAATATAAGGTCGTTTTATATTGATAACTTGTTATTTTGCAAAAGTAAAAACACACATAGGTTAAGTGATTTTAACTTATATTTTTATCATTGTCTTAAAATATCATCTTGTAATCTCATGTTAGTCATGTAAGATCATTGTAAACTAACATTTTGTGGATGAATATAATTACAAATACCATCATCCGCAAATGATTAGTCTAATAGTCTAATTGGATGAAAAAAAAGAGTAAATTAAAAATTACACCCGTTTATATACCACTTTTCTAAAATTATTCTCTTTTAAAACATTTTAATAATTTACTCCATAAAATGTTTCCAGGTCAAAAATTACAACCATTTCTATTTTTAGGTGAAAAGTCTTTTAATATGGCGAAATTGCCCCTGGGTCAATATTTAGACATCCCTCATTTCACTTTTAATTATATTCCTATTCTACCAATTACAACTTTGAACCCCAAAAATTTCCCCCTAATTTATTTACTTCTATTGAATCATCTTGCTTGAAGAATAATTTCTGGGATTTAAACCCTAATTTTTATGGATAGTGCTCAATCTGAAAAATGTCAAGGACTTCGTGGTATTACTATCGCTCGCTCGCTACATATCTTTTCTTTCGTTCGTTCTTTACCGAGACGAGAAGATAGTAATGCAGCTCTTCCATTTGAAATGAAAACACAATCCGTATTTGGGCAAAAAGTATTCGACTATGTTATTTTATGCCTTAATAATGTCCCCTTCTGACATTTTATGCCTCAAAATACCGAGTTTACTGAAATTGTTTCAATTTCTATTGCAATCACTAATAAAATCCTCGAATGACAAAAAAACACTGGGTTGATTAAAAAATAAGATTTCAAAATTGGATTTATTAGTGAAAAAGGCATTTATACCCAAAATCGCTCCACTGCTTTGTTATACATGACTCCGCCGCTGCTACTGCAACTCTGGCTAACAAAAGGACCGAAGAAGAAGGTGTTGACATTGTTATCGAAGACGGTGACGCTGAACACCAAGCCGGAAATCTCTCGGGCAATTTTTCCATTTGTTTGTTTGATTATATGATCGTTTGGTGTCATATTGGTGGATATTTATGCAAGGGGAAGACGTGCGCACGATCTATGTCGGAGATACGGTGTCGGCGACGAGTGGTTATCGCCGGATTCTGGTGCTGCGGGTGGTGCTAGATAGGATGAGTCGAAAGGGTAGGGTGGTGAGGGTCGGTCGGCGTCGGAAACTCAAGGAGGCAAGAGAAGAATGGAGTGAGTGTTAGTTTATGGGTTGAAGGAGGGAGATGTATAATGGAGATTGAAATGGATCGAAGGAGGGAGGGGTAATTTCGTCATAAAGTTAGACTTTTAAACTGAAAATCTGAATTTTGATGGAAAATGTCGTCTGAAAGTGCAAATGGGTGCAATTTTTGACCTAAGAACATTTTATGGGAGTAAATTACTAAATAATTTTAAAAGTGATTAATTTTAGAAAAGTGGTATACAAAAGGGTGCAATTATTAATTTACTAAAAAAAATAGTCTAATTGGCAGTAAGTGGATTATACATCCGATGTATTACACCACCAATTGCTTAAATTTTGAGCATTACAGTAAAATTTTTGAGTTTTATTTTAAATTTCTGAGTTTCACTATAAAATTTATGAGTTCATTCAATTAGACATTAAGCTAAAAAAATTAAAATATAACTCAAAAACATTACATAAAAGCTCAGTTAAATTTGAGTTTGACGGCAAAAAATTAAAATGTAACTTATAAACTTTAAATAGCCCAGAAAAAATACACATAAGCTCAAAAACTAATAAGGTCTGAGGTAGTACATCTGATGTATGTTTAATTTCTCTCTAATCGGATTAGAAAAGTAAGAACGTCTAAATAAGGCTCAAACATGAGAAATAGGAACATACATCGGATGTAGTACCTCTGACCTTGTTTGTTAGTGAGCTTATGTGTATTTTTTTGAGTTTTTTAAAGTTTGTAAGTTACATTTTACTTTTTTGTCATTAAAACTTAAATTTAACTGAGCTTATATGTAATGTTTTTGAGTTATATAGTAATTTTTCGAGCTTAATGTTTAACTGAATGAAGTCAAAAACTTTAATATAATAGTCAAAAATTACAAAATCGGTGGTACTAAATCGGATGTATAATCCACTTACTAAAAAACCATTAGTGAACTCAAAAGCCCAAAAGAAAAGATGGTAAGAGAAATTGTTGAAAAAACAAATAGAATAGAAAGGGTCGCAGCGGGAATCGAACGTCAACCATGAAAGCAAAAATTTTTAGGTAAGAATAATGTTTTACATATAATGGACCTTCAACAGTATTTTGTTTGAAATTCAAAATAGTGAATCAAATGACCGTTTTATCCTCGGTAGTACTCAAATTGAGTAATGTCGAATGGCGCTTTCTCATTTTTTTTTTTTTTGTAAAACCATGTTACATGTGAAATCATAAAACTAAAGATACTTTAAATTCATACTCCCTCTTATTGGGGGTTTTCTTCCCCTTTGATGTGGGCACAAGATTTTAGGAGTTGATTACAGAATGAATAAAGGAGGATGGTGAGGTTTGTGGATTGTAGAGAGGAATTAATACTTTGGAATTAAATAAGGAATTGTGAGTTAGGTGGGGTTTGGTGATAGAAGAGATGGATGAATAAAATAAGAGTAAAAGTTGGGTGGAGTTTGGTAATAGGAGAGAGGGATGAATAAAATAAGAGTAAAAGTTTCCAAAATAAGAAAGGGAAAGAAAACCTGAATAATCCGTTTAAGGAAATAGGGTAGAAAATAGTGAATAGGAGGGAGTACTATTTACTCTAATAAATTACAGAGTCATACAACTGGATATTTTTATACACAAAGAATATTAGTTCAAGTAACATGTTCCAAACTTCCAATAAGTGCCCCCTAGGGTTTCCTTGGGAGGGTGTCGCCCCTAGGGTTACCTAGGTTTTTTGCCCCCTAGTACAGGGTTTTCTGCCTCGTTTTTCTACAAAATCTTGTTTGATCTACAACATAACGTCGTTTCTACAATCTTCTCTTTGGTTTTTTGGTGAATTTTTGCACGAATTTTGCTTGTGGTGTTTCTATGGCCTCCTCTAGGGCTATACAGCAGATTAATCTGAATTCTCTAGTGGAGGACGAAGTCGATGGTGATGAGCGAGAGGAGCGTTATGTGGAAGTGGAATGGGTGGTGGATGATACTGAAACGGTGGAGGAGGTCGGTTTATGTGTGGTAGGGAGACTATGGACGGACAAAAACATTAACATGAAGGCGTTACTTGACACTATGATAGGAGCATGGAAAACACCGGAGAGAGTTGTGGGAGAGGTTGTGGACAAGCAGCGGAAAATTGTCACGTTTAAATTCAATGGTGCAGAAGACAAGAAGAGGGTGCTTGAGGAGCAACCATGGCATTTTGAGCGTCACGTACTTATACTCTCAGAACTCATGAACGAAGCGGTTCTAGCAGAGGTACCTTTATTCTTTTCTCCTATATGGATTCGTGTATATGACTTACCCATAGGGGGAAGAATGAATATGGAGAATGCCATAAATTTGGGCAATGTCATGGGGTCCTTTATGTCAGTTGACCACTCAGTTAACCCATCAATAAACAGGTCGATGAGAATTAAAGTGGTTATCAATGTCCGTAAACCTTTGATTGATGGGATCACTATGAAGGGAAGAGGGGGAAAAACAGTGGAGAGTGTGTGTGATCTATGAGGGGCTTCCCATATTTTGTTACGTCTGTGGACATTTAGGGCATGGGGAGAAGGATTGTAGTGAAAGGAAGGGACTGGTGGGAGAGGGGAGGAAGTTTGGGGAGTAGCTGAAGGCATCCCCGTGGAGAGTGGTGAGGAGCACAAGCCCTGAGGATAGTAAAGGTGGTTCATGTGCAAAGAAATTATTCAGGGATGAGGAGAGTGGCAGTGGGGAGGAAAAGGCGTTGGGGCATATGGTAGACATGTTAAGGAATGTCTCTCTGACAGGGAAGCCAATGGTTGAGGAGTCGAGGGGGAAGGAGGTTAGTACTATGCGTGGGTGCGACAGGGGAATGTGTGACCAGCATCTCCCTAACTAGGAAGTCCATGTGAGTGAAGGAGTTATTGAGAGGTCAGTAGGCACGGGTAGGAATGAAGGGACAGGATCTCAGAGAAAATTTGTTAAGGTGAAGAGAGGGATCCCAAAGAACCTGAGTGGGGGTAGGGAGAAGGAGGAGAGGTTTGAAGTAGTGGGGGAGAAGAAGAAAGGGAGTGGAGAGGATGATGACGCAGAAGATGAGGGGGAGGGTGTGAAGAGGTTTAATTGTGGAGACTTAGGACACGTTTCTAATCATTTGAAAGTAGCGGATGCTGGCGGAGTCCAGCACCGCGAACAACAATGAAAACCTTAAGCTGGAACTGTCAGGGGTTGGGCAATCCCTGGACAGTTAATACCCTGCGAGATTGGTGTTGGAGGGAGGTCCCGAACATTATCTTCGTCTTGGAGACAATAATGAGTGAGAGAGAACATCATGATAGAGGTAGAGAAGGTGGGCTGGGCATGTGGTGGAGGGATATTAATGCGGAATTGATATCCTATGACAATAACCACATCATGATAGAGGGGAAGGATGATAATGGGGTTCCACGATGGAGGGCGGTGGGGATCTATGGGTGGCCTGAGGGTGAAAATAAACATAAAACTTGGAGTCTTGTGAGGTTCTTGTGTAGTAGGACTGAGATTCCGATCCTTATGTTTGGTGATTTTAATGAAATCCTTAGTCCAGAGGAGAAGGAGGGGGGAGCCTGAGAGGGGAAAGACAGATGGATGCTTTTCGGGAAACTCTTGATGATTGTGCTTTAAGGGACTTGGGGTATTGTGGTAATAAGTTTACTTGGCAGAGGGGAAAATCGATGCGAACTTTTGTGAGGGAAAGATTAGATAGAGTTGTGGCAACGGATGCTTGGTGTGAGTTGTTCCCGACGGTGCAGGTGACAAACTTCCCTATCTATGCTTCAGATCATTTGGCTCTTATCATAAAGGAGTGTGGCAGTGAGGAGGGGCAGAGGGGAGGAAGGAAGCAGTTTTGTTTTGAGCCTTTTTGGCTCTCGGAGGCATGGTGCGGGGAAGTGGTTAAGGAGGCCTGGCCAGAATTGGAAGGGGAAAATGTTGAGGAGAGGATTCATGGATGCTCGGTGAAGCTCACCTCTTGGGCTAGTAGAACTTTTGGGGATATTAAGAGAAGATTGAGAGAGAAGGAGGATGATTTGATGCGATGGCAGAAGCGGGAACCGTCAACTGATATGTTAAATCGATGTCGGAGCATTGTTAAGGAGGTGGATGGGCTTCGAATGCAAGTGGAAACATATTGGTATACTAGGGCAAAACGTTTGGAGCTAAGAGACGGGGACAAGAACAAAACCTATTTTCATCACAAAGCAAAACAAAGACGTAAGAAGAATAGGATTGAGAGGCTTGAAGGGCCTGACGGGAGGGTTTGCACGGAGGAAAGGAAATTTGCGACATTGTTAAAGCATATTTTGGCGAGCTTTTTAGCACGAACAGTCCCGTGGGAATCGATGAGGTTATTAGGTGTGTGGAACCAGTCGTGACAACGGAGATCAACCAGTTCCTGGACAGCCCTGTAAGCGATGAGGAGATTAAGCAGGCGCTCTTTAATATGCATCCCCATAAGGCTCCGGGGCCCGATGGGATGAGTGCCCTTTTCTACCAAAGGTTTTGGGACATTGTAGGGGGGGAAGTCTGCACTCTGGTGAGGGAGTGGTGGGCGGGACGTGTGGATTTACGGAGCTTAAATGTCACTTCTGTTGTGCTAATTCCCAAATGCAATGCACCATCCTAGATTACGGAGTATAGGCCGATTAGCCTATGTAACGTCGTCTATAAAATCATCTCCAAGACTCTCGCAAACGGTTTGAAAGGTTTCTTGAATGGGATAATTACGGAGAACCAAAGTGCCTTCACACCGGGAAGATTGATCACGGATAATGCCCTCATAGCTTTTGAGTCGGTCCATACTATGAAAAGGGGAGGAGAAGGGCGTGGCGGAAATGTGGCTTTGAAGTTAGATATGAGTAAGGCGTACGATAGGGTAGAGTGGGAATTCTTAGAGGCGATGATGAAGAAGTTGGGGTTCTCGGATGGGTGGTGTCAAAGAATAATGTCGTGTGTTACATCGGTTACTCACTCTTTTCTGGTGAATAGGAAACCTACCGAGCTGGTGATACCAAGTCGGGGTATTCGTCAAGGAGACTCGATATCTTTTTATTTATTCTTATTTTGTGCAGATGCTTTCTCTTACTTACTCAGGGAGGCGGCGGAGAAGAAACTCATCCATGGATTGCGTGTGTGTCAAGGGGCACCCCGAGTCTCACACTTGTTTTTTGCTGACGACTGTGTTCTTTTTGCTAGGGAAAATTTGCCAGAATGCTCGAAAATAGCTGAGATTATTAGCATGTATGAAGGAGCATACAACAACAACAACAACAACAACATCAGAGCCTTAATCCCAAAATGATTTGGGGTCGGCTGACATGAATCATCCTTTCGAACCGTCCATGGGTGAACGCACGCCTCAAAATGCGAATAAAAAAGGGGAAGATAAAAGCATGTATGAAGGAGCATCCGGTCAGAAAATTAATTATGATAAGTCGGAGGTTGTCTTTAGCAAAAAAGTCACGGACAATAGCAAGGCGGCAATCCTGAATGCTCTAGGGGTTAGAGAAGTGGACAAATACGAGAGGTATCTTGGCCTCCCAACAATCATTGGAAGGTCAAAGAAGGCTATTTTTGCGGGCATCAAAGATCAGGTTTGGAAAAAGCTTCAAGGGTGGAAGGAAAGGATGTTATCTAAGTCAGGGAAGGAGGTGATTAATAGAGCAGTAGCCCAAGCCATTCCGTCATACATGATGAGTCTCTTTTTGCTCCCGGTTGGTCTCATTGATGAGCTTCATTCGATTATGGCAAGATTTTGGTGGGGATCGTCAGAGAGGGATCGCAAACTCCACTGGTGGTCGTGGAACAAGTTGCGCCAGCCTAAGAGTATGGGGGGAATGGGTTTTCGAGATCTTAGTGCGTTTAATCATGCCCTTTTAGCCAATCAATTGTGGCGTTTGCTCACCAACCCGGGTTCCTTAGTGGGTCGGATTTTTAAGGCTAAGTACTTCAAGAATAATACTATTCTCGAGGCAAGGAGAGGCTATGATCCGAGCTATGTATGGAGGAGCCTATGGAATGCAAAAGCTCTGTTATTGGACGGTATTCGCTGGCGTGTGGGAAATGGGAAGGACATAGGAGTTTGGGAGAAAGCATGGTTACCTGTAAAGCAGGGGATGGAATTCCAGCGCCAAATATGGAAACTGACCCGACCATGAGAGTGGAGGAATTCATTGACCCGGAAAGGAGAGCGTGGAGGGAGGAGAGGATTCGGGAAGTGCTTAATGGTAGGGATGCGGAGCTGGTTATTACTCTACCCATTTGTCGACGAGCAAAGAAAGACCAAGTGTACTGGTGGCCGAATAAAGACAAGGAATACTCATTAAAGTCGGGTTATTGGTTGGGTAAGAGGGCAGCATCACCGGTGGCTGAGCTTAACGCGACGGCGAATGTGGCGATGTTATGGAAACATATTTGGAGAGTGCAAGCTCCACCAAAGCTGCAGCACTTCGTATGGCGTGTTTGTGCTAACATCCTTGGAGTTCGAGCAAACTTGGTTCGTCAGCACTGTGGAACGGATTCGCTGTGTGGTTTGTGTAATGAAGGGGAGGAGATTGTCACGCATGCACTCTTTGAGTGTGGTTGGACTAGGGAAGTGTGGGAGGCATACGGGTTTGGGGTGCTCCTGACAGAGGCTCCGGTGGGATCATGTGCGGGAGTTGTGCAGTGGGCCCTTATGAAGCTGCATAGGGAGGATGGAGTACGTTTCCTGGCCATTGCGTGGGCTATTTGGTATGTTCGGAATCTGAGGACCTTTGATGAGGAGAGTCCTAATGCTGCGGTGGTGATAATGGGGATGCTTAGGATGGTCGAGGATTACGCACATTACAGGCGGGAGCTGAGTACGGGTTCTCAACCTCAGAATCAGAGCGAAGGAAGTTCGTGGATGCGGCCCATGGATGGTGTCATCAAATACAACACAGACGCGGCAGTGTTTGGCAATGGCGAGATTGGTTTGGGGGTGGTGGGACGAGATGCAGAGGGGAAAGTTTTGGTGGCGGGATGTAGACGGGTCAGAGCGCAATGGGAACCAGAGATAGCGGAGGCAAAGGCTTTGGATTTTGGAATCGAAATAGCAACAAGGATGGGGTCGAGAGAGGTAATAATGGAAACTGACGCGAAGCTGATCATTGATGCCGTGAAGTTTAGCAGAGATACGAGAAGCATTCGAGGGTCGTGTATTGCCGATATTACTTACTTTGCAAGGTCTTTTACGAGTTGTGTTTGGTCTCATGTGAAGCGAGGGGGGAATACTGTTGCTCATAATGTGGCTAGATTGTGTTTGGTAGTAGGTGAACGTGTGTACTCTGAAAACTTTCCGGATGCTATTTTGACATTAGTGGAGATTGATTTAATATAAGTTACCCTCGTTTTCCCTCAAAAAAAAAAAAAAAAAAAAAAAAAAAAACTTCCAATAAGTGCCATGTACAACGCTTTTACACGAAATTAAATCAAAATCATTGTCCATTAAATCAAAGACACCTTAGCTGGCCCCTCTTACAAATGATGATACGGAGTAATCACAAATTCTCATTTAAAATAAAAAATTATCTATTTTAAGCTTTTTTTTTTTCAGACATCTATTTTAAGGTTAATTACACAAAAATCTGTTACACTGGCCTGGCAACAAATTTCTAGAACTTCAAGACTTATACACTGTCAAGCACGAATTATTACATATTAGGGTAAAAATGGAGGTACCTAGACATTAGGGTCGTGGGTTTAAATCCCCTTCGCCCATATATTGTACTAACATTACGCCTCATTTTACACACACAAAAAAATCTTGCAAATGGCAATAATATTTTCAAAATGTGTATATATATTATCAATATATGAAAGAAAAGAATGGTAGATATATAAAATAAAATAAAATCTCGTTCCTAAGGTGAGGAGGAAGAGATTGTAACGTCATCTTCAATCCACTCGAAACTAGGCTCACTCCAAGACCTAGGCATTAATCCAAACTTAAAAAACAACACCATTTCTAGTACCTCAAATACCTTATTTTCATCCAAGTACTTGTTCCATACGCCACTTACTATACAATAGTTACCATTATAAGGAGGACGATGGTGTGCTGCATGTTGCGACCGCGACACCAACACTCCTACGTCTTGTAGCGCCACAACAATTTGGGGTAACTTGCTTTTTGTTGAATGGGCCCATGCATGCAATTGCTGGCTAAACATAATGCAACCCGCGAAGGATCTGACAAAGGCCAATTGGGTCGGGTCATGGAGGATGAGGTCTATGGGTAGGACCGTGAATGTTATGACCCGGGCTAAGGCGTGTAGATTGTTAGCAAATTGGCGCTTTGTAATGGTCCAAGGCCACTTGTGATGTCCTTGAAAGGCCTCAATTTGGGCTCCTACTAATGGGGTTTTGGGCCCACCATAATTGTCTATTCCCCAATGGTAAACTCCAGACCCGAGATCCGCTAATATGTACCCGGCTAAGCCCGATAATATGGTTTCGACCCAAATATGGGACTCTGTTGTGGCGGCTAGTGACTTGGCTAGCGCGATGAGTAATGTTGTACACCCGCTAGTTACCCATGCTCGGTGTGTCCATGTTGATTTTAGGGACGGGTCATTTGGCCTTGGAGCGGTAGATGTCGTAGGTTTTGGATTGAGAATTAGTCGTGTTTTGTTTGGGCCAGGTTTTGTAGTAGTTATGATAGAGCAATGGACCCGGTATGAAGAATGGGTATTTAAAACGCTTTTGCGAGCGTAATGGGATGATTTAAGGAGACGATTTTGTTGAGGAAGGATAGACATTGAGAATTTAGTTGAAGGATGTCTTAAGCTAGCTAAGAAATGTATATATTCTTTGAATAAAGTTGGTTTTCGAAATGTAAGGGAGAAGAAATAAAGAAAAAGGTTATGGTTTGTGTTGATCAAAGGAATTTTATGGAGGAGAAGAGCATTTGCGTAGGAGTGTTGAGTGTCATATGTAAGATAAGTATTTGGTGGGTTGTGCATCATTCATTTCTTATGGTTGGACTTGGATGTAAGACATGGACCATGTTAATTGTGAGCCAACTTATTATGTTTTTTATTTTTTGTATTTACTTCGGTTTTTTTTAAGAAAAAGGTTCATAAATAATTAAAATAAATACGTCTCGTATCATATAAATGTAACCAATGTTTATAATCAGATAATTTAGTTTTACATTATATTAATACTATGTTTACTACAAATACAAGTTAAGGTGAAATTTAAAAGTCTTGGGGTAGGTTTGTTATTAACTTATAGCCTCTATGGCTATGTATATATTTGCTTCACCATCAATCCATCATTCGAGAAATAGTTGCCTCTTGACTCTTGTTGCCTTCTTGTAAGCCTTAATCGTATTGCTTTTCATCTAGCCATAATTAAAAACCACATTAATATGCATAATTGCAGATACATATAAGCAGTTTAGTTTTGAATAAATCGGAATGTCGAAATCCCTACCAATCACTATGATAGTCTACAGAAAAGATTAAAGTGAAATCGACACAAGATTATGAATACATACGTTTTCGCCATGATGTTCTCTTTAGACGGTTGTCTCTCGGTGCGTCCGTGGTTGTCCCTGAACAAGGTAGTAAAAATTATTAACAAAAAAGCCAAGGCTTACACAAACACAATAATGTTACATTCCAATTATTAGAACTCACTCACTTGTTAATGAATAAACTAAGCCTGCTTGGTCTGTTCTTGGTCCATCGAGCGAGGCGTATCCAAAGACGTCGGGCAGAAATAGCGAATCTAATTTTTGTTGTTGTAAGATTAGCTCCCAACTCTGTTGTAAGATTTGCTCATAACTCCAATGTGGGCGGGTTGTTTCTTGAAAAACTTTATTATCGTCAGAGGAAGATTTAAATCCGTAGACCCACATGTATCTTAGGGGTTGTTTGGTTGCCCTCTTAAATCATGGGAAGTAGAAATTCCCATGAATTGCTTAAATATGATGTTGTTTGGTTGCCCATTTCATGAGAATTAGAACTTCCCAGGAACTTCATTCCTCCATAACGTAGGAAGTTCTACCTTTCCCACCCCTGTAAGTCTGAACTTCCCACATGAATTCATTTCCCACATGACAACCAAACAACATTTTTACAATTCACATGAATTACAAATTCACATGAACTTAACTTCCTAGGAACTTTATCTTCCCATAGTGAACCAAACAACCCCTTAGAGAAGCAAGTTGCGATGCCGCAATCGCCAAGCCATGCCCAGTGAAAGAACAATCCTTGATTTCAAGCTTTTTGAGACTTGGACATCCCGTAGAAAATGTGATTAAAGCGGTGTCGGTTTCACCAAGACCACCAAATATCATGGATTTTAATTTTTGACCGTATTGGCCGATGTATCTAAGACCAATATCGGTTAGGCCTCCAGGTTTGAGTTGAAAGGCAAACCTTGTCAGGTTTGTATAACCTTGTAGAAGGGATCGAACGCCATCATCAAGAGGTAAATCAGCACATTTACGTTTCCACATGACAAGACGAAAATCATTCAAATCTTTGAGATTTTCGCCTATACGTGCCAATGTTTCATTTGTCATGTGGTTTACATGAGCAGCGAGGAATCCTAACTCTCGACATTAACGCCTTTTCGATCTAGTCGTTCTTCAATCCGAAGTCTTTTCAAACTCTTACAACAATGTCCCACAGTTTCAAGCCCAACATCTCCAATAATGTTTGAAGTCTGTTACAAAAAAAACATTCAACAAATATGATTAAAAAAAACACTCCCAATTACAATAAATAAATCATTGGAAAGGGAATCAATTATGAGCAACTAAAATAAACATAAAAACTGTAGAAAAAGGTGTGTATCTTAATATGTTATACCTCCAAAATCTGTAAATTGGGACATCTACTTATGATATCACAATGGCCTTGACCATCAAGGAATGAATGTCGTAAATCCAACTTGTGCAATGAATTTACTACCGGAATTACCATCGACATATGACGGCTTTGAAAAAAGGTGAGATTCACACTAGCCAATTGATCCGGCAATCCAAAATTATCATAATTGTGATTCGCATTCAGTGAGCCTCCACAAAACTCCCTCAATTTGGGCACCATACGAATAAAGTCTTGGAGATGTTTGACATCGATATTATTCACTGGTACACTAGTCAGCGGGCATTTTCTCGCAAGGAACTCGAGATCTTTAATGGCAATATTCGTTAAGGAAGTCTTATAAAACTTCAATGGCTCGAGAGAATTGTTATTGTGTAACGCTAACTCGTGAAGCCAATCTTCTTCATTTTTATACGTAATTTGGCTTCCTTCCAAATAAAGTGTTTTCAAGTTCCTAAAACACGAAACAAATATTACGAAAATGAGTCTTAATAGCGTAGGCATCCCTTGTCACCTATCTTTAATTTTATAGGAAAATCAAGATGGCGTAGAGAGGAGAATGATTTAAAGGTTTTAAGGCTCGTCTCATTCATTTCTTTTATTTCAATATTAGTAGTCAATCCAAATTAGATTCAAAGCCTATCAATATCATAAAACAGATAAGGAAATAAAAACAGGACAAAAAGCAAACTATATATATATATATATATATATATATATATATATATATATAGGGAGAGAGAGAGAGCTGGGATCCGGTGAGAACGACCATTCGGTGCAAACGGTGAGAACGACCTAGAATAATAGGATTGTAAACAAAAAATAACACGGGCTCACCTACGTGATTAACCTGACAAAAAAATCCAAAACATCTTTTTCTCTCTCTACTTTCCAAAACTTTTCCCCCAAAAAAAAAAAAAAAAAGAATTCCGCGAAAAACAACGAAAATTCCGCGAAAATCATCAAACTACAGCGGCCAAAATTGACGAAATTGATCATAATCAATGGCGTTGATCATCTAATGGATGTACGATTATGGTATTTTTCTCATTGATTTTGTGTGATTGATGCATGCACACTCGATTTTGTGATTTCGATTGGCGTTCCAGTATTATTCTAATAGTAGAAAACTATGGATGTTGAGGGTACTAGCGAATTGGGGGAACATACTGATGCGATTGTTCCAGCTATTAGCAATGATATCGCACAATCATCATCTCATCTAGGTATGTACATATGCAAATCAGTTGATATAACCTTTTTTATAAATTGTTTCATTAAAATCATCTGATTGATGTATCTGTTGATATATTTGATGCGTATTCATACTAATTTAAGCATAGGAAGACAGATTATTACGCTTGCTGATCATGTTTCATTAGCTTGTTTGGTATTGTAAATCGATGAGTCTGAAGGATAAGAACAGTTGTCTTACCAGTCTGGTTAGTGTATGTGGGCTGCAAATTGTTTGAGAGTTTGTTAAACTAATCGATATCCTAGAGTATTCTGTGTAGTTCAATATCAAGTATGTTAGTATAATTGATGCAACTGTCTTATATGAAAAGTGTACCTGGTAGAATAACGAAACAGCCCTTATTTAACCAATGTATAGTTAGATGGTGTTGCATATATGATTAGCGTATCCATTAGTATAATTGATGCGGTTGTGTTTTTCAGCAGCGTATTTAGAATTATAATTAAGGTGATTGGTGTATATGGACGTCTACATTAAGTAGTCAGTTATAAAAATACGATATGTCAGCGATCAGTCACAAATTTCTGTGTTAAGTTCTGTGGATTTTTGTTTTCTAAATGATTTTGTGCTTCTGAATTAATTAGGGTACCTGAAATTATATTTGTTGCATATCAGTTATTTGAACTCTCTACTTATACCCATACCGTTCTACTATATAGCGTGCATAGATGCAGGCTCACCAATCATCGAGACAACCTCTAAGGAAAGAATACCTATATGTGCGCCAGAATTGAAACCTGTTTTGGGTATAGTTTTTGATAAACTAGAGGATGGGCTAGAATTATATAAGACTTATGCTGCTAATTCTGGATTTAAAACGAGAAAGTCGACACAACGAAACATATATGGGGTGGTGATGACTAAATATTGTGTGTATAGTAAGGCTGGTAAAAGTAAACCTAGAGGGAAGGTAAAAATTGAGACAGAGGACTAGAATTTCATGTAGTGCAAAGATTTTTCTTCGAAGAAATGAAAAAGGACAATATGTGATTGCTGACTTTCATGGAGGTCACATCCACCTTCTCTCAACTCCAAACACAGTGGTGCATTTGACCGAGTCACGAGAATTAACCCTTATACATAAAACTATGATTGTTGAGAATTCTAAAGTGAATAAGGGGCCTGTGCAAAGCTTTAGGATGTTTAAATAGTACGTGAAAGGATATCAAAATGTACGGGCATCACTCGAGGATTTCAAAAAAATTTGGAGAGATGTGAAAAATTTTATTAAAGGGTACGATGCTCAAATGATGATTGAGAATTTCATGCACAAGAAATCCATGTGTAGTTCTTACTACTTTGATTTTGATGTTGATGATCGTGGACGACTATCTAGGGTTTGTTGGTTTGACCTTATAGCTATAAAGAATGACAGTCCCTTTGGTGATATGACATCTTTTGACACGACATTTAATATGATCTGGAAAACGAATGTTCAGTCAAACACAAAAGGATCTGGAAAACGAATGATGTCCCAAAAGGAAAAGGCTACGAAAGAACACAACAAAGCGCCCAAAAAATGCAATGCTTGTGGAGAATTAGGATTCCATGATAGTCGGAATTGTTCTGGTAGAGTATGATTCCATCGTACAGGTACGCTATTAATTTTGGTGCATTCGTTATTAGAGAATATGGATAGTCCCATTGGTATAGCACATAACCCTCACTCTCTAGTTATCCAAGTCTAAAACTTGCCTTTGACAATTTCGCTTGGTACAAGCAGCTTATTCAAATGGATAGTCACAAATGAAAATATTAGCATGGCTCACAGAGATTTTGAATTGTTGTTGACATCACTGTTGAATGGCATATTACTGCTATCTAGTCGACTTACAGTTGAATTGCCCTCCTCGTCAGCCTTAGGAATAATTTGTTGTATGGTATTTGAATAAGGAATAATATTGTTGTATCTAATAAAATTTGTAACCTTTAATTTTTGATAGCCTTTATTCGTTTCAGGATTGAACAACGAAAAGAGTTGCGGATTACAGACACAAAGATAATGATTAATGGCAGAAGGATTGGAGACTTCATTTTTTGATCTGTTTTATTTGATTTTTGTTCAATTTTTTTTTTATATTTCCTTTTTAATTTTTTATATTTATTTTTTATTCTTCTTATATCACAAACTACTGGCGTATCTTCATGGATTATATGTGCATTTGTCAAGACGTAGTGTAACTGCCAGGATTGTGAAATGGAAACACTTGTTTATGCATGTTAACCAATACAATACATGGATGATCATTCATAGGTTCTTCTATAAAGAGTTATTGAATTTTCTTATTATTGCTATGTGAATGTGTAAAAGTGTTCTGTCAGCTATTTTCATTAACTGACGATTTCATTTTCAAACAACGAAAAAAACGTGTTCACTAGTTGGTGAGTTGTGTAAATATATTTACTGGGTTGTATACACATAATAAATATATTTACACACGTAGCGCCTAATTCGAGGTTGCTTAGATTAACACGGATACACTTGTTTGTGAGCTTATGTGAAAATAAAAAAAGCGTGTATATTAACATGATTGTTGCACATGATTTACGTGAAAAGCGTACCTAGTAGTATTCTGAGTAAAAAAATAGCGTAAATATTAATAAACGATGATTCGAAGTTGAAATTATGGAATCCTTTAACTAATGAACATTCAGTTATTCAATTGAGAGTAAATATCATACTTGAGTATGTAAATGATTTTGACGTATCTGGAAATATAATTGGTCTGTGTCAGTTTTAAGATGGCGTAACTAGTAACATAATTCCTGCATACCAGTTATAAGCCAACATTCGACAATGAACCAAGGCCAGAGTTACACCTTTATTATCTCCAAAAAGTATTTAAAACAAAACCGTCAACCAAAAAACCAGAATGTGTAACCATTCTTGCACATTGCCAACTCCAAGTAAGTTGGATTATCCAAAATGATGTCTAGCAAATTGGTATAAAAGTTGGTCCACTTGACACAACTCTTGAACAAGATCAGATTACATTTTTCATTACACCTCTAGACAAACCACAAACATGAAAAAATCGGTCAAAATGAGGGACCATGCCCTACCATTACACATTGCCGAGTTAAGAACATCTGAGCATTCGTGAAAATATATTCTAGACAATTATGCCATGCAGCAAAATGACATAAACTAGTGTTTAATGGACATAGCGGTTGAATAGGCTCAGTTTGCCTTTACATGACACACCAATAATAAGTCCTATTTTAGACCATTACGCCTTCCAGAAAATGAACCACACGTACTCCTTGGTTGATTGCTAGTAGCCACACATCTTCCCAACAAACACTTGTCGTCCATTAAAAACTCTTCATATCAAACAGAATAATTAAAATTTGATAACCCATGATTTAAATGGTTGTATTAAGGTAAAACTGGAAATAGGGGGAACAAATAAATGAATAAAATATAAGACCTCTCTCTGATTCTCTTGCCATCGTAACAAGCTTAACGCAACTGTCCTTCGGAATGAAGGCAAACCCTTGAAATTGCTTGCAGCTGTCTACAGGGATCGGTCACGGCCAGCCTCTAACCACTTCAGTACATAGACACCGCAATCGTGTCTTCACAAGCATAGCGACAATAATTAACATTAAAAGCTGACTGAATGGAAATAACTGATGATAACGATAGTGGAAAGGATTAAGAATGATGAACTTACAGGTTTGACTGTTGAGGAACATTAAGAGTCTAAAATGGAAAGAGGGGAACACCTACAAAGCTTTTGTACCCTTTGGAACGACATAAAATCGTAGTGACATTGCTAACCTAAACAAGGAGAATAAAAATGAACCTACTAGATATGGAGAAAACAGAACAAAATTATATAGTCAAAAAGATAGTAACTAATGATATGTACCACGTCCGTAGCGATCTCTGTATCAGGCCGAATATCCTTGGTACGTAGTGAGTTTAAGATATAGTTCATCTTCTCCTCCATATCATACACGACAAGAAACCAGTGGTTATCTTCTATAATGGGTATAAACATCTGTAAGCCAAATTAAAAAATTTTGTAAGATGACTAAATTTAGGTTTATATTCAAATAGACAAAATGAAGTTATTAGATATCCAAAGAAAACAGATGGTGTACTTACAGCTTTAACACACGTCCCATCGTTTGACATATAGAATGTTTTAATATAATTGTGACCAAGTGTTCTATCTCGCTGTGGATTAAGGTGCTGCAATGAACAAAAAATCCCATCATATTCTTATGACACATTATTCGTTAAAAAATTGTTAATTGAGAAACAGCTAAAAAAAATATACTAACTCGTGCGGTTGTTGGGATATACAACAATTCTGGCTTGAGTAAAGTTGAATAGATCCCGAACATATCAATTACCTAAAATGAAATGTTCTTTTATACTAAATAAAAATACTAAGAGACAAATGTGGTCTTAATAAAATGAAAATATACCATATCAGCGACCCATTTCCGAGGCCTCAAAGAGGACATGCCTTCTTTTGTTACTTGCCCAAAGTTTGTCACAACTACTGCATCACTACAAAATCAAATATACGTTATATACAAAAAAGTCAGTATGTGGAATTCACAAAAAAGTCAAAAATTCAAGCTGATATTGTAAGCATATTATTACTATTTAGCTGTATCTCCCTCTGATGGAAGGAACACGTAATCCAAGAGCTGCATATCAGAATATACCACTTGTTGTTCAACCGCTTGCTTCCTTTATAAGATGGATGAAAACACATAATTGGTTGATATCAAAAAACACTAACAGATCATGAACATTTATACTAATTTTAAATGTTTGCTTACCCAGCCTTGACGTTAGGACGCCATGCAGCTATCGAAACTTGTTGTGACAGATCATTCTGGGCACATAAAAGGAGAGGAAAACAATATTTCAACTTCTGCCTAAAAAGGATCTTGCCAACTGAAGCTGCTGGCCTAACCGGTAAAGTGCAAGATATATTACATTTTTATTGTGGTTAATGTAACTACTGAAGTATATAGCGTATTTAGGCAACAAAAAGACGTAACTTACATTTATGAATTGTGTCTTGAGCATTTTACGACAGCCTGTATATATCTCCATGTAACACATCAGGTAAATGCCATCATCCACAATATCAAGCACATGTGACTTGGGTACGAACTCTTCACATTTGAAAAAGCATCTTTATCTGAATCGCTCGAACGAGGGATCATGACGCAACGAATAAAGTCCCTCTAAAAAAAGGGCAAACAAAAATTAGCAAACATGTTTGGAGAACTAATTAGGCATCATCGTTTGAACACTTAAAAGGGTCTTGAAAATCAAATGCTCACCACCATATGGACATATTCAGCGAAGTCTACTGATTTAGGTTGCATTGGGTGGATGACCTCAATCTTACGGGCAATAAAGTTGACACAGATCAGGAGCGGCTCACGAAGTGTGAAAGAAAAAATCATCTCGATGTCGAAAAACATATATGTTCCTTAGTGAACACACAAAAAACGGCCAAACATGCTAATTTAACTTTAGATGCAATAAATATCTTGGAAGCTCACCAGTTTCACTTTATCATACTTGGTGATATCTTCACATATAATTCCCTATTTAAAAAACAAAAACGTAAAAATTTAAACACAGGAAAAAAGCAAACACGTCTTTAATCAATCTAAAAGCAGAGCATAAGACAACTTACATTGTGAGCAACGAACGCGTACAATCGTAAAGAGGAGAAGGCAGCTCTTATTTCCTCTCTCTTATTCAAAATACTTGCCCATACATTGACTACATTTGCAGCTATCTTTGTGTTGTCAATAAAGGTCTTTAAATCACATTGTCTTAGCTGGAAACGGTGATTCCGGAACAGTAGCTCACTGAAACAAAAAGATAACAGGTAGGTCTAGTCAGAGTTATATATACGATATAAGAGGTTATAGGTACGCTTGACAATTAACGCAACTTAGCTGTCAAATCAAGGTAATAATATGAGATGTAAATACAGATCAAGGAACCAATATGAGTTGTACCTCTCATCAGATCCATCCCTAAACACCAAGTCAGAAACATCCCTCTCGGATTGGCTCAAGTCAGCAAGCATGGATATATTCCGTTGAACATAAGGTGACTTGAATATATGTGGAACAATGATATCCCTCTTATTATCTGGTTTTGCCACATTATGAACTGACTTAGAAGAGTTTAACGGGAATCCATGAGTAGGTTCAGTTCGGGGAGAAGCAACAAGTTTGTTGGGAGGTCCTTGTGAACCATAGGAATACGATATGTCTTGAGACTGAAAAAGGTTGAATGTCGGACACTCAGGAGCAACATGTCTTCTCTTTGGTGCAGCAGGTTCATTGAACGCGTTACTTAACGCGATAGCCGCTGCCACAAAAGCAGGGTCATTCCAACATGGGTCATCATTAGTACCCTCTGCTGAAGATGTGCCCCGAACACCGTGTTTCTCAGAGTCTGACCTACCAACTGTAGCGGTCGTCTCGTGAGCAACATGGAGTGTAGGGTGTACATCTGAATTCTTGGCAGTACCGGGATCATTGTTGCGAATGTCATTGCAACCAACAGTGGGGTCAACTTTACCGTAGTCTACATTTTCCCCAACCCATGCCTCAGGGATAACAGGTGGTGTCAACTAAAACCCGCCTAGTAAAGAATCTGCGATGGCAGAAAGCTGGCCGACAACTACAAAATTTGGCATTATAAGTTTAACACTGTTGATTGCATCTGCAAAGTTTTGAAATGCAGTAGCAAGGGCTTTCGCTATGGTTGTCATCCTCACAATACAAGTACTGACACATGTCATGTTATCATCACGATTTTCGGGCTCATTGTTGTTGGGCGCATCATTATCATTCTCGACGACATCTTGCTCCATCACAACATCAGGTTGTGGTCTGGTATTGCGTTCCACAAACCCAGACCCAAAGCACCCGGGATGCTTTACCAACTGGTTATCAACGAACCCAGAACCAAACCGACGAGCTTCCTTTTTTTCTTTAGATATACGAAAATATATCGCATCCTTTGTGCATGTGCATAATGTTGGGAACACGCGGTCAACTGTTCTAGCTTTGAAAACTGACCTATCCAGATAAATGAAGATTAGAACCAGTATAGGTCCTCTATAAATCTTCTTGCAGCCCGCTTTGTCTTCCTTTTCTTTATCAGCCCACCACTGTTGGACACTTGCAATTAAGTTTCTTCGGGTGAAGTCGCACCAGTCCATATGTGTTATAAGAGAGACATCCCTCAAACACTTGAGTATCCGAATACTTGGGACGTTACCCTTAACTCCCATAAGTAAAGCAGACACGATAAACACAATAAAATTTCTCTTAAAATCCACCCCACCTTGTCTTTGTTCAGCCATCTTAGACAAGATATGGCTATTGGTCACTTTGTCAACACCCTCATATTGGGATTTCCATTCATTAACCAACTCTACAAACACTTCAGTCTACTCAAATTGGGTCGCTTGTGAGATTGCTATCTCACCCATGGGTAACCCTGTGGCTAGATGAACATCTTCGTCACGAATAGGGAGTTGCATGTTTAAGAGAGAAGACGTGAATGGATCAAAGTTGGAAACAAGCTAGTACGCCAACTGCCCAGGGAGCATGTCAGTCTTAAGAGACAAGATGCCTCCAAATCCCATATCCTGAATATCTGAAATCTAATTATCAGACAAACCACTATTGATGAATTGTAAGAGAAGTTTGGGATTCATTCTTGTCTTTAATACCGGGAAATCATCGGTAGAATCAGAACCAGCCTGTTTTATACTTGTACTAGGGGCTTCTTGATGATTACTTGGGCCACCTACATTTAACATAGATGGTTCTGGCCTAGATCGCTTCATTATTACACCTGCATTCATGGAAGATATAGCTGGAAATAATTATGACGTACCTAATAATCACTAAAATGCAGCAACGTATACGATGATACAAATAAAAAACGGAGTGTCTTTTTTTTTTTTTTTAGGACACCAGAAGTAATTGTATGCAATCATAGGACATCATCACCATCCTTAACAAGCCTAGTATGAAAAAAAATGATTCAGGCATCCGCAACATACAACTTTATTAATCAAAACTAGGTATCAATCCGCGGTCACACAGAAAACAGTACCTGTAAGCTAAATTAATGTAGCTAACACCTAATACAGTGCATCTAGAGCATGAATAACTCCCTAAGTGTCTAACACAAGTGGAACCCACAAAAACACCACCAACTGAATACAGATGAAAGGTAGTTTCATACAACATAAATACATATCACCACGCAACACACAAAATAAGGACGTACCTAGCGGAAAATTTAACATGACTACAACCCCTTATGACGTACCTAGCTGATACGGAGCCCTTGGGTGTATAAAAAATCAGTGAAAACTCACGAATATACAACTAACAATACACTACTGTAACCCATGAAATCTCACATCAAATGAAAGTCAAAACTTTACTGCTGTGAAATCAACATAACGAAGGTTACATGCAAGACTATTTTCAAGCAAAAAAAGTAAAATAACTGCTGGCATGCACAAATTGGATGAATATAACAGCACAAAGACAAAATCAAATGGTAAAAAATAGGGTTAATACAATACCTAACGGAAGAAATATAGGCAACGATGAACCTTAATTGAAACGGAAAAGCAACATGCAATCACCAGAACGTAATTCATACACAAATGAAATCAAAATATAACACAAACAGAAACAAAATTAAAAAATCATTTAATCGCAAAACAGCGAGAATATTACCTAATCGCAAAAACGCTCGACAATAAGAACAAAGACAACTGAACCTGCATTATTAATTTTAAGCACAAGGAGTAAAAATACGGAAAATAATTAAGCTCAATAACAAAATAATCAAAGAAATCGATGAATACAAATGAAAATTATGATCAAATTACACTAAAAATACTTACGAATTTGAAAGAAATATGGCGATTGAAGATGATAGAATGACACAGATGCAGAATATTAATCATTGTCCATTATCATCGTCGGTCGATCCACCGTAATTTGACGAACTGCTGAAATTGGGGAAAAAATGAGTGTTCTGATGCTTTTGAGTGGAGACAGAAAGCAGACTGAAAAAAATGAGAGGAGAGAGAAAGAGTGATCTAAAAAATCACGATATATACGTGTTATAAGTCTGTGAAATAATATTAATAACTCCTAATATTAACGTCGTATGATTTTAGTTAATCTAGTGGTTGTAGTTCGTTCTCACCGTTTGCACCGAGTGTTCGTTTTCACCGGATCCTAAATATATATATATATATATATATATATATATATATATATATATATATATATATATATATATATATATATATATATATATATATATATATATCAGTCCTCGGGCATTTTATTAATTACGAAGTATCATCAAGCTTATGAAAAATAATACACCGTATCAGCGTTTGTAAATGAGAGAGTAAAATAAAAAATAACCTGCATTCTTGAGCAATAGCTTTCAAACCTTTGGTACTAAAACCCAAACATTGGTCCAATATAAGGCACGTCAAACGTGGACCTATAACCCTGGCAATTGTTTCGAGATCATGGCTACTGACAACCCCTCTTCGAAAATGGATTGACTTTAACTTAGGGAAACTTTGGAAGATCTCGACCCACGGTGCCATAATACCACCCCAATCATCATGTATTATGTCAAACATAGCTGCTCTAGCTAGGCTTCCCCTTCAGCTTTAATGACTCTATGTTAGGGAAACGCCGAAGGAGGCGTTGTGGCTTTATAACATAGGTTAAGAGGACAGTTACATTACGTCGAGTTAAGCTGTCTAGGTCATACCATCGCTTGCACACCAGAGATATTGTAGCTCGGTCTTGTCCGTCTTGGATGTATGGAAGTATGCATCCTATTATTTCGTCAGACATTGTGCGATGAGCCATTATTATGTGATTCAAAGTCGGGATTTTGGTTAAGTATGTAATTGTTGCAAATGATTAGCAAGCTTAGGAGAAAATAAGTTGAGACTTGAATTAAATTTTGATTGCTTTTGATGGAATTTGACTTGTGTATTGAAATTTGAGGGGAAAAACTAGGTTTTATAGTAGAGTGATTTTTATAACTAGTAATAGTAAATGTAAAACAATTCTTTGATTAATTTTCAAATCAAAGTTTGTACTACTTTTAGTAATAGAAATATAAAAACTTATTGTTTAATCTTTTAGTATTATAGCGGATTCTTTGTGTTTAATTTTTAGCTTTGTATTCCTATCTTCTAGGGCTAATTCTTGCTTTGCTTGTCATTATACTAGTTTTAATCCCGTGCAAAAAAATGCACGGGATAATTTTAAGATTATAATATACAAAATGTCATTATCTTCGTCCCAAACATTTGTTTACTTTCTTTATCTGAGTATTTTAATCAAATGTAAACAAATGAATGTGACGAATGGAGTAGTAGTTAATACGAATATAATTAGATGTAATATCCTGAACTAATAATTAAGTGAAATGATGTACAACAATAATATATATTGTCCGAAATTTAATCCATGTGTGCATATAATTGTACGGGATCGAATATTCAATGACTTGATTATATTAGGATTGAAAATATTGTGAATTTAGGATTGAAAAGTAGATTTCATGTAAGTATAATTTAAGTTACTATACAAATAATACATATATATTTGATACTTTAAAATTTTATAATCTTCAAGCAATGTACATTTTTAAAGTGTTTCGAGTAACATAATTAATACACATACGTATTCCATATTAGATAGTTTCAAATTTCATGAACAAAGTCTAGTTATAAAAAACATTGTTAGTTTTTTTTATGATTAATGCTTATCTTTATATAATACTCTCAATACTAAAATTTAGTCTTGCGTAAGGTGGTTTTACACTAATTTAGTTGTAAAACGGATCAAAATACAAATTTTTAATAGGTAAAAGTTGTTACTAATAAATGTCATTTTATGATAAATTTGTGAAAAACCGTGTTATACAGATATTATTGTAATACTAATATCAATAAATCTCCTTTCTCCCTTGTGACGGGTATTCGTCACAAGGTTGTGACGTGAGATAACTACTCATTTACCTTCGTATGGTAACTTTATAATTGGCACATGTAAAATACACCCATAGCCTAATTACCCCCTCAGCCCATTAATAAGAACAATGTATAGGTGCTCGATCTAGTCCCCAAGCCCCCAACTATGAATTACCAATTTTGTTTCCGGTCCATTTATCAACCCTAAACCTCATTAATTGCCTTGCTTTTCTTTATCAGCCTAAATCTCCATTTCAACTTATCTCTCCCTCCTCCCCCATATCCAGCATCTCCTTGTCACCTCTATATCACCATCATCTCCTTCACCATTATATTTCAAACATCATCGCACTACTTAAATTGTCGTCTCTGAGATTAATTTTTTTATGTTCAATTCTATCCTAGTAATTTAACAATATATTGTAGATCTAGTGTTTATCATTTTCCAACTTTTATTATTATTTTTTGTTTGATAAGTTTTTTTTTTTATGATTTTGGGTGATTTAAGTTTTATTCTAATTCTAATTGATAGGTAGGTTTATATTAATTATACAAAGTTTCCTAATAATTTTTTCATTTTCAACTATACGTGATTAAGAATATTCTTAATTGTATCTTTATTTTGTTGTTTTATTCAATTTAATTGTATTTTGATTACTTTGAGAGATGATGAGGCCTAATATTTCATCATCACATCAGATTTAATCACATTTTTTGTATCATACATGCATATTTTAAGCGTATAATTGTATAAGTGGAGGTGATAAAACTATAAAATTATACTTAGAATTTCTCAGATTTTGATGACTATTAGATTAAGTGAATGAAATGATGTATAGAACGTGGGTGAGGGATACTGTAGAAAAAAAATGTTGTAGTGGATCCCACTGCAAAATGTTGTAGTTAATTAAAAGTTACAAGATGGAAACTCAGATTTGAAGCGGTATTTCTCAATTTCTCAAAGGACAGAGTAATTAATTCAAGAAATTTTGGTAGGGACACACGTTGCTGAATTTGAGGAGCCAATAAGAAGGCAAAGAAAAACACAACTTTTATACTATTTAGATTTCCTAGGTACTCTTCAATAATCTATTCCATTTTGTTTAGAACACGCAAACACAAAGAGTAATAGGTGTGCATGTGTATATGCTTAGCAAAATTGTGAGAAGTGAACATGTACCATTTAGAAATTCCAAACTTAACCTATAATTTAGGAATTTCATAACTTAACTCCAAATGTTACCAAGTAATTAGGTTTTGGATTGATGTCATGCATTGCATCATAAGTTTTGGTTGCTTGTGTAGTAAATTTCGACGTAGTGTATAATAACCCGAATATTTAGGGTCGAGACAACCCGAAAATAACCTGCTCTTTTCAACCTAAACCCGAGGACGGCCCATCCGATTATAACTCGAACATTTAGGGTCGAGACCCGCCCAACTGGTGACCAGACTCGAAAAATACTTAAATTTATTAAAATGTCAAGTTTATAGCATATTAAACTAATATAAAATGATAAAATTCTCTAAATTGTAAAAACTTTGAAATAAAATATGTTTATATTTATTTTTAAGCTTGTTTTAAAATTTTATTATTATAATTGGAGAAAATTAATATAATTCATATATGCAGGGGCGGCTAAGGCCCGGTGCGAGTGGATCATGGGAACTGGGCTCGACAACACGCGGGCCTCCAAATGCTAAAGATTATTAATGTATAAAAGTTCCATAGGCTATTACGTAAGCAATATCGGATTGTGGTTTACTGGTATACACTATTGAGCATGTTGTACGGGACGACGGGGGTTTGAATCCGAAATCCCCCGTCTTTGCTTATATTTTATTTTTCATTCATCTATTTCCATACATACTATCCAACATACTAGCTTGTTCTACCTTTTAAACAAAAAAATTTCGGGAGTGTTTGGCCAAGTTTAAAAAGTGTTTTTGTAAATGTAAAAGGAGAAATTTGGCCAAACACTATATTTTTGGAAATTGTAAAACTACTTTTAAAAAGTCAAAACCTAAAAAAAAGCCCCTAGAAACAGAAGCACTAAATTGCTGCTTCTGCTTCTGTTTCCCACAATTCCACAAATATTGTTAAGCGCCAAACCAATTTTTTTTACCGCATAACAAATCCCTTTCTTATACCTTTATATTTCATTGCTATTAAACTCAATTTTTATCTCCTTTCCAATCTGTTGATCGGCTCCATTAATTAATTTCTCTGTAATACCAGGTAATTATCTACTCCTTTAATGTTAATTCTTCAATAATCATAATCTTCTACTAATGTCAAGCATTCTGAGATTATTAATTTTAATTTTTCGGTGATAAAATTAATTAAAATCGTCAAAGGGATGTTGAATAATTATGGTGATGTATTTTGCTTTTGATTTTGGTCTAGTAGTATTTGATTAAGTTGAAGATCGATTACAAAGAAGGGATTAACAATTTGCTTTAGCCTTGTGTTTGAGGATATTAATGTTTGTGAATTAATTTACAGATATATGATAAGTTGAATTGGTAAATTATTAATCTTTTCTGATTTCAATGAACTCCATCAAATAATGATAATTGTACAATTGGCAAAGGTCGGTATGGATTCCATACCTATGTCTTTGAATGTTATGTGAAAACACTGGTATTGACCCCGAAAGTGAAGAGTCAAAGCGACAAAGTCTGTGGCAGTAGGCACGACCATAGGTTTCTGTGTATCAAGATGCGTGGAACTAGTTAGATTGGCTATTTGATATGCTTATTCCCAATAGAGAAGATAAATAGTGGTATACGTGTCTAAGTGTCGGATTCGGCTATTTTATGAAAAAATTCATGTTTTTGGTCTAAAATGAAATGTCCGAGTGTCCTACCCATGTACGCGAGGTAATATTGAAGAGTCGGACCAACATAGATTTCAACTAATGGACAAATACAGTCATGCTTTTTCCTTGCCTGCACTAGGAAATTTCAGTTTTTTGAGGCATAGGTCCTATTTGTTTACATGTTTGACTGTAGTTTAATGTGCAGTTGAAGCATTTGTACTAAGTTTTTACTCTGTATATTATGTGTTCAGCATATCTATTTGCAGTGAGAGTTCTGTATGTTTTGAACTACATGAAGTCACACCAATTTGCTCTTTATTTTCTGGCACATTTTTTCAGCTGCATGTTTGTAGACTGTACAGAATGATGGCATATTTTAGATCTATTTTCTTTTGTACCTCTCGCCTCTATTAAACTTCATGCTTATAGATATGCTTTAGCATCTCCAGTAAAATGTCTGATAGAATAATTATTTCAGATTTGGCTCTTGAAAAACACAAAATCTCATTGAAGACGGATAGTGTCCCTCTCACAATATGCAAGTGGCACTATCCAGGAGTGCTCCATTTCCCCCCCACTTGCCCTCCCACTTGTCTTATTGTGAGAGGGGTACTATCCGTCTTCAGCTTGTGACGGATAGTGCTCGTCACAAGCAAGACCAACTGCTTGAAAAATTATGTGTTCAGCAAATTGCTTAACTGTTTCATGTATATGTACCATGGCGTTTTATTATTCTATGCATCAAATAGTGTATTTTGTTAAATAAGTCAATTAGTATCATTTGGCGTTTGGAAAAACAGATGGAGAATATTATTTAACATACCCAGTTATAAGTTTTCGACCCAATGTAAAATAGTGGTTGTAACTATGGCGCTACATAATTTTATTCGAAAAAATGCGCTGAAAGATGAAGAGTTTGATAAGTGTGACGCAGATCCAAATTATATGCCCAACGTAGAAGATGAAGATGATTCAGATGAGCATGGCGATGAAGATGATTCAGATGAGCATGGCGATCGTCTTTGCGGATGATGAAAACATGTCTATTTTTCGTAATTCTATTGCTACGTCTCTTATGAACATGAGACGATCTTAAAATTTATATTAGAAACGTAAACTTTTTCTATCTATTTGTTGGCACACTTTTGATTTGACGAGAATGTGTAATCATAATAATTAATTTCCGATATGTCATAATGTTAGTTTAAAAAGGAAAAAAAAACTGGAAAATAGGATGATGGCCAAACACATCCATTTGTTAAGAAACTGTTTTTACAAAAGTTAGGCCAAACAACTACAACTTTTCCAAAAAGTAGTTTATGAAAAAACTCATTCTAGAAAGTAGAAGCTATTTCACATAAACTGGCCAAACAACACCTTCATTTGTTTCTGTTTGCTATATTTTTATTTTTTTACTAATCTGTATTTGGTATTTGGTACAGTATAAATTAAACGTTCTTAATACATTTATCAAAGTTATACATTAAGAGAGAGTGAATAATTATTGGTTTACACTATTTAAAAAATTTGAAGAAATTTTGTTATTCAAAATCTATGTTAATTTATTTATTATTTGTTCAAGACTTTTATCTAGGGTCTTCTTCCACAAATTATTAAACAGTCCAAATAAGTTGTATCAACGTTATAATTAATAAATATCGGAAAATAAGACATGTTATTCATCCATTATTTTAGCTATACATCATAAGATTATGGATTCCGTCATCTATAATTCCTACGAACAGACATAAGTCTTATAGTTACAAGTGATTGTAAAAAAACTTTATATATAGTGCATCTTAGCCATTAAAGGCCTCCATTTGATTGTTGCACCGGGCCTCCAAATTGATTGAGATGCCCCTGCATATATGACCTCCCCTTCTCATATTAATCCATATTATTGTTTAACTGAGAATAATTTGAACAACAGTAACTCTCCTATAGGACCGTCCTATAGCATAGGACGGACCCAATAGAAGAGATTAACCCAACAAAAGGATATTATTTATATAAAACTGAAAGTAGAGAAATTGAAAACACCCAGTATAATATTTCCAACCACGCCTTACAACTGCAACTCATCCTCCGTCTTCACCAACGCCAACTAGTCCATCGCCCCTCTATCGCCAATTACTTCGCTGCCTCTCCATCGCCACCTCGATCTTCGTCCTGCTGGTTTTAGGATCCTTTCCTCCGCCTTTGCAACACCACAATCCTCTCTCTCCGACCCTTCCACCAGCAACAAGGTACACGAAAAGAAGAATGTCGGCCACCGGTAGCTGGTTTTAGATCTGATCTTATACTTTTCAGTTTTGAAAAGTAAAATCGATAGTTTTAACCATTGAAGATTTTAAGTTGAGAAATTTTTAATTTTGAGTTAAAAAACATGGTACTCTATACTGTTGTTCAACTAGCCCATGAATTTTGTTTAATACTCCATATCTATTTCTAATTACAAAACCCACAATATTATTTTGACTACTCAAGGTTTAAGATTTAAAAGTTTAAGCTTTAATTAAAGTATTTGAGTTTTAATTTTAAAGATTTCATTGGGTTTTTGACAACTCAGAATTTTAACTTCAAATCTAACAAGTAACAACTTTGATTTTTTTATTGTGTACAATTTTCAGTTATGTCGGAGTTGTGCTCTACTTCTACAAAGTAGTATTTTAGTTTAATAACAAGCACTTTTAGGATGACAACTTCATGTTTTAAGACTCCTGTTTTTTTTTTTTTTTTTTTTTTTTTTTTTTTTTTTATGAAGCATGAATATTATGTTAAACGGATAATTTTAATTTGACAACTTACAAAATTAAGTTAAAAACTCAAGACTTTGGGATGGAAATTTGTGTTTTGGCCTTTGGGTGGAGCGATTCCCAACACTGTAAGAGCGACGGTTGTGGGTGAGCTAGATGGCAGGTTCATAATCGTCGATGAATCAAGGGATCGGTCTCGTGCATCCGGGTGTTAGGGTGACGGTATTCGTTCAGTTGGTGAAGATGCCAGTTACCCCATATACTTGGTTTTTCCATTTGTTTTTTTTAATGGGCTTTTGGTTATTGGACTGGTCTCATGGTACGAGACTGTCTTATATAACAATTTGTGTTACAGTAACTCTCCTATAGGACCGTCCTAAAGCATAGGACGGGCCCAATAGAAGAGATTAACCCAACAAAAGGATATTATTTATATAAAACTGAAAGTAGAGAAATTGAAAACACCCAGTATAATATTTCCATTCACGCCTTGCAACTGCAACTCATCCTCCGTCTTCACCAACGCCAACTAGTCCATCGCCTCTCTATCGCCAATTACTCCGCTGCCTCTCCATCGCCACCTCAATCTTCGTCCTGTTGGTTTTAGGATCCTCTCCTCCGCCTTTGCAACACCACAATCCTCTCTCTCCGACCCTTCCACCAGCAACAAGGTACACGAAAAGAAGAATGTCGGCCACCGGTAGCTGGTTTTAGATCTGATCTTATACTTTTCAGTTTTGAAAAGTAAAATCGATAGTTTTAACCATTGAAGATTTTAAGTTGAGAACTTTTTAATTTTGAGTTAGAAAACATGGTACTCTTTACTGTTGTTCAACTAGCCCATGAATTTTGTTTAATACTCCATATCTGTTTCTAATTACAAAACCCACAATATTATTTTGACTACTCAAGGTTTAAGATTTAAAATTTTAAGCTTTAATTAAAGTATTTGAATTTTAATTTTAAAGATTTCATTGGGTTTTTGACGACTCATAATTTTAACTTCAAATCTAACAAGTAACAACTTTGATTTTTTTATTGTGTACAATTTTCAGTTTTGTCGGAGTTGTGCTCTACTTCTACAAAGTAGTATTTTAGTTTAATAACAAGCACTTTTAGGATGACAACTTCATGTTTTAAGACTCCTGCTTTTTTTTTTATGAAGCATGAATATTATGTTAAACGGATAATTTTAATTTAACAACTTACAAAATTAAGTTAAAAACTCAAGACTTTGGGATGGAAATTTGTGTTTTGGCCTTTGGGTGGAGCGATTCCCAACACTGTAAGAGCGAAGGTTGTGGGTGAGCTAGATGGCAGGTTCATAATCGTCGATGAATCAAGGGATCGGTCTCGTGCATCCGGGTGTTAGGGTGAGGGTATTCGTTCAGTTGGTGAAGATGCCAGTTACCCCATATACTTGGTTTTTCCATTTGGTTTTTTTTAATGGGCTTTTGGTTATTGGACTGGTCTCATGGTATGAGACTGTCTTATATAACAATTTGTGTTACAGTAACTCTCCTATAGGATCGTTCTATAGCATAGGACGGGCCCAGTATAAGAGATTAACCCAACAAAAGGATATTATTTATATAAAACTGAAAGTAGAGATATTGAAAACACCCAAAGATAATATTTCCAATCACGCCTTGAATCGCAACTCATCCTCTGTCTTCACCAACGCCAACTAGTCCATCGCCTCTCTATCGCCAATTACTCCGCTGCCTCTCCATCGCCACCTCGATCTTCGTCCTGCTGGTTTTAGGATCCTTTCCCCCGCCTTTGCAACACCACAATCCTCTCTCTCCGACCCTTCCACCAGCAACAAGGTACACGAAAAGAAGAATGTCGGCCACCGGTAGCTGGTTTTAGATCTGATCTTATACTTTTCAGTTTTGAAAAGTAAAATCGATAGTTTTAACCATTGAAGATTTTAAGTTGAGAACTTTTTAATTTTGAGTTAGAAAACATGGTACTCTTTTATCGTTGTTCAACTAGCCCATGAATTTTGTTTAATACTCCATATCTATTTCTAATTACAAAACCCACAATATTATTTTGACTACTCAAGGTTTAAGATTTAAAATTTTAAGCTTTAATTAAAGTATTTGAGTTTTCATTTTAAAGATTTCATTGGGTTTTTGAGAACTCAAAATTTTAACTTCAAATCTAACAAGTAACAACTTTGATTTTTTTATTGTGTACAATTTTCAGTTTTGTCGGAGTTGTGCTCTACTTCTACAAAGTAGTATTTTAGTTTAATAACAAGCACTTTTAGGATGACAACTTCATGTTTTAAGACTCCTGCTTTTTTTTTATATTAAGCATGAATATTATGTTAAAACGGATAATTTTAATTTGACAACTTACAAAATTAAGTTAAAAACTCAAGACTTTGGGATGGAAATTTGTGTTTTGGCCTTTGGGTGGAGCGATTCCCAACACTGTAAGAGCGACGGTTGTGGGTGAGCTAGATGGCAGGTTCATAATCGTCGATGAATCAAGGGATCGGTCTCGTGCATCCGGGTGTTAGGGTGAAGGTATTCGTTCAGTTGGTGAAGATGCCAGTTACCTTATATACTTGGTTTTTCCATTTGTTTTTTTTAATGGCCTTTTGGTTATTGGACTGGTCTCATGGTATGAGACTGTCTTATATAACAATTTGTGTTACAGTAACTCTCCTATAGGACCGTCCTATAACATAGGACGGGCCCAATAGAAGAGATTAACCCAGCAAAAGGATATTATTTATATAAAACTGAAAGTAGAGAAATTGAAAACACCCAGTATAGTATTTCCAATCACGCCTTGCAACTGCAACTCATCCTCCGTCTTCACCAACGCCAACTAGTCCATCGCCTCTCTATCGCCAATTACTCATTTGCCTCTCCATCGCCACCTCGATCTTCGTCCTGCTGGTTTTAGGATCCTTTCCTCCGCCTTTGCAACACCACAATCCTCTCTCTCCGACCCTTCCACCAGCAACAAGGTACACAAAAAGAAGAATGTCGGCCACCGGTAGCTGGTTTTAGATCTGATCTTATACTTTTCAGTTTTGAAAAGTAAAATCGATAGTTTTAACCATTGAAGATTTTAAGTTGAGAACTTTTTAATTTTGAGTTAGAAAACATGGTACTCTTTACTGTTGTTCAACTAGCCCATGAATTTTGTTTAATACTCCATATCTATTTCTAATTACAAAACCCACAATATTATTTTGACTACTCAAGGTTTAAGATTTAAAAGTTTAAGCTTTAATTAAAGTACTTGAGTTTTAATTTTAAAGATTTCATTTTGTTTTTGACAACTCAGAATTTTAACTTCAAATCTAACAAGTAACAACTTTGATTTTTTATTGTGTACAATTTTCGGTTTTGTCGAGTTGTGCTCTACTTCTACAAAGTAGTATTTTAGTTTAATAACAAGCACTTTTAGGATGACAACTTCATGTTTTAAGACTCCTGCTTTTTTTTTTATGGAGCATGAATATTATGTTAAACGGATAATTTTAATTTAACAACTTACAAAATTAAGTTAAAAACTCAAGACTTTGGGATGGAAATTTGTGTTTTGGCCTTTGGGTGGAGCGATTCCCAACACTGTAAGAGCGAAGGTTGTGGGTGAGCTAGATGGCAGGTTCACAATCGTCGATGAATCAAGGGATCGGTCTCGTGCATCCGGGTGTTAGGGTGAGGGTATTCGTTCAGTTGGTGAAGATGCCAGTTACCCCATATACTTGGTTTTTCCATTTGGTTTTTTTAATGGGCTTTTGGTTATTGGACTGGTCTCATGGTATGAGACTGTCTTATATAACAATTTGTGTTACAGTAACTCTCCTATAGGACCGTTCTATAGCATAGGACGGGCCCAATATAAGAGATTAACCCAACAAAAGGATATTATTTATATAAAACTGAAAGTAGAGATATTGAAAACACCCGATAATATTTCCAATCACGCCTTGAATCGCAACTCATCCTCCGTCTTCACCAACGCCAACTAGTCCATCGCCTCTCTATCGCCAATTACTCCGCTGCCTCTCCATTGCCACCTCGATCTTCGTCCTGCTGGTTTTAGGATCCTTTCCTCCGCCTTTGCAACACCACAATCCTCTCTCTCCGACCCTTCCACCAGCAACAAGGTACACGAAAAGAAGAATGTCGGCCACCGGTAGCTGGTTTTAGATCTGATCTTATACTTTTCAGTTTTGAAAAGTAAAATCGATAGTTTTAACCATTGAAGATTTTAAGTTGAGAACTTTTTAATTTTGAGTTAGAAAACATGGTACTCTTTACTGTTGTTCAACTAGCCCATGAATTTTGTTTAATACTCCATATCTATTTCTAATTACAAAACCCACAATATTATTTTGACTACTCAAGGTTTAAGATTTAAAAGTTTAAGCTTTAATTAAAGTACTTGAGTTTTAATTTTAAAGATTTCATTTTGTTTTTGACAACTCAGAATTTTAACTTCAAATCTAACAAGTAACAACTTTGATTTTTTTATTGTGTACAATTTTCAGTTTTGTCGGAGTTGTGCTCTACTTCTACAAAGTAGTATTTTAGTTTAATAACAAGCACTTTTAGGATGACAACTTCATGTTTTAAGACTCCTGCTTTTTTTTTATGGAGCATGAATATTATGTTAAACGGATAATTTTAATTTAACAACTTACAAAATTAAGTTAAAAACTCAAGACTTTGGGATGGAAATTTGTGTTTTGGCCTTTGGGTGGAGCGATTCCCAACACTGTAAGAGCGAAGGTTGTGGGTGAGCTAGATGGCAGGTTCACAATCGTCGATGAATCAAGGGATCGGTCTCGTGCATCCGGGTGTTAGGGTGAGGGTATTCGTTCAGTTGGTGAAGATGCCAGTTACCCCATATACTTGGTTTTTCCATTTGGTTTTTTTTAATGGGCTTTTGGTTATTGGACTGGTCTCATGGTATGAGACTGTCTTATATAACAATTTGTGTTACAGTAACTCTCCTATAGGACCGTTCTATAGCATAGGACGGGCCCAATATAAGAGATTAACCCAACAAAAGGATATTATTTATATAAAACTGAAAGTAGAGATATTGAAAACACCCAGTATAATATTTCCAATCACGCCTTGCAACTGCAACTCATCCTCCGTCTTCACCAACGCCAACTAGTCCATCGCCTCTCTATCGCCAATTACTCATTGCCTCTCCATTGCCACCTCGATCTTCGTCCTGCTGGTTTTAGGATCCTTTCCTCCGCCTTTGCAACACCACAATCCTCTCTCTCGACCTTCCACCAAAGAAACAAGGTACACGAAAAGAAGAATGTCGGCCACCGGTAGCTGGTTTTAGATCTGATCTTATACTTTTCAGTTTTGAAAAGTAAAATCGATAGTTTTAACCATTGAAGATTTTAAGTTGAGAACTTTTTAATTTTGAGTTAGAAAACATGGTACTCTTTACTGTTGTTCAACTAGCCCATGAATTTTGTTTAATACTCCATATCTATTTCTAATTACAAAACCCACAATATTATTTTGACTACTCAAGGTTTAAGATTTAAAATTTTAAGCTTTAATTAAAGTATTTGAGTTTTCATTTTAAAGATTTCATTGGGTTTTTGAGAACTCAAAATTTTAACTTCAAATCTAACAAGTAACAACTTTGATTTTTTTATTGTGTACAATTTTCAGTTTTGTCGGAGTTGTGCTCTACTTCTACAAAGTAGTATTTTAGTTTAATAACAAGCACTTTTAGGATGACAACTTCATGTTTTAAGACTCCTGCTTTTTTTTTATATTAAGCATGAATATTATGTTAAAACGGATAATTTTAATTTGACAACTTACAAAATTAAGTTAAAAACTCAAGACTTTGGGATGGAAATTTGTGTTTTGGCCTTTGGGTGGAGCGATTCCCAACACTGTAAGAGCGACGGTTGTGGGTGAGCTAGATGGCAGGTTCATAATCGTCGATGAATCAAGGGATCGGTCTCGTGCATCCGGGTGTTAGGGTGAAGGTATTCGTTCAGTTGGTGAAGATGCCAGTTACCTTATATACTTGGTTTTTCCATTTGTTTTTTTTAATGGCCTTTTGGTTATTGGACTGGTCTCATGGTATGAGACTGTCTTATATAACAATTTGTGTTACAGTAACTCTCCTATAGGACCGTCCTATAACATAGGACGGGCCCAATAGAAGAGATTAACCCAGCAAAAGGATATTATTTATATAAAACTGAAAGTAGAGAAATTGAAAACACCCAGTATAGTATTTCCAATCACGCCTTGCAACTGCAACTCATCCTCCGTCTTCACCAACGCCAACTAGTCCATCGCCTCTCTATCGCCAATTACTCCGCTGCCTCTCCATCGCCACCTCGATCTTCGTCCTGCTGGTTTTAGGATCCTTTCCTCCGCCTTTGCAACACCACAATCCTCTCTCTCCGACCCTTCCACCAGCAACAAGGTACACAAAAAGAAGAATGTCGGCCACCGGTAGCTGGTTTTAGATCTGATCTTATACTTTTCAGTTTTGAAAAGTAAAATCGATAGTTTTAACCATTGAAGATTTTAAGTTGAGAACTTTTTAATTTTGAGTTAGAAAACATGGTACTCTTTACTGTTGTTCAACTAGCCCATGAATTTTGTTTAATACTCCATATCTATTTCTAATTACAAAACCCACAATATTATTTTGACTACTCAAGGTTTAAGATTTAAAAGTTTAAGCTTTAATTAAAGTACTTGAGTTTTAATTTTAAAGATTTCATTTTGTTTTTGACAACTCAGAATTTTAACTTCAAATCTAACAAGTAACAACTTTGATTTTTTTTATTGTGTACAATTTTCAGTTTTGTCGGAGTTGTGCTCTACTTCTACAAAGTAGTATTTTAGTTTAATAACAAGCACTTTTAGGATGACAACTTCATGTTTTAAGACTCGCTTTTTTTTATGGAGCATGAATATTATGTTAAACGGATAATTTTAATTTAACAACTTACAAAATTAAGTTAAAAACTCAAGACTTTGGGATGGAAATTTGTGTTTTGGCCTTTGGGTGGAGCGATTCCCAACACTGTAAGAGCGAAGGTTGTGGGTGAGCTAGATGGCAGGTTCACAATCGTCGATGAATCAAGGGATCGGTCTCGTGCATCCGGGTGTTAGGGTGAGGGTATTCGTTCAGTTGGTGAAGATGCCAGTTACCCCATATACTTGGTTTTTCCATTTGGTTTTTTTTAATGGGCTTTTGGTTATTGGACTGGTCTCATGGTATGAGACTGTCTTATATAACAATTTGTGTTCTGATAAATCTCCTATAGGACCGTTCTATAGCATAGGACGGGCCCAATATAAGAGATTAACCCAACAAAAGGATATTATTTATATAAAACTGAAAGTAGAGATATTGAAAACACCCAAGATAATATTTCCAATCACGCCTTAAATCGCAACTCATCCTCCGTCTTCACCAACGCCAACTAGTCCATCGCCTCTCTATCGCCAATTACTCTCCGCCGCTCTCCATTGCCACCTCGATCTTCGTCCTGCTGGTTTTAGGATCCTTTCCTCCGCCTTTGCAACACCACAATCCTCTCTCTCCGACCCTTCCACCAAAGAACAAGGTACACGAAAGAAGAATGTCGGCCACCGGTAGTTGGTTTTAGATCCGATCTTATACTTTTCGCTTTTGAAAAGTAAAATCGATAGTTTTAACCATTGAAGATTTTAAGTTGAGAACTTTTTAATTTTGAGTTAGAAAACATGGTACTCTTTTACTCGTTGTTCAACTAGCCCATGAATTTTGTTTAATACTCCATATCTATTTCTAATTACAAAACCCACAATATTATTTTGACTACTCAAGGTTTAAGATTTAAAAGTTTAAGCTTTAATTAAAGTACTTGAGTTTTAATTTTAAAGATTTCATTTTGTTTTTGACAACTCAGAATTTTAACTTCAAATCTAACAAGTAACAACTTTGATTTTTTTATTGTGTACAATTTTCGGTTTTGTTTGAGTTGTGCTCTACTTCTACAAAGTAGTATTTTAGTTTAATAACAAGCACTTTTAGGATGACAACTTCATGTTTTAAGACTCCTGCTTTTTTTTTTATGGAGCATGAATATTATGTTAAACGGATAATTTTAATTTAACAACTTACAAAATTAAGTTAAAAACTCAAGACTTTGGGATGGAAATTTGTGTTTTGGCCTTTGGGTGGAGCGATTCCCAACACTGTAAGAGCGAAGGTTGTGGGTGAGCTAGATGGCAGGTTCACAATCGTCGATGAATCAAGGGATCGGTCTCGTGCATCCGGGTGTTAGGGTGAGGGTATTCGTTCATTGGTGAAGATGCCGCTACCCCATATACTTGGTTTTTCCATTTGGTTTTTTTAATGGGCTTTTGGTTATTGGACTGGTCTCATGGTATGAGACTGTCTTATATAACAATTTGTGTTACAGTAACTCTCCTATAGGACCGTTCTATAGCATAGGACGGGCCCAATATAAGAGATTAACCCAACAAAAGGATATTATTTATATAAAACTGAAAGTAGAGATATTGAAAACACCCAGTATAATATTTCCAATCACGCCTTGAATCGCAACTCATCCTCCGTCTTCACCAACGCCAACTAGTCCATCGCCTCTCTATCGCCAATTACTCCGCCTCTCCATTGCCACCTCGATCTTCGTCCCCGCTGGTTTTAGGATCCTTTCCTCCGCCTTTGCAACACCACAATCCTCTCTCTCCGACCCTTCCACCAAAGAACAAGGTACACGAAAAGAAGAATGTTGGCCACCGTAGCGTGGTTTTAGATCGATCTTATACTTTTCAGTTTTGAAAAGTAAAATCGATAGTTTTAACCATTGAAGATTTTAAGTTGAGAACTTTTTAATTTTGAGTTAGAAAACATGGTACTCTTTTACGTTGTTCAACTAGCCCATGAATTTTGTTTAATACTCCATATCTATTTCTAATTACAAAACCCACAATATTATTTTGACTACTCAAGGTTTAAGATTTAAAATTTTAAGCTTTAATTAAAGTATTTGAGTTTTCATTTTAAAGATTTCATTGGGTTTTTGACAACTCAAAATTTTAACTTCAAATCTAACAAGTAACAACTTTGATTTTTTTATTGTGTACAATTTTCAGTTTTGTCGGAGTTGTGCTCTACTTCTACAAAGTAGTATTTTAGTTTAATAACAAGCACTTTTAGGATGACAACTTCATGTTTTAAGACTCCTGCTTTTTTTTTATATTAAGCATGAATATTATGTTAAAACGGATAATTTTAATTTGACAACTTACAAAATTAAGTTAAAAACTCAAGACTTTGGGATGGAAATTTGTGTTTTGGCCTTTGGGTGGAGCGATTCCCAACACTGTAAGAGCGACGGTTGTGGGTGAGCTAGATGGCAGGTTCATAATCGTCGATGAATCAAGGGATCGGTCTCGTGCATCCGGTGTTAGGGTGAAGGTATTCGTTCGATTGGTGAAGATGCCGATTACCTTATATACTTGGTTTTTCCATTTGTTTTTTTTAATGGCCTTTTGGTTATTGGACTGGTCTCATGGTATGAGACTGTCTTATATAACAATTTGTGTTACAGTAACTCTCCTATAGGACCGTCCTATAACATAGGACGGGCCCAATAGAAGAGATTAACCCAGCAAAAGGATATTATTTATATAAAACTGAAAGTAGAGAAATTGAAAACACCCAGTATAGTATTTCCAATCACGCCTTGCAACTGCAACTCATCCTCCGTCTTCACCAACGCCAACTAGTCCATCGCCTCTCTATCGCCAATTACTCCGCTGCCTCTCCATCGCCACCTCGATCTTCGTCCTGCTGGTTTTAGGATCCTTTCCTCCGCCTTTGCAACACCACAATCCTCTCTCTCCGACCCTTCCACCAGCAACAAGGTACACAAAAAGAAGAATGTCGGCCACCGGTAGCTGGTTTTAGATCTGATCTTATACTTTTCAGTTTTGAAAAGTAAAATCGATAGTTTTAACCATTGAAGATTTTAAGTTGAGAACTTTTTAATTTTGAGTTAGAAAACATGGTACTCTTTCTTTGTTGTTCAACTAGCCCATGAATTTTGTTTAATACTCCATATCTATTTCTAATTAAAAAACCCACAATATTATTTTGACTACTCAAGGTTTAAGATTTAAAAGTTTAAGCTTTAATTAAAGTACTTGAGTTTTAATTTTAAAGATTTCATTTTGTTTTTGACAACTCAGAATTTTAACTTCAAATCTAACAAGTAACAACTTTGATTTTTTTATTGTGTACAATTTTCAGTTTTGTCGGAGTTGTGCTCTACTTCTACAAAGTAGTATTTTAGTTTAATAACAAGCACTTTTAGGATGACAACTTCATGTTTTAAGACTCCTGCTTTTTTTTTATGGAGCATGAATATTATGTTAAACGGATAATTTTAATTTAACAACTTACAAAATTAAGTTAAAAACTCAAGACTTTGGGATGGAAATTTGTGTTTTGGCCTTTGGGTGGAGCGATTCCCAACACTGTAAGAGCGAAGGTTGTGGGTGAGCTAGATGGCAGGTTCACAATCGTCGATGAATCAAGGGATCGGTCTCGTGCATCCGGGTGTTAGGGTGAGGGTATTCGTTCAGTTGGTGAAGATGCCAGTTACCCCATATACTTGGTTTTTCCATTTGGTTTTTTTTAATGGGCTTTTGGTTATTGGACTGGTCTCATGGTATGAGACTGTCTTATATAACAATTTGTGTTACAGTAACTCTCCTATAGGACCGTTCTATAGCATAGGACGGGCCCAATATAAGAGATTAACCCAACAAAAGGATATTATTTATATAAAACTGAAAGTAGAGATATTGAAAACACCCAGTATAATATTTCCAATCACGCCTTGCAACTGCAACTCATCCTCCGTCTTCACCAACGCCAACTAGTCCATCGCCTCTCTATCGCCAATTACTCCGCTGCCTCTCCATTGCCACCTCGATCTTCGTCCTGCTGGTTTTAGGATCCTTTCCTCCGCCTTTGCAACACCACAATCCTCTCTCTCCGACCCTTCCACCAGCAACAAGGTACACGAAAAGAAGAATGTCGGCCACCGGTAGCTGGTTTTAGATCTGATCTTATACTTTTCAGTTTTGAAAAGTAAAATCGATAGTTTTAACCATTGAAGATTTTAAGTTGAGAACTTTTTAATTTTGAGTTAGAAAACATGGTACTCTTTACTGTTGTTCAACTAGCCCATGAATTTTGTTTAATACTCCATATCTATTTCTAATTACAAAACCCACAATATTATTTTGACTACTCAAGGTTTAAGATTTAAAAGTTTAAGCTTTAATTAAAGTACTTGAGTTTTAATTTTAAAGATTTCATTTTGTTTTTGACAACTCAGAATTTTAACTTCAAATCTAACAAGTAACAACTTTGATTTTTTTATTGTGTACAATTTTCGCTTTTTGAGTTGTGCTCTACTTCTACAAAGTAGTATTTTAGTTTAATAACAAGCACTTTTAGGATGACAACTTCATGTTTTAAGACTCCTGCTTTTTTTTTTATGAAGCATGAATATTATGTTAAACGGATAATTTTAATTTAACAACTTACAAAATTAAGTTAAAAACTCAAGACTTTGGGATGGAAATTTGTGTTTTGGCCTTTGGGTGGAGCGATTCCCAACACTGTAAGAGCGAAGGTTGTGGGTGAGCTAGATGGCAGGTTCATAATCGTCGATGAATCAAGGGATCGGTCTCGTGCATCCGGGTGTTAGGGTGAGGGTATTTGTTCGGTTGGTGAAGATGCCGCTTACCCCATATACTTGGTTTTTCCATTTGGTTTTTTTAATGGGCTTTTGGTTATTGGACCGGGTCTCATGGTATGAGACTGTCTTATATAACAATTTGTGTTACAAGAAACTCTCCTATAGGACCGTTCTATAGCATAGGACGGGCCCAGTATAAGAGATTAACCCAACAAAAGGATATTATTTATATAAAACTGAAAGTAGAGATATTGAAAACACCCAGTATAATATTTCCAATCACGCCTTGCAACTGCAACTCATCCTCTGTCTTCACCAACGCCAACTAGTCCATCGCCTCTCTATCGCCAATTACTCCGCTGCCTCTCCATCGCCACCTCGATCTTCGTCCTGCTGGTTTTAGGATCCTTTCCCCCGCCTTTGCAACACCACAATCCTCTCTCTCCGACCCTTCCACCAAAGAACAAGGTACACGAAAAGAAGAATGTCGGCCACCGTAGTGGTTTTAGATCGATCTTATACTTTTCAGTTTTGAAAAGTAAAATCGATAGTTTTAACCATTGAAGATTTTAAGTTGAGAACTTTTTAATTTTGAGTTAGAAAACATGGTACTCTTTACTGTTGTTCAACTAGCCCATGAATTTTGTTTAATACTCCATATCTATTTCTAATTACAAAACCCACAATATTATTTTGACTACTCAAGGTTTAAGATTTAAAAGTTTAAGCTTTAATTAAAGTACTTGAGTTTTAATTTTAAAGATTTCATTTTGTTTTTGACAACTCAGAATTTTAACTTCAAATCTAACAAGTAACAACTTTGATTTTTTTATTGTGTACAATTTTCAGTTTTGTCGGAGTTGTGCTCTACTTCTACAAAGTAGTATTTTAGTTTAATAACAAGCACTTTTAGGATTACAACTTCATGTTTTAAGACTTCTGCTTTTTTTTTTTATGAAGCATGAATATTATGTTAAACGGATAATTTTAATTTGACAACTTACAAAATTAAGTTAAAAATCAAGATTTTGCGCGTGATTTATCTTATACTAGTTGTTGTATTACGCGCGTTGCGCGTGATACCCAAAGATATTGTGACTCGTTTATTTGGATTAGTATCGTTTCATGCATGGGGGTACGATTTTCTCGTGGACTGTTATAGCTGATTATTAGTTTGTTTCTTTGGTTGATCATGTTGTCAATGGTCATTGCAGTGAGCAAGGACGATAAATGTTCTATAGGTGGGCTTTTTTGCGTGTGCTTATTATACGATTGCTATCTTCCGTTTAAATTTAGAGGTTGCTTTGCTTTTATTTTAGCACATACAAAATATTTACATCAGCGTAGTGTTATTCCTAAATGTTAGGAGGGAGGTAACAAAAATCACTACAAAGAAACATGCGCTCTAGGACCTGTTTAAGTATGTGATAATTCGCTAAATAAAAAAGCTGTATTCATCTAGTTGAGTGATTTCCTTGAAACCAAATTACATTCTTAGCTAATTTACAAGACTATATGGCAAGACATGTTGTTGTATTAATGTAGATTTGTTCTGTATTAATGTAGAGTTGTAAACAAAGACACTTACTTTGAAGCGAATCGTTAGTTATTTAACATAATTATAAAGACCTTGAATACTAATTTTACAGAGTTGGAGATTTTGGAGATTTTATGGTATCCTAGATTGGTTGAATCGGGCGAAAACTACCAGTACCTACATATGTGCAATTGAATTATTGAGCCTAAACACAACCACCACAATTTTGGTACAAATAAGAAACATTTACTGCCTTGTAAGGTGAACGTTAATCAACATATCAACCAACCTCTACGAAACTAAAGATGAATTATGATACTTAGGAGTCTTTATAACAAGTTCACTTGTACAATATGTTTGACAAAAACACGGATATTGAATATAAGCCTTCGATACAAAATCCACGTCATCTTGAATTTCTATTATAGTGAAGAGTAAATTACTTGCTCTAAAGAGGCCTAAACTTCTAACTTTCTAAGCCTAGTTCGTCTATCTTTATGCTTTTCGTCTCCCAATGTTGACGCCTCTCTTTCCTCTTTACTTGGTCCTTGTAGTCACCTGCCCAACAACATAACATGAAGGCGTCACAAGCCATCAAACCAAGATAACTCTAAATAACTAATAAAGATCATTCTTTTTATCACAGAAGCATTTAGCATATCATATAATCTCTGTTAGGAATTTGTGCCTTGAATTTGTGTCGAAGACGGATTAAGCAAAGACAAGTAACAAAGAAGTTAGAAACAAAGACAAAGGGGATTGCCGAGTGGAATGCGGGTCGTGATTTCCTACGCAGGTCGTTTATCTTCCTGTGTTTGGCTACATACATGGCCTTTGGTTTAAGAAACACAATGGGTCCCATATTTAATTAGTCACGTTGACTATTTGTTAAGTCTCAGTGGCTTTGTTTGTTAATTAGTCGTTTCTACTTTCTGCCTTTCGAGTATTGTATTGAGATTAGGAAATAATTTTATTTCCTATTAGTTTATTCTTTTATTAGTCTAGATATTTTATCTTGGGTGGAATAAATATATAAAGACCCAAGTTTTATTCTAGGTTAATTAAGAGAGAGTTTTGAGAGCACAATAAAGAGGGTCGATTTGTGAGGTTCCTTCTGAAGAAGAAAACTCAATTTGTTCCGGGCTCTATTATTGTTGTTCGTCTGTCTTTGAAGATCGGAGGAGTTTGTTCAGATCTTGGTAGGCCTCAAGATTATTTGTCCTTCGTCTTATTGGGGTAGTCTCTTTTGTTCCTTTGAGACTACTATATTTGTTGGTAGAATAGGGTATACTTTTGGTTCACATTGAGCGCGTGAGTACCGGTCTACTGCTGTACTATTTTCTCCACTATAGTGAAATTTGATCTCCTCGCAGGGTGGACGTAGCCAATTATTTTACTGGTGAACCACGTAAATCTTTGTGTCAACTTTATTTACATTCGTTATTTATTGTTCTTATTGCCTTATCAATTAACTGTTTGGGTAACGGGACGCCTCCGTTACAACAATTGGCACCAGAGCTAAGGTTCTGATTTGGGATCTGCTTCCGCGTTAGTTGTGTTTTAGGCATTATTTGGGTTTATTGATTTTCAGGTGAAAAGATGTCGTCTACGAATGTTTTGAATGTTGACAAGTTCACTGGGAGAAATAGTTTTGGGTGTGGCGATTAAAGATGAGAGCTTTGCTTAGACAAAGAAGGCGTCAGTCTCATTATCTCAAAGGCAAATTCAGCGGTAGTTAAATCGATGCGGAAAGACAAAAAAGACAGATGCAGATGTAGTCTTGGAGGAGAAGGCTCATTCTTTAATTCTGTTATGTTTAGCTGATCATGTTATGGTTGAGGTAGCCGATGAGGAAACTGCTATAGGTTTGTGGTTGAAGTTGGAATCTTTGTATATGACAAAGACTCTAACCAACAAGTTGCTTCTTAAGCAGCGTTTGTTTGGTCTTCGTATGCAGGAAGGTACGTCTCTCAAGGACCATCTAGACCGTCTTAACTCTATTTTACTTGATTTACGTAATTTAGATGTTAAGGTAGATGAGGAGGATGCTGCCTTGATTTTGTTAGTTTCTTTGCCAAATTCGTTTGAGACTTTTGTGGAGTCTTTTGTTGTTGGTAAAGATTCTTTGACCTTAGAGGAAGTGAGGTCAGCGCTTCACACTAGGGATTTGCGCCGAGTAGCGTCAGGTGGTGTTGTAGATAGTAGTCCTGTAGGGCTTGTTGTGAATTCGGAGGGTTCTAGTAAGGGTAAAGCCAAGTCTAAGGGTCCTCGTAAGAATGTCTGCAATTACTGCAAAGAACCAGGTCATTGGAAAAATCAGTGTCCTAAGTTGAAGGAAGCTGGTGTTTCTACTGTTGCACAAAAGGTTGCTAAATAGGATTCTGAGGAAGATTATGCTCTCGTTGTTGATGTTGTTCCACATTCTTCGGATAGTTGGATTTTGGATACGAGATGCGTTTATCATATATGTCCTTTTAGAGAATGGTTTACTTCTTATGAAGCTTCACATGGGGTTAATGTTGCCATGGGTGACGGGTCTATTTGTGAGGTGCTTGGAGTTGGGACTATTCGGGTTAGGACATGTGATGGTGTTGTTGTCTTCCTAGAAGGTGTTAGGCATGTTCCACGTTTGAAGAGAAATCTTGTATCACTTGGCATGTTAGTTGATCAGGGCTACAGTTTTCAAGGTGATGGTGGGTCGCTGTGCATTGGTAAGGGTTCTTTTGTTACTTAGAGGGGTGTTAAGGAAGGAACTATTTATGTCCTTCAAGGCACTGTGCTGACTGTTGGAGCATCAGGTAATCATTCTTCTGTCTCTCTCGAGTCTAAGTTGGGGCATATGCAACTTGGATATGTGAATGATACTTTGAAGCACATCCAGTTTGGGTCACTTGGGTCACTTGGTGATATTCTGGATAATTCGGGTTTGGATAGCTTTAGTGAGAATGGTAGTGTTGACAGTAAGGTGGAGTCTATTCCGGTATAGGTCAAGCTACAGGGTTCTCAAGACAAGCTATCTACTTTTGTCTCTGCGCCTCAATGAGGCGGTCTGCGCCCCAGAGGTGGGGCGGTTTGGGGCTCCAGGTGGAGCTGTTTGTGGCTCTTGAAAGAGAGCCGTTTGGGACCTCGGAAGGGGTCATTTGAAACTTCGACGGGAGTTTATTCTTTGGAGCTTTTGGGTTGGACTAGCTAGTCTAACAATTTGTACCTTTGATGGAGGTAATTTGTGCTCACTTAGAATGTTTGCTTTTGTTTTGGTTTCGACTTGAATTTTGTTGCCTTGGTGTAGGCATTTTTGTGGTGGTCATGACACCTAGTATACTCAAGTGAGACATTTGTTTTGTTCGTGGCGTTTGTGTTGTTTTTGGGACAGTTTGGTACGACGGTACATTTAGCCATGTATTTTGGAGGGGATTTTTGTTTGGAGTCTTGTGTGTGTTGTTTTGGTACACCGTTCCATCTTAGTGACATTTGGTATCTCATATATTTGTGTTGGCGTTTGGTAGCTTTTGCCCTCTTCGGAGTTTGCTACGTTTGGCCTTCCTATTGGTATGAAGATATGTTGGGTACTTAGTACAATTGGTAGTTTCAGCTTACTACATTGGGTACTTCGTATATTAGTCACATTTGTTGCACACTTGGTTCGTTTATCCATTTTGAGAGTTGTGTTCAAGTCGGTGGAGACTACCGGGACAGGTAGTGACTTGAGGATCAACTCCGTTGAAGCTGATTTTGGTTCGGTTCTTTTGGTTTGGTTCGTGTTTGGATAATTCAAGTCAAGGTGGAGATTTGTTAGGAATTTGTACCTTGAATTTGTGTCGAAGACGGATTAAGCAAAGACAAGTAACATAGAAGTTAGAAACAAAGACAAAGGGGATTGCCGAGTGGAATGCGGGTCGTGATTTCCTACGCAGGTCGTTTATCTTCCTGTGTTTGGCTACATACATGGCCTTTGGTTTAAGAAACACAATGGGTCCCATATTTAATTAGTCACGTTGACTATTTTTTAAGTCTCCGTGGCTTTGTTTGTTAATTAGTCGTTTCTACTTTCTGCCTTTCGAGTATTGTATTGAGATTAGGAAATAATTTTATTTCCTATTAGTTTATTCTTTTATTAGTCTAGATATTTTATCTTGGGTGGAATAAATATATAAAGACCCAAGTTTTATTCTAGGTTAATTAAGAGAGAGTTTTGAGAGCACAATAAAGAGGGTCGATTTGTGAGGTTCCTTCTGAAGAAGAAAACTCAATTTGTTCCGGGCTCTATTATTGGTGTTCGTCTGTCTTTGAAGATCGGAGGAGTTTGTTCAGATCTTGGTAGGACTCAAGATTATTTGTCCTTCGTCTTATTGGGGTAGTCTCTTTTGTTCCTTTGAGACTACTATATTTGTTGGTAGAATAGGGTATACTTTTGGCTCACATTGAGCGCGTGTGTACCGGTCTACTGCTGTACTATTTTCTCCACTATAGTGAAATTTGATCTCCTCGCAGGGTGGACGTAGCTAGTTATTTTACTGGTGAACCACGTAAATCTTTGTGTCAACTTTATTTACATTCGTTATTTATTGTTCTTATCGCCTTATCAATTAACTGTTTGGGTAACGGGACGCCTCCGTTACAACAATCTCAATTATAGGCTGTAAAATGATGAACTCACTATCTTATCCTCTCGGTGGCTGTCATGTGTTTTTTTATTGGGGACAACTTGGTGCTTGCCTCTCTTTCTTTCCGCCTATCGCACTATTGGGCAAAATAGTGAGGCATAGAATATTTACTTAAAACTTAACTTAAAGCTTTGAGTATTTCACTTATTGGATCACGTGATTGACCTCACCAATGTTGTAGTCCCCATTTCCTCCGAGACAGCCACATTAAAAAGTTTGAGGCTCTTACAACAAAAAGAACTTCAAACATCAATACATGTGGGCTGAAATCCAAACTCCTGCCGATATTTACAGCAAGATCACAAGCAGTTTTCAAAAGACCGCGTATAACAACCTTAACTTTAGACACCATGTAAACAAAGAAACAGAACTACTCTTGTTATCAGGAAACAGAGAACCGTGCAAAAAGCACAAGACATCCCAACTAACTATAACTAAAACCACAAACAATAAAACATAAACAAGTAGCACAAATCCAGATATCAAAATCAATCAGGGGTAGCATCAATACCTCGTGTTAATTTATTTTTTAGGGATAATTTAGTCACTTTACTTTTACTGTTAATTTACCCAATTGTTTTTTATTTCCACCATTTCACCAAATTGTTCATTTGCAATTTATCGTGATTACAACTTCTCGTGTAAGACCGTTATAAGTTAAGACCACACCAACAATTTATTTACAATGATCTTAAGAGAGACGAACTATATCTCGATTAGTTACATTTCTGCATTTCTTAATGTTTGTTTTGTCTCTCTCCCTGCTTTATGTCGTTTTTTCTCTCTCCCTCCTTTACACTCTCGCTCTCTCTATCCCTTCTCTCCTCCCTCAATCTCTCCTTTTCTCAAGTATTCCAAGTTCCTCAAAATTCACCTCTCTCTCTCACGCAGACATCAAGGATACTAAAGAGAAGTAACAAAAATTAAATGGTCATCGTTATTCCTAATAAATATCTTATCCCTACACAACATATACAATAAGATAAATTGAAAATTGAAAATGTCACTCTAATGATACGCAAAATTTACATAGAGACACACCTAATAATTTTCCTAAGGAACACCTCTTTGTTGTTGTAGAAGTGTGGAGGCGATTGACAATAAGGTTCATGAGTCGGGTAACCTATAAAATAATACAAAAACGCTAGATAAGCATGACAACAAATCACACTATACCAGTACACAAAAGTGTAGATCCAATTGTTCAAAAGCCAAACCTCTACCTGATGGCGCAACAGATTCAAAAAAGCAGACACTGCTGGTGTAGATTAATATTGACGGGCTACAAAGAAGCCATTTTTTCAAGCTAAAATCTGCATCATGCCTTCTTGATTTGCATATATTACAGTTCCCTAGTGCATCCCCAGTTGCACTAGAGTGATATTACTGAAGAGTAACATCTAGAACATGGTTTGACTTCACTTGCCTATTGTAGCAAAAAAAAAAAACATACAGTTAAGACATCATCAAGTTGCATTAATAGTAAAGATCTAGAATATAAGAATGCTCAGGGTATGTTTCATGCTAAAGTCTGCGATGCAACATAAAATAACCTCCACAATTAGTATACATTTTCTACATTTCATATTCAGGGCAGTTCCTTGAGTCCTCGTACCTAAGTGGAATTGGAGCTCCAGTCTTCGGATAGCATGAACTGAGTAGCCATTATTCATGCATTGTTACTTTAAAAAACCGACACATTAACCGTCTGCTTCACAATGTTCAATCACATTAAAATCGGCTTTTCATATATCTCTCCCTCTACCTCCCTCTCTCTTTCATTTATGTTCACATAGTTACCCACTTCCTTTTCCTCTCTTGCTCCCACTCCCACTCCATCTCCATTTCCTTCACTTCTTTTCACTTATTCATCAGTTTATCCATCTCCTTCCTCTCCTTATCTCCTTATTTGTTCACATATACATCCCTTCCCTCACTCTCTCTCCCCATCTTTCTCTCTCGTCCTTTTGTTCACATATTGACTCATTTCCTTTTCTTCCTCCTTCTCCATATCCTTCACTCACTTGTTTCGTATTCGTAATTTCCCTCCCTCTCACCTTTTCTCTGGTTCCATCTCTTTCGCCACATATTCACCCTTTTTTCCCTCCCTCGCTCCCTTTCCACATCCTTCACTCACTTATTCCGTATTTTATCATTTCTTTTCCCCCACCTTTCCACTGGTTCTCTCTCTTTTGCCGCATATTCGCTTAATTCTTTTTCCTCCATACCTATCCGTCTCTCTTGTTCACTTATTACACCCATTTCTTCTTCCCCTCTCTCTCTCTCTCTCTCTCTCTCTCTCTCTCTCTCTCTCTCTCTCTCTCTCCCTCTCTCCCTCTCTCTCTCTCTTCAAGTTTTATGATCTTCTATTCAAGCCTAATCTTCTATTCAAGCCTAATTGGTCTTCTATTCAAGTCGAACTGTAAAAGCATATATTGTACTTGGTATCTCTTATGTTTAATGTTGTGCGGAAGCGTGAATATCCCGTGTTGGGCCTCTGCTGCATATGTGTCCACAACCCATAATAGTACGATATTGTCCGCTTTGGGCCAAGCCCTCACGGATTTACTCTTGGGCTCCTTCCCAAAAGGCCTCGTACTATTATATTTTCTGGACACTTATAAAGATGATCTTCCATCTTTATTCTACCGATGTGGGACAAGGGTTTGCACCCTAACAATCCTCCCCTCAAACCAAGGACCATCATCTTGAGTCAGACCTTGACCTCCATGGAGAACTCTCCCACTCTACAGCCCTAACTTCTAGACACCCGAAATATCACAAGTCTTGATAACCTCCACTTAGCCAACACACCATGCTACCACGAGCCGTCCATGTGCCCTTCTTGGGGATTTGCTACACATGCATATCGAACATCCTCTGCATCCAATATACCCTGGACCGAGTCCGTCACTTCAGAAGTCCTAGAACACAAACGGTCTCTGGCATCCAACCTGGAAAGGACCCACCAGACCTGTGGCACCCAATCTGATAAGGGTCCACCTGATCAACAGTTCTAGTACACAAATGGTCTTTTGTCCCACAAGACCTATGACGTCTTTCATCCATTTAACCCTTCACCGGGTCTGCTCAAGGACTCACCCCGAGCTAGGAGTTCCATGCCTTACAGTGTACAACTTCAAGTCTTGGGCCTGCTGATGTATCCTCGTGTCTAGCCCAAGTCGAACCTTGGGCTCTGATACCACTTGTTGTGCGGAAGCGTGAATATCCCGTGTTGGGCCTCTGCTGCATATGTGTCCACAACCCATAATAGTACGATATTGTCCGCTTTGGGCCAAGCCCTCACAGATTTACTCTTGGGCTCCTTCCCAAAAGGCCTCGTACTATTATATTTTCTGGACACTTATAAAGATGATCTTCCATCTTTATTCTACCGATGTGGGACAAGGGTTTGCACCCTAACATTTAACCCCAAAGTTTCCATATCTACGGTAAATTTCATGTCAAGAAGATTAACATGACTCCAAAGAATCCTCAGAACATGAAACACAAATTGGGCATAGAGTAAAAGAGTAAAACAAACACAACTTTAACAAATAAGGTGTTTAAACACACTGAAAAGTGATTCAATTGATGGCATCTTAGTGTTGTGCTTTTCTTCTTTAGTTCAGCTGTATGGACATGAGCAGATGAATTGTCAAACATCAGTCATGAAATCCAACAAACAGGTAGGCAGAGGTGTAAGACAACATTAACTTCGCCTAGAACTTGATAATGATTCAAAATTTCAAAGTGATTAAAGTTCTTTCAGATATTGGAACTAATATGAAAGCTAATGATTCACAATTTTTGAAACAATAACCTTGGTCTTTACTAACTTTTTTAAACTTGATAATGATTAATATCTCCGTAAGAACCAATATTACACGACATTTTTGGCCAAGTACGGCAGAAAATGTTGTGTGTACAAACATCTTTGCGAATGTTTGAAATAAATACTACGCCCCCTACACGCTGAAATTGCCCCTTTTACTTTCGTTTCCAATTTCAATAGAATTGGCCCATATCTTAATTTGGCATTTTTTTGGGATTTAAAATGTCTATATTGCTCTAGCAGAGTTGCAGTTAAAATATGTAACGCGTTCATTTAGATAAGCATACTCACATGAGAAGGTTGAGAGGTAAGCTCAATGACTTAGCTATCCGGATGAAATGTTCTCTACTAATGCTAGTGAGCTGAGATCCAACTCCACCACATCAATTTTAGAAGCTGGGATTTCTTCCAGTATTTTTTCTTTAACCATAGCGCTGGCACTGGCATTCCTCACCACCATAACATCACGAACACTGCGCATAACAAGAGTACCTGTTGTTTCCACCCCAATACAGATTTATGAACTTGAAATTATAGACATGAAACCTCAAATGCTAGAGACTAACATCACCAAATTTAAGAGTTACAATATAAATTCAGTAATTATGTTATGCAACGCCGTCAGGTGTCAACAACAACAATAGCATGACGAACAAGTCTCACGAATTACACAAAAGCTTTGAGGTAGAGTCATAGTTTTATATCTCCCTCACTACCTAATTTCTCTCTCACTCTACAATTTACACTCCCCTATTCCCCTTACTACCTCCATCACCTCCCTCCTCGATGTTAAAAAACCAAGTCATATTTAAGTAAAAAATTAATTTTTTTGGGTTGATTTAGGATTTGTTTTGTTTATTGGTGAGTTTTGCTTATGAATCACTACCAAGTTGTGAAGAGGGAAAAGGAGTTAGAAAATGTTTACATATTGTTGTTTGTTCACACAGCAATATAAACATAAGCTTTTAGTCCCAAACCCACCTCATTCACACGCACGTACATAACTAACATAAGCTTTTATAACATAAGCACAGAGCCCTAAACATATTGCAGAACGCCAATTCTTGTAGACTTTTAGTCTTCTGGAATAAGCCCTTAAATTACTAAGCTCGAATAAAACACCACAGTTATTAAATAAACTCTTTACTTTACATGTCGTTAGTAAGAATACAATAGTATAACAGCGACAAAATGCATATCAATAAATTAAATTAAGGTTGAAAGGAAGCTTAGCTCTGAATTTAGTTACAAATCTCAGCCTTCTCAGGCCGCTAAGTTATCATGTGACTTCCATCCCGTAATTCCTATTAACTTAAAAAAGTTCCCAGAAAATGCCGAGATTCAATCTTTATTACATGATTGTAAAGCACAGAGCAACCACTGGTCTACTCTTCACTACTCTTTACTAATTGAATTTGTATGGCACAATGGAAAAGCCAAAAACCTCACTGCCCAATTTCAACTAATAACCTTTATCCAACCTCAATAACTCCATCACCACTCTTTACTAATTGAATTTGTATGGCACAATGGAAAAGTCAGAAACCTCATTGCCCAATTTCGACTAATAACCTTTATCCAACCTGAATAACTCCATCAACACACTAATTAACAATTAAACTTCCCTAAGCCAAAATCCAAAAGCCACAATATCTATAAAATTCAGCTGACACCTTTTCTCAAATAAGATTTACAAACCTCAATATCTCCAAGCTTCATCAAGTCAGCAGACCATCAACAAAAACCCCAAAAAATCAATCATTATACAATTCCTAAACATACCACAACCCTAAAGTTAAAATCAACTGGACATTAGTCACTAAAGTTAAAATCTTTTGGCTAAAGGATACACTATAACTGGACATTAGTCACTAACTGTTAAGGTTGTCACCATATGAAATCATAACTCGAATGTGGTAAAACAAAGACAAGAAGGAAAAAAAAATCGCTCTCATGATAGGAATATAAAATAAGTAGATTCAAAATATAAGAAAAGACAAAGGGACCTTACACTTCGATAGATGTTGTCCCTAAGTCAGTAGGGCGCCATTTTACATCCCACGCAACTTAAGAGCAATGAAGTAACAATTTCATAAATCTCCAAACGCGAACGTTAACTACATCCACCGTCGGGAAATAAAAAATTAGGGTCCGAATTTTAATTAAAGTGAAAATAACGAACTATTAACCATATTTGTAATCGCCCTAATCATCACATCCACCACCGTGTTCTAGAGTCTCCAAGTCTTCTTCTTGTTCTATTTACTATGTTTTTTTAAGAAATAATTGCGGTAAAGGTGAAGCAAGGGAATAGGCTTCCCTAAAAACAGGTGCAAATAAAGGTGGGCGATTGTTATACAAGAATCTGTTAGAGAAAGAGGTAGGATAATGAGGTAAAGAAAGAGAGAAGAGGTAAGAGGGGAACATAAGGTATAGAGTAGAATGAGGAAAAGAAAGAAATGTGAATGAAAGGTAGAGAGGAACATCCAGCATTAACAGTGAACACCCAATAACAATCAATCAATTATTCAACAAAAAGACGAATTGACGACCTAAACACATACTCCACTCTTAAGCTGCCTAAAAATCCGATCAAGCTGCGAACAACCAATTTCAAGCATTTCTGAAACCAGATCACCAACAGCGGCCGCCTTATCAAAATAATCCTGCAAAGTTCGGACAATCTCTTTCAAATCCTTACGCCTAACAACATTCTCCGTTCCCGATACCTTGTGTTTGATTCAACTCTCGAATGAGGAATGAACTTTTTTTTTTGTATGTCTATATTATTGATTGTACCATTTACTTATGTATTTTTCTCCATTAAATTTTCATATATTAATTAGTTAAAAACTTTAATATAGTTTTTTTTTACATATTTTAATCTTTTTTTAATATCTTATTATTTCTATTCTTAAATATTATTAAAAATGTTCAAGAAAAATCATCGTTTGTATTTTCATGGAAAAGAAAGAATTCGGGAAAAAAATAATTATGTATATATTTAGTTTTGTGAGGAAAAATAATTTTTTTTAATGCTAATTTTTTTCCAATAGTTATCTTTGATATGATACCCAAGGTATCATTCGCATACCCACCTCCCCCCTTGGGTATGAGAAACCCATACCTCATGGGTTTGAGGTATGGGTATCAAATTACAAAAACAGTGAACCAAACACAAGGTATGGGTTTAGCTCATTCCAAACCCATACCTTATACCTGCAATGCTTGAACCAAACATCCCCTCAAGGGGGTTTTATGACGATAGGACCATTAAAGCTGTTAACACCGACTTGTATTAGAGTGATAGTGAGAAGATAAAGGAAGAAGACGATTATGAAAGGAAAGACCACAAATCATACGGCTCGCAAAACCGGAAACATTCATAAACTCATAGAATAAAAATCGAACACCGACATACCTGGAGATTATGGAGCTTGCGACAATAGGTTTAATATCCGTTATAATTGCTCCGGCGAGTTGGCGACGGCATATTCCCAAAGTTCTCCATGGTGATGTTGTTGATGCAATTAATTGGTACCTAAACAATAAATGAGAGAAGATGTGAATTAAAGGATTTCATACACACCCAATGTTTTAAGGATTAAGATCAATCAAGGTAAACAAAAACCAAGATCCAACAATAAACTCATAAAATAAAGATGAAGATCAAACATGATAAATAACAAACCCATAAATAAAATTACTCCGTAACAAACATAGATAAAAAGTCGAAAACCATTTTTGTGGATGTGGATTAGTGTGGAAAGTACCAGTTGAAGCTAGGCAGAGCGTTGCGCTAGGTTTATCGATGGTGTTTGTGGATAGTACCGGTTGAAGGAACGAGGAAAGAAGGAAAAAAGAAAGAGAAAGGGGTAGGAGAAAGATAGACTTGAGAGTGAGAATACGGAAGGAGAAAAAAAATCAGGACCGTCATATGGCATAGGAAGGGCCCATTAGGAGATGTTAGCCCAAAACTTACCTTTTCGCATAAATAAGTCCGTAGATGTAGATTAGGTAGAACGTATAAGACGAATAGAATACAAAAGCAGTTGAACGTATATACGTTGAATACTAAGGCTCTGTTTGGCAAAACTACCTGAAAAGGTAGTTGAAACCTGAAAAGATAGGTGAAAACTGAAAAGCTAACTGAAACCTGAAAAGTTAACTGATAAGGTAGCTAAAAATTAGGAGCTGAGAAGGTAACGGATTATATAAACATATGTTTGGCAAACTAGCTGAAAAGGTAGCTTATTTTGGTAAAATGACTTAAAAGGATATGAAAATTATTTAATATTATAGAATAAAGGGGTACAAAATGGAAAATAAGTCATTTCAGGTATCTGATTTCTCAAATGCTACCTGAGGTAGCATTTCATTTCAGGTACCTTATTTGACCAAATAAGCTATTTGCCAAACACTTGCAAAAAAATCAGGTAGCTGAAATTTTGGTCAAATAAGCTACCTGAAGTGTCGTGCCAAACGGAGCCTAAAACAGTTTCTTCCTTTTTTCTAGCAATAACCGTGGGAGAGGGATGGGGAAACGGTTTTGTTCAAAATTTGGGGTTTTCATCATCTGCTTGCAACAAACGACCAATTCAATAGTCAAATTTCTAGATCAGATGCTTATAAAAGAAAGGGTAATCATATTTCTATCAGCAACAAATTGGGGAAAAACAAATTTCATTAATCAACGGCCATGAAGAATGATGAAAGGCATGTTGGAGTTGAAGCATGCGGCTCGCAATCCAAAGGTGAAGGTAACCATCATCTTTGTGATTCATGCTGTTTAATTGGTTGATGATTGTATAGCTTTGAAGTGAAAACACCCTGATTTATTTTACAAACTCGACATTCTACTTAGTTTTCTAATTGTAGAGTGAATCCAGTACCATTAAAGTTGAGAACTTGTATTTTTGTTTAATTTTATATTTTTGACTTATCAGATTTTAAAACTTTATTGTTTATGGTGAAAACTTTTCAATTTTTAATTTTAGGACTTTTTAGTTTTACATGAGAAGTTAATGTTTTAGGAGTGAAACTTGTTTAAATACCTTAAATCAATTTTACACTAGGCGGAAACATTTTATTGTAAAAACTTTTACTTTTACTTTAGAAACTTAATGTTCTTATATTGATCTCCTAACATAGCTAAGTAACTGAAAGTGTTATGTTCAAAACTGATAATTTTATGGTCAAAACTAAAGTAAAATAATTTACAGTGAAATCGTATACTTGTAGTTTAGATACTCGATATTGTTGTATTTTTTTATTTAATATGATGCAGCTAACATAGCTTAAGATTGACTAATTTAATGTACAAAACTAGCCTTTTTTATGTTATTGAAAAAACTTTTACTTTTACTTTAGAAAATTAATGTTATATTATTGGCGTTCGACTAAGTACTAGCGTTTTATGTTAAAAATATGGTACTGAAACAATTTTTCAGTAGGTGGCACAGTTTTATTGTAAAAACTTTTACTTTTAATTTAGAAACTTGATGTTCTTACATTGTTCTCCTAACGTGGCTAAGTAAATGATAGTGTTATGTTCAAAACTGATAATTTTATAGTTAAAAATAAAGTAAAATAATTTACAGTGAAATCATATACTTGTAGTTTAAATACTCGTTATTTATGTATTTTTAAATTTAATATGATGCAGCTAACATAGCTTAAGATTGACTAATTTTATGTACAAAACTAGCCTTTTTAATTTTACTGAAAAAACTGTAACTATTACTTTAGAAACTTAATGGTCTAATATTGGCGTCCGACTAAGTACTTGATAGTTTTATGTACAAAACAAGTGTTTCTATGTTATAAACTGAACTATATATTATTTAATTTGGGGATAGTTTTACTTTGAGAACCTATACTTGAAAGTTAAAAACATGACGTATTAGTCTTTGTAATAGTTTTTAGCCTAGTATTAAGGTTTGAGGGCTAGAAACCTAGCGTTTTATGTTAAAAACATGTTACTGAAACAATTTTACAGTAGGCGAAACAATTTTATTGTAAAAACTTTAACTTTAACTTTAGAAACTTAATGTTCTTATCTTCGTCTCCTAACGTAGCTAAGTAGCTGATAGTGTTATATTCAAGATTGATAATTTTATGGTCAAAACTAAAGTAAATTAATTTACATAGAAATCCTATACTTGTAGTTTAAATACTCGATATTCATGTATTTTTTAATTTAATATGATGCAGCTAACATAGCTTAAGATTGACTAATTATATGTACAAAACTAGCCTTTTTAATTTTACTGAAAAACTGTAACTATTACTTTAGAAACTTAATGGTCTAATATTGGCGTCCGACTAAGTACTTGATAGTTTTATGTACAAAACAGATGTTTTTATGTTATAAACTGAAATCTATATTATTTAATTTGGGGATAGTTTTGCTTTGAGAAACTCTACTTGAAAGTTAAAAACATGACGTATTAGTCTTTGTAATAGTTTTTAGCTTAGTATTAAAGTTTGAGGGCTAGAAACCTAGCGTTTTATGATAAAAACATGGAGTGAGTACCGACACCAATAAAACTTGTTATTTCCACTTGTAAGCCTGACTATTTAATTACAATGCTATTGATAGTTACAAATTCTGTAATGGCTATACATAATTTAGCAATTGGGGATGCTGGTGGATCTCTTGAAGATCTCAGAACTGAAACATTGGAGGATCATATAAACTTGGTGAACAGGTGTGTAATCATTATGTTGTAGTTATATTGAGCATGTTTTTAAAAATTTAATTGATGATTGTGTTGAAATGGCGAAGTCTATGTGTGGTATACTATATTGACTGGATTTGTTAAAATTGTTTTTCAGCTGCGTTAGTTATGTAATAATCATAATCTAACTTTATGTTTTTTGTTTGTTCAAATGACCTCCACGATAAATAGGTTAAGATTGAAGGTACTTGAAGAAGGTGGTGTAGAAGCAGCTATTAAGAAATTGACGAAGGAAAAGGTGTGAACAGTGTTAGATCCTACACGATCGACCACAAAAGGAAGAAGCAAGAGGATAAAAGGTCGCTTAAACCGGAGAAAGCGAAGTTCTAGTTCAGCATCATCACAGTTCGAAAGTTTTACTCCAAATCGACATCTCATTTGAATAATTTAAAATTATTTTTCAAAATTGGACTTCATTTAGGATGAAGTACGATTTCCTATGATGTGTGTTTTTTACTATTGACGCTTTTTTTTTTTTTTTAATTTGGAGCATTGGGCATTTACACATGTAAAGTAGTATGCAATGTTACTTCTTCTTCTTCTTAGTTTATGCAAAGGACCATACATTTTACGTTGAGAACTGATTCTTTTAGTTTACAAGTTAATTGCTAAAACTCCTAGTATGTCTGTATTTGTTGCTTTATCTTGATCGGCTTATATTGCACGAGCATTTAATCCTCAAAACTCGTATATTTAATACTTTGAACTAGGAGTTAGACATAGTGTTTTCAATTTAAAAACACAAGTTTTAAAACGTGATGACAACAGTGGACAATGCTATATTATTTTACCGTAAAAACACAACTTTTAACTTAAAAAGAAATTCTTCTATAAATTGAAGAAACAAATACAATAGTGTTCAAATGAAAACTTAGAGTTCTTGAGAAAAACCATTAATAGCATAAAACCTACTAAACGACTTGGACATGTGCAAAAGTAATTAACAGACACACTTATCGATATCACATCCTCGGCATTCCTCGCAACCCTTCGTGACTTTTTTGGTGCAGCTACCAATTCTTGTCGTTTACTTTTCTTCTGTTTCTCAACGTCAGTTCTAATATCCTGCTTCCCATGAGTCAATTGAGCGAATTTCTCTAGGACTTGTCCTCTAACATTGTTCATGTCACATGTAGCAAGTCGTGCACAAATCAACGCTCGAAATAGACGCCTTTTGAGGGACTACAAAAACCCAAAAGTTTATACAACTATTTGAAAAAGTGTAACAAATGTCATTAAAGTCTTGAGTTATAGGAAAAGAACATTGAATAGATACCTCTTTGAGCGGAGTAAGGCTTCGACTTCCATCAAAGCGCTTCATAAAATACATAAGGTAAACTCCACAATCATTGTTCTCATTAATGGTCCACTGAAAATCAATTATCTCGAAAACATATTCAACAGCATTACCTACTTTCGGATGATTGATTGCCTCGAGAAAAGTGCTAAATTCCCCACGTTTTAAAATATACAATCAGTCAACACTTACTATTTATAAAAAAAACTCAAAGGCTAAAGATGTATAATAGTTAATCAAATAGTAAAGCATACCACTATTTCAGCAATATCGTCGCAGCTATTGGGGTCTGAGTAATGAATATTGTCCAAGTACTAAACACTCCTAGCAACTATATTTATCACAACAAGGTTGAAATGCTCACCATGGTAGTATGGCACAAAGAACTGTGATAAACGGAACCAAATTATGTAGTTTCATACGTAAATATATTATATAAAACATCCATAACATCATAAAACATTACATAATCTCAGTAATTACAATATGCAACATACAATTTCCACTTTCGAATAATCCCACAAGATGTTGTTGCAATCAAGACATTTATGCCGTGTCGTATGTAAGCAGTGAACAATCTGTGTACCTTCTTATGATTGATGCACTTCAAGTAGTTCTTTCAAACGCAATTGTTTTGATGTAAAAGTAATCAGTGTGCTGTCGACTAACAATAGAAAGTTTCATTTTGCGAGATAACAAGTACAACATGAAAGTGCTTACCGAATGCGATAACCCAAAACAAAATGCAATAGGTTGTTGGTTGGACTTCCTCGAGAACTCATTCACATACAACACCCAACACTCAATTACATTGATGTCAATCATTTGAAACGACTCCAATGTTACAATATCCTTTCTTAGAAGCAAATGTTTCTCGGAAAATGAAACTAAAACCTCATTGAAATAACAGTTATTGCGTCAAATAAGTACAAAGATAACATACTCTACTTTAAGTACAAAGTTAACACAAAGAAATATTTAAAGGAAGTAAGATAACTTAATTATTAGTTGCGGTTGGTTCATGTAAAAAACAGTAATCATTCACTTCCTTCTCCAATTGTTTCAACCCCATAAATGCCAATCTATTTTCCTTCATAAATCTTGAAACGAAAATGACATTTACGTTTGGCTGCCCGAGATCTATGGAGCATAAACATTCTCCAACATCATCTCCTAGTTCTTGATCATTTGAGACTTGTACATTTGGTTGCCGGCTCTATAGTACCCATTTCTTGAACCTCGTTGTTCAAAGCATTGTCTTCATTTTCAAACAAAGATGACCAAGTACTGGATTTGTTCAACATATGATTTATAACATCATCCATCAAGGCTTTCCAATCAGGAGTTTCCATTATACGCTGGGTTTGTGATATGATATCCTCTTGGGAAAGACACAGAGGCTTCACAAGGGAATGCTGCTTTTCTACTGACTCTTTTGTGGCCAACCTCTTAACATGCTCTGTGAACACCACCTCCATGTCCCTCTTAAGAATCTGGCATGACTCATCAGAATGATGCATTTACATCAAAATTTATCAGGAGACTAATAATAGAAAAAATATATTGTCGAATTAATAACTTATAATCATCAGTTTTCACCTCAAAAATATTCAATATCCAAAATAAACAAAAACTTAAACGTTATCTGAACTAATGACATGGAACATGATGTACTCACATGTTTAGATCACAACTTGATTTCAAGATTAGACGGCAGATTGTCAGGTATACTATAGTAGATAAACCTTGTTGACGTATCGCCAACTTCAATACATGGTTTCTTGACATTATCTTGTAGAGATGAATCTTGTAGTAAACCCTCCATTTCCAGACCAATAGTGTCGACTACATCCAAAGTTTGAGGCGTACTTGCCCACTGCCTATACACTTTACAAATGGGAAGTGTTGTTGTGTTTATGATGCCCTGACCAAACCCCACTTAAAACTCAGTTTTAATTCTTTTCTTCACCTTGTCATCAACCCAATTATGAACAAGTGTAATCTTCAGTGGTGCTAGTATACCTTGGAAGGGCATTCGATGAAGATAAGCTAGTAACAACACCAACACACAACATTGACATTAGTTTGAGAAGGATTCTCAAAATACCTCCGTACTAATGTACATAGTCTATCCAAAACAAAGGAGCACCAATCCAATCGAGCCAACAAAGACACATCTTCTAAGACTTTAAAAAGTGACTTGTCAACTTTTCTTTCAGAGTTCGGTGATAAGAAGTTAGAAACATAAAATAAAATATACAAACACTTAAAGACATCACCACCATTCTGGTGCTCACTAAAGGCGTTAACAACCTTATCCAAAGTAAGGTCTTCTTCCTTTGACGCCTTAAGTACATCCATCCATTTTTTAACTAAAGAAGGATCTTTAGTTTTTCCTTTTCATGATGTGTAACCGCGTCTATTTTTTTGTCAGGATATATAGGAATTCCAAAAGTGTCATGAACATCATCAGGCGTAATATAGTACATGTTACCATTTCCCAAACTTTGAAGTCTGTTATGCTGGTTAAAGTTCTGGACTAACGAAGGAACGATGCCTAAAGGAAGGGTCTTCATTTTTATCATCAACAACCTACCAAAACCCAAATCTTTGACATCCTCAATTTAAGGACTAGTAAGATCCTTCACTCCAATTTGGAAATAATTTGGATTACATTTGGTAGCATAGTTTTTCCGTACACTGGAAAAAACAAAAAATAAATGATCTTATAATAAGTCAATATATCAAATATAGAAACTATTCGTAGACTACCTACACATTTAATATAAAAACCGAAGGTTTAACTGTAACTTTTCAAGCCTGAAACGTTTCCTTATATCCTTACCCAATTAATCTTTGCTACCAAGTCAGAATACCAAATAAAAGAATATAGTAAAGACTGACTTTATTTGGAAACTAGATGTGCTATTGTATAATAAGAAATACGCAAATAATTACTAGTTTTAAGCTTTAAGGTATAACTTATTAATCACTCGACAAACTAGACTTTAGTAATTCAAAACACCTAAATAAGCGGGTTTAGTGAATGAAGGAACTTAACATATATCAGCTAATGTTGCTGATGTTGATGACGGTATAAGACAATATTGTTGCTTTATCCTATTGCGAACAACACGGGAAGAACCTTTACAACTTATCATTTCATTGTTATCTTTGTCGAAACATTCTTCAAGCTCTTCGTCAGTGTGTGTCTTATTAGCTGAACTTGACATTGCAATAATTTCTACGGATAAGAAATCATAACATTAACTTTACAAATAATACGTATTGATGAATCAAAACACAACAATAATGAAACGCTATTTCTTATAAATGTTCAGACATAATCGGTTTCCTTGAAATCAGAAAACTCCCCATCCCTACAATTTCTGAGCATAACAAAGCTGGAAAAAATAGAATAGATACTAACACATTTTAGAAACAAAAAAACAGAAAAACTATAGACACATTAGTAATAGTGACAGTACTATTATCATCTCTTTAAGCCTTATCCTCAACATCAATGGTGAGGAAGAGTACATCATGGTGAGTACTTGGCATTTCTTCAAAAGAGGATTTCATAGCAACTGATGGAATGCACCATCAAGCACCAAAGTGATTGTTGGGGTTGTTTATGTACCATATATGTTTAAGACATTCCTAATTAAGGACCAAACCTTACAGATAGTAGTTACTCACATTCGATCATGGAACTATACACAAAATTGAGCACACATCATCTCTTTAAGCCTTATCCATGGCAAACATTGACAAAAATCACAGTAATCAAATATTTGCACTTAGTGGTATGCTCAATTTTGGAGTTATTCGTAAAACGGGAATCAATCAACTGAAATAATTGTGGGACATCAAAATTGAAGTGTAAATAGGATTAAACTTCAAGCATAACAATCAAATTGACCTAAATGAACCTCATACATGTTGAAAATAGAAGAAATGATGTATATAAAACAAACCTCTATTGATTAATTTCTCCTTTGTCGACATTGTTGTGATAGATAAAGAGATAATGAAGTTGCAGACATGAACCCACAAATTTTTTTATGAAAGCGATGTTTTAGTTTACTGAAAGCGAAGAGGACGAGTTACTCTTTTGGAGATGAGCAGTTACTGAAGTAGTGGGGTTAATGGAGGTTTAATTTTTGGGAAAGATGGCAGTTAACTAGAATACTCCGTATATACTTTTTTTCTTCTTTTTTTTTTTTTTGTTTTGAAGGGAGAATACTTTGTATATCGTATATCGTATATAAGACTTGTATTTATAGATTTTTTTATCAAAAATATGATTCTAGTTGGGCTTTTAGTTGTTGGGCTCGTCTTATGCTATCCGACAATTTGTTGAAAAAAAATAGATAAGCGTATGATGTGCCAAAGTGAGAAGCAGCGGTAAACCAAGGCCCATATGAGGAGTCCAGCCCATCGCAAAACGCAGCGTAACTAGGTAGAGGAACCCAAAACGCAGCGCTTGATAACTGTTCATATGAACAGTACACAGCTTTGGTGACTTTTATGTTAAATTAGTTGTTGCACCGCGCCCTATCGGGCGCGGTGCCCCAATTTGGTTGAATTGTTTGGTTAAGCGTGTTGGTATTTGTCTGTTGACACAATACTTTAGTAAAACATTTCCATTTATATATAAAAGTGTGCGTATAGCACATACAAAAGAAAAAGCGTGTTGCTTTTGAACGTTACATTTAGCTTTGTAAGCTTGGTTTTTTTGTTGTCTTACATTACACATAGCTACGACATGGTGCATATCGCACATACAAAAGCAAAAGCTTATTGCTTTTGAATGGAACACCCGGCTTAGTAAGCATGCATGTTCCCAAAATACTGCAGCGTTATATAGATATTATATAGATATTATTTTACATAGTTATTATTCAGCATCGTCTTCGTTACTGATATTATGCTACTGAACTTCCTAGATTAGGTGACAAGGTATTGTCTTGCAGTGGTATGGTTGTTTGCTTTGTTCCTTTGCCTGGTGTTTTTGCCTTTGATCCTTCAATTTTAACTTGGATAAGCTTTGACACTTGAACCGGTGTTTGTGCAGTGGAGTTATCTGGTTCTTTTTCCATGTTTGCATTCTTTGGTGTTGAAGTGGTGTTGTCATTGTAGGATTTATATATATGCATCCCTTTAAATTCAAGGATTATAACGAATAATGAAGTGATGATAACGAGTCATAAAACTAAATTGCAAAACAAAAACATATAGGATTAAGAAATAACCTTCGGTCCTAGGAAAAATGGCCTAAGAACAATATCAAAGTAGATATTCGCCTATCAGTTGCACCCAAGACGATATGAAATATGCCCTTTGATTTTGCTAGAATCGATCCAAAAATCACTGATTAATTTTTAGGTTTTTTTTGTGTTCTTCCGATGAGAGGAGGCCAGAATTGGGAAAAGGAATTAGGTTAAGAAAATTCCCTCATCTCCCCTTATAACAATCGAGTATATGGAGAAATAGGGTGGATTTTCTTTTCCATAATTTCGGCCCAATTTACCGAAATTAAGAGAGTTATTTCTCTTATTTTCGGTTATTCAAAAAATGTATAAAATGTGTAAATTGTCATCTAGTGAGGATTGAACCCATGACCTCTTGGTTTGAGTACCTTCACTATTACCACTATGACACATTCATCTTATTGATATTAAATATAACCGATTACATTTAATTACAAATTAACAGATTAATTCGTCCAAGCTAACATTACATACATTTAATTAAGTATAACTTATTATATTCAATTTACTTAATTGACATTAATTAAATCTCAACTAATATTATTTAATCTTCATTAAATAATTGTCTCATCAACACATTGACTAACTGTTTAGTCATATAAGGCATCAATGTGATTATATTTCTATAACCACATCTCTCAAACACATCCTATAGGTGTAACCTTTAGGGAAAAGTTGATCACCGCCATCTGTATGATAATAACGTCAAACTTTCTAGCAAGCCAACCGTTATTAGGTATTCGTTAATCAACTAATCAAAATACGAAGTATACCCTTGTGAACCTGTAAGAGATTTACAAATGTTATCACACTAATTTGTGGAGGACACAAGCTCCAACAAACTCCCACTTGTCCTCACAAGTGTATGTGCGATAACCGATTCTCATATCCTAAAATTTCTCCCACTCAATGTAAAACAATTTACAAAATCCGTATTCGCAAAGGTCGTATTTTACAAGCGATCATCATCAAGAGTGGTTTCCCCGACTAGAGATTAACTTAACTGATAAACGAATCATCATTCGAGCATGGCCATGCATTTCAGTTACAACTCCTCGAGTGGCCCTGAGAAATAACTATACCTGATAAGGGTTGGATATTTTCCTCAACTCGAATCCTGCAGATGTAAGCACAGTATGAAATGACCCAGAAAAAATCTACTTAGCCTCCAGTTACGGCAGATCGTGAGAAAGAAACCAAAGTCACTCAAAAACTGCCTTAATCTCAAGAGACAGTCGATAGTCAAAAGAATCAACTCTAGGAACACAATGGATGTCCTATCCATGACCTGGCACCGAATGTTTTAAACATTTATGACTCCATTATGTTGTCACAAAAATTTGTCCTACGAGGTATCGTTATAATCTCGTATTTGTGAACGATCAGTCAACCGTTTGACTTATGGCTCGTTGAACCCACCATTAATCCACTGCATAATATAATAGCCAGAGTTATCAGCTCTTGGAGGCGATTACGGACCAAACAAATATAATGTAATTCAGTTCACTTTGTGGCGTTCAATGTTGTCAGTACAATCCACATGAAAAACAAAATATTATATATTAAACGATGAAGTTATAAATAGTATATGAAAATGATAATGTATCAAATCCATAATAAACTACTACAACTCAGGAACACGTTTAATTCCCATGGAAATAACGTGCCCTACATGCTTATCATAATTCAACGGTTTAGTGAGAGGATCCGCGATGTTATCATCCGTCGCAATCTTGTCTATCACTATCTCCTCTTGCTCAACATAATCACGGATCAGGTGAGCTTTCCGATGTACATGTCTAGAATTGTTGCTAGACTTTGGCTCCTTAGCCTGGAAGATGGCACCTCTATTGTCACACTAGATGGTGATCGGGTCATTCGAACTCGGAACTATCGTAAGTCCTTGTAAGAATTGACGCATCCATATCGCTTCCTTAGCTGCCTCCGAAGCGGCATAGTACTCGGATTGAGTAGTAGAATCTGCTACAATACTCTGTTTGGAACTCTTCCAGCTGACTGCAGCACCATTAAGAGTGAAGACGAACCCGGACTGAGATTTTGAATCATCTCAATCCATTTGGAAGCTAGCATCTGCGTAACCGATTGCACATAGCTTAGTATCTCCTCCATAAGTCAATACCCAATCCTTAGTCCTCCGTAGGTACTTGAGGATATTCTTAACAGCAATCCAGTGTGTTTCATCTGGATTGCCTTGGTACCGACTCGTCATACTCAATGCATATGCCACGTCTGGACGTGTGCATATCATGGCATACATGATCGATCCTATTGCAGATGCATAAGGAATACGACTCATGCGTTCAACCCCTTCAGGCGTCGAGGGTGACTGAGACTTGCTTAACTGCATCCCAGACGTCATTGGAAGGTTCCCCTTCTTGGAGTTGGTCATGCTGATGTGACCATAATTAGCGCATATTTAGCCCCCGAATTAGCCTTGTTCCCATGCTTTTTAGTGCATATTTGGGTCATTTCTTATCTTTAGTTCTTTGTTTTGCATATTCTTTGAGATTTTGATCCCTTGGTAGGAAAGGAGTAAGAATCTTGCATTTTCATGGCAAAACAAGACTAAATTGATCGAATTCAATGACCAAGCATCAAGGAGAGACAAGATTAGAAGGCCTTTGTACATATGATAGTAGATGAGCAATGTTGAGAAAGGATCCTTGAGTCCCCAAGGAAATCCCCAAGGAATTTATGAAGAAAAGGGAAGAAAAGAAGAAGAAGCCTTGCTGAGGCACAATCCGTGCGGATTGTCCCCAATCCGGCCGTCCTCCAGCAGCAAAATCCGTGCGGCTTTCCAGCAAGACGCTCGGATCCCACCTCCACAATCCGCCCGGATTCTCTTAAATCCGCTCGGATTCCATCGCCAGAATCCGCCCGTCCCGACCTTAATCCGCCCGGATTCCTCTACAGCGCGATTTCCTCTTCTCCAAGCTACGAAGAAAGAAGCCCTTCCTTCGGAAAATACCGGCTCCTCCCTGCTCAATCTAAAAAGTGTAATTACTAGTTTAGCCCTTAGTTAACCCTAATGCATCCTCCCTAATTTCTACTATAAATACCCCATTAGTCTAATTAGAGGAGCATGTTCTTCTTATCAACAATTAGAGTAGTTAATACCAATCAAATCTCTCTTTAGTTTTGTAATCAACAATTAATCAAGTCCTAATACAAGTTTTATTTCCTTAATCTCTCTTTTGTTCATCCTTTATTTTGGGTAATTGAAGATTATTTGGGTTATTATTGGGAGATTGACAACCTCTTAATCAAGCATTCAAGTACTTCTTTTATCTTTGCTTTATTATTGGAATCATTAGTAGGTATAATTCTCTTAATCCCTTTTAATTATTGTTAATTACTTTCATTTACTCATCATGTTTCATTTTGTTGGTATGATTGACAACCTTGCTAGCATGATCAACATGATAATGAGTGAGTAGTCTATTAGCTAGGGTTAATGGGTGATTAGGGGAAACCAACATGGGGAATGATTCATGCTTAAATTAATATGCTTTCATGTTTTATTTGCTTGCTTGTTTTGATCTCAACTCATGCACATGTTATATTTGATGAAATGCTAAGCCTATGAATCCTTGCATTTACTACCATCTTCTAACTTTTCAATGAGACTTGTAAGACGTAACCCAACTCGAGTCTCATTAGACCATGCTTGTTGTTGAGTAGGGAAGATTAAGTCGACTTGTAGGTGTTGTACAATCTAATCGATTCGGCTCCGGGACCCAAACTTTCCTAGGATTGTAAGATATAACCCAACTCAATCCATCACAACAATAATCGCTTGCTTATAATTTGAGAACATGTTTGTATGATCAATTCCCATGATTCCCCTATGATCCCATGACACCCTAGTGCTTTTTAATCAATTGTTTACACCCGTTTTAATTCATCTTGCTAGTTTATTTTCATTGCTATTTTAGTTAGTGACCTTCTACATCAACCCAATTTGTGACACCCCTAAGACACCACTAGTTTCAATAGAAATCTCATTTCAATACCCGTCCCTTGGGATCCGACCTTTACTTGCCTCTTTACTAATTGTAGAGTTGTTTGTGAAGCTATAAATTGTGTTTTGATTCGGACGTGACCCAACGACCACACCTTTAATTGTGAACACGAAACGGACCGATCAAAAATGGCGCCATTGCCGGGGACGGTGTTTGTTTGATTTAGATTTCCTTTTTATTGTTATTAGTTGTGTCTTTCTTCGCCTTGGGGAAGTAAAACTCCTCCAGGTTTGTTCTAATTGTTTTCGAGTTGTTTGATATTTTGCATGTCTAGAAGGTCACAAGGTGATTAGTTACCTTTTGACCGTGAAATCGAAAGAACCTTGACGAACAATAGGAGACTTGTTAGGAGGAATTTAAGAGGTATTAGTGAAGTTGTTCAACCAACTATTGAGTTCGTCAACCCTTTCGCAATAGAAGGAGACGAGAACCTATTACACAATACCCCACAAAATCAACCTACAATGCCTAAATTCTCGTCACACTCCGTACCCACCGAGGAGAACCTACCAAATGGTACTCCTACACCGCAACATCTAACCGGAAATTTTATTGCCAAATCCGCCTTCATCCAATTAGTTGAAAGGAGCCAATTTGGGGGGATGCCTAGTGAAGACCCTCATTCTCATATGGAAACCTTTTGCGACTATTGTGATGCAATCTCTCAAACGGGTGTGACTCAAGACCAAATTAGATGGGTCTTATTTCCTTTTTCTCTAATCGGCACCGCGAAGCAATGGTTGAAGGGCCTTGACAAGGCCACCCTCGGAATAGATTCTTGGAAGAAGTTGGCTCTAGCTTTCTACAAAAAATTCTACCCACCGGAGAAGACTAACATGCTAAGAGCTCAAATTACGGGTTTTAAGCAAAGGGATGAAGAATCTTTGTATGAAGCTTGGGAGCGGTTCAAGGGAATTTGTCGCTCATGTCCTCACCATGGACTTAGCGAATGGTTTTTGGTACAACAATTTTGGAATGGTCTATATGAGGATTCAAGGAACATTCTCAACATGGGATCAAATGGAATGTTCACTGAAGTTGATGACAATCAAACATGGAACAAGATTGAGGAAATGGCGGTCCATAACTCACAATATAGTAGACCTCGCAAGGCCACTAGAGGAGGAAAGCATGAAGTGGACTCCGTTACTCAATTGGGTGCTCAACTTAGTGCTCATATCGACACAATCAATTTGAAGTTTGAAAAAGCTATGGCTAGACTTGAAGAAGTCTCAAAATCACCAAAGCATCATGTTAATGCCATGACGGCATCCTCATCAATCCCAAGTGGGATATGTGAGAATTGTGGAACTTTGGGACATGACCAAGGTGAATGTAGGGGAACAAATGAACAAGTGAATGCTTTCCAAGCATACAAGAGTGGTACCCCTTATTCCAACTATTACAATGAAAACACCAAATTCCATCCAAATCTCTCATACAAAAGCCAAAATGTTCAAAACCCTCAAACAACATACACTCCACCACCCATGAGAAACCAAAATCAAAGACCCTTCTACAATTAAAACCAAGGTTACCAAAATCAAAATCCATACAATCACCAAAATGACCAAGGTTTTGATGTCAAAAAAGCGGTCCTCCAAATGTAAAAGAATCAACAAGAATTTTTCACTCAAATGCAAAAAGATAGCCAAGCAAAGGAAACCACCATCAACAACATCCTAGCTCACATCAAGATGTTGGAAACACAATTGACTCAACTAGCATCTTCAAGCTCACAAAGAGAAAAGGGGCAATTACCACCTCAAAGTAATCCCCCTAGACATGAAACGGTTAGTGCCATTCACTTGAGAAGTGGTACAAGGTATGAAGCACCAAGGAAGCAAGTTGAGGATGAAGTTGTGGAAGCTAGTGAAAAGGAAGAAATTGTGCAAAGCTCCAAAGATGGAGAATCATCAAAAGAAGAAAGTTCAAAGAAAAATGAAGACAAGGTCAAGTAGAAGGAGCCCATTGTGATTAGACTTCCTTTTCCAAGTCGTCAAGCCAAGCCCAAATTTGATGATCAACTTGGAAAGTTCATGGAAATTGTAAAGAATTTGGAAGTCTCAATTCCTTTCACGGAATTAATCAATCACGTCTTGGCCTATCGAAGTACATGAAAGATATCCTCACAAAGAAGAAGTCGATCTGGAAGCTTGAGACTATCGCCTTCACTAAGGTGAGTAGTGCAATACTTCAAGGGAGTTCACCTCCAAAGCTAAAGGATCCGGGAAGCTTCTTAATACCGTGTACCATTGGCGACACAACGATCAACAAAGCCTTATGTGATCTAAGGGCTAGTGTGAGTGTCATGCCGTACTCGGAGAGTAAAAGGTTGGGGATGGGAGAGCTTAAATGCACCAACATCACACTCCAAATGGCCGATAGATCGACAAAGACACCATTAGGGATATGGGAAGATGTCCTCGTCATGCAATTGGGAAGTTTTTCATCCGGTGGACTTTGTCATTGTTGATATGGAGGAAGATTCCAACATTCCAATCATTCTAGGAAGACCTTTCCTACACACCGCGGGTGCGGTGATTGATGTGAAACATGGTGAGCTCACTCTAGAAGTGGGAGATGAAAGCATAACCTTTAATCTTGACAAGACTATGAGAGCTCCTCATTTGCATGAACCATGTTTTATGATTGATCATTATAGCCGAAAGGATAAAAGGAAGAAATCGGAACTCCAATGGAAGGAAAAAATTGAAGATGCTCCATTCAAAGAGCAAGTGAATTGTGACAAGGAGAGCTTGCAAAGCTCGTCAAAATCAACCAAAGAAGAAGAGGATGGCCTCATTGGCCAAGAGAAGAATTTGGGAGAGTTGTCTCCATCAAATCAAGAGATTTTCAATGATCAACTTAATGAAGTTTGTGGTCTTTGGGACGACGAATTTGAAGGGATTTTTAATCCCTACATTGGTAATGCCATCAATCAAGACCGACAACAAGGGCCAATGTCTATTGAAGACCTTTACCATAATAATGAACAAGCTTTCGATTACTTTTTCAAGGTGTTGAGCAACATCAACAACACCTTGGACATGCCCCCTTGACATCTCATTAAGAATGAGAGTTTGGTGGAGTCCTGCCTAAACCACCATTTGTAAATATTTCTAACTCTCTAACTCGCATTTCAATTCTTGTATTGCATTTTTGTCATCTTTGGATTTTTATTTGCTTTGATCAAGATATTTGTCATGTTTGAGAGAAGTGAGGGAGGGACTAACAATCTCAAATTGATGTGTAGTGCCTTCGCTTAGTGTGGGGATGGAAATTGCCTAGGCTATCCATGCCTTAGTAGTGCCCCCGCAATGAAGAAAACAAGATTTGAAGAAGAATAGAAGGTTGGTAAGGGACATGCACTTTGTACGGATGGAATCAATCAATCGGGTACAAGGGGAAGAATCCGAACGGATTGGGGAGAAGACGCCCGTCTTCATGCAATCCGAGCGTACTGGGATGAAGACGCACGTCCCTATAAGCTGAAATTTTGAAAGATTTTTTACTGTAAGAGAATCCGGGCGTCCTGAACTGAAATACGCCCGTCTCTGATAATCCGTCCGTTTTGGACAGAAGACGCCCGTCTTCTCTGCTGAGGAAAACAAGGAAAATTTCCTGGACTCAAATCCGTCCGTCTTCAGGCAAATCCGCTCGTCCCGTATCAAGCAAATCCGAGCGTCTTCTTCTGAATCCGTCCGTCTTAAGGCAAGTTTTATCAAACCCAGAAAGTGCCGAATCCGCCCGTATTGGGCAGAATCCGCAAGGATTGCCCCTGCAGTTCGAATTTTTCGGTCTTTATAAAATCCCTCCCACCTTCATTCATTCATTCATTCATTCATTCATAACACTACTTCAAAACATCAAAACCCTCATTCTCTCCATCATAAAGACAAAATCCCTTAACAACATTCACCAAAATCAAATCAAATCATCCTTCTAACAACAAATCAATCACTCCTTTTTCAATAAAAATCAAAACCAAGAGCAAAATCTTCAACCTTTGAGTCGATGTTTGAATTCCTAAAGGCAAAGCCTTTCACCTTTAAATCGATTTGGGTGCACTACAAATTGAAGATTTTTCATTCTTTTCTTGGTTAGTTCATCAATGGCAAGGACTAAGGGAGCAACAAAGGCAACAAAGGCACCAAAGACACTTTCACAAAGGCAAAAGGCTCTTCAAGCAAAGAAAGCATTGGCTATGGTGGTAGCAACACCAAACTTGGAAGTGCAACAACAACAACAACCTTCTATGGGAGCAACAACATCTTCTACTCCGGAAATCGATCAACTTTTGCAATATCCGGAGGTAACTTTTATTTCCAAAACCCATAGAGATACTTTTGCCAAGTTTTCTAGGAAATCAATTCAATCCACCAAATTTATTTGTGAGGACACCTTGGGAAAGTTGGGTGTCCTTGAGCAAACTAGAGCCTTTTTCAAAGCCATGGGGTTAGAGAAATTGTTTGAATCAAAAGAATTGACATACCCCTCCCTTACCTTTGAGTTTTTGAGTTCGTTGAAAGTCACCAAAGTTGAGAGTAGGGAGAATCTCGAGTTTCGTCTAGCTAATGTTAGTAGACGCATTTCCTTTAGGGAATTGAGTGAAATTTTGGGTCTTAGTTATGAACCGAGTTATTTTAAGAACTATGGAAAGTATGACCCCGACCCTCTTTGGGAGGCAATTTCCGGGAGGAAATTTGAGGACTTTCATGCGAGTCGTGCTCTTTTAGTCCACCATCCGGGCATAAGAGTATGGCACAAGGTCATCGGCAACACCATTATTGCAAGGAAAGATACCAACCATTTCACCAAACTTGATTTTATTCTTCTTGAATCGGCTTTGAACATTGGAAGAGTGCACACCAAGCCTTTCAACTCTTTGAGGCTTTTGGTAGATAGATGGATCAACATTGATTGTGGGAAGAAGGGCACTACCGTTATTGTCAATGGCAGCCTACTCACTATCCTAGCTAAGTACTTTGATCCTAACTTCAATAAGGATAACAAGTATAAAGCAAAGGAGGGTGGTCATCTTGTTGATTTACATACTATGATACACAAGTACAAGTGGGTTGCTCATAACCCTCTTGATACCAAGTATGGATGGCTCACTAGTGAAGCTAGATCGTTCACCTTGCCTTCAAAGATTTGTCGTCTAAGCGTCCACCGAACCAATTATCTACTTCCCCTTTCTAAAGAGGCCGAGTATATTATTCAACAACAAAAGGGTGAACTTGAAATGACCTCCTCTTCCATTGTCATACCACCCTACCCCTTTGAGTATCAAGAGTTCAAGCCGGAAGGAGTTGAAGCTAGAAATGATTATTTGACTCTCCTAATGCAAGCAATGCACAAGCAAGCCTTTGAGGACCAGAAAAATGCTTACTTGGCTCAATATCCACCCCTCCTACACTTAGCTAGGCAAGGACTACTTGACCCATCATGTCCTTTGCCTAGTTGGGCGGATAGAGAAGTCCTATTTCCGGGTGCACCTAGGGTCGTTTCGGGTGACAATGAGGTTGTTGGTAATGAAGAAGTTGATGATAACATTGATGAGGAAGCAAGTGAAGAAGGAGAAAAGGATGATGAGCAAGATGAAGAGGCAAATGAAGAGGGAAGTGGCATTGAGACCACTTCTAATGAGGAAAGTGATAATGGTGATGATATGATGGAAGATTAGCAAGCCTTGGAGGCTCCTACCCTCTCATGGTTTGTCTATTTCTCTCTTTGTTTTAATTATAATTTTGATCATTGTTGGAGTAGTCCTAGCACCATAGAGGACTCACACCTCGGTACCATTAAGGTGTTCTCATTTTATTGTTCCCATTTTCAAAATCCAAAATGTCAAATTAGTTTCATGCATTGCATAGTCTGTGCATGAACTACACCCATCCTTGGACATTAGCAATAGTGTCTAACTCGGTTTGGGGAAGTTAATGTATACACAACGGGAGGTAATCTAAATTATCCTCTCCGTCATAACAAAAACCATGCATCATGTAGTGTAGCTTAGTATAGATTGCATTTAGTATAGAAATCATGCATCATCTTTGCATAATTTCCATCACTTTGGCCATTGAGGACAATGCCCATATTAGTGTGGGGATGGGAATTCTAACATTTAACTCTTATTCAAAAAATCCAAAAAAAATGAAAAATTTCGAAAATCATAAAAATTTGAAAATTGAAAAACCCAAAAACATGTTTATTTCCCTTTGTAGTCTTGTGTATATATTGTTTTGTATATATTGTGTTTGTTCTATCCTTGTTCACATTGATTGACTACGCCACATCCGAGACATGAGGATAATGAAGACCGCATGGTATGATCTTTCCAATCTCCTTTTTCCTCTTTATGTTAATGACTATGTGGCTTTATATTGATTGATGCGGTATAACAATGTAAATTTAGGACTTGCATTTAGTTTATATGTCATATTAGTTGATAGAATCACTTGCATTAGGATGTTTATATTAGTTGCATCATGGCATGTAGTTGCATGTTAGAAATGTTTTGAAAAATGCCTAATTAGGAACTTTGACAAGAGCAACTAAGCCATTACAAATACTTGTTCAACTTAAGACTTTGCCTACTAGAATGGTTGTAAAACACCCTAGATAGTGTCATACTAGTGTCTTTTGACCCATGACCCAAGGCCTAGTCAAGGGTTTGCATGTGAGTCACCTATACAACCCCGTGATGCGATGTGGACTTGGTTAACTTGTCTAGGTGACCTTGATTGACCTTGTGGTAAGGCAACCCAAAAATATTTTCTATCAATAAGCTTGAAGTGCTCATTTCAAAGAATTTTGTCATGTGGAAGTAATTTAATGCCAAGGAAACCTCAAATGTTATGAATTGTTGAATGTTGAGAAATTTAAGTTGTTTTGATGGAGGCGTACCACTTCGATGTGCTTTGGTGCGGGATCCATTGAATTAGGCCCCCACACGGTTGTGAATTCGGCCGCCCAGAGACAGAGTGACTATCACCCCGAAAAGCTATTGTCTAGAGGTTAACCGGTTGCCTAATAAGCGATTGGCGAAAGCAAAGGACACTAGCCCAGAAGGGACAAACCCCATCTTAAATTTTTGAAATGTGAAAGTGAAATGAGGACAATTTTGAATACTAGTCATATCCACCCGTTGTGAATAAAGATTTGAGCATTTCATTCCCAAAAAGCCTTTTGTCAAGCCACTTGGTCGAGCTTGGGACGATCCATGACCTTTACCTTTGTAGAGAATTCGAGACTTGTCATGTCATATGCTACTAGCATCATAGGGATCATCATTCCACCACCATCCGATCGCTCTTGACGAAAGCATTTGGAAATTGAGGACGAAAGTAGTCTAGTTTAACACCATTTGAAGGTGATTTAGGGCCATCCTCTTAGCCTTAGTAATTTGTTGAACTAGTATTTGTGAAGGATTACATGCTCTTAAATTTGTTCCTCTTTAGTGCCTCCGCCACTTGATGAGGAAGTGGCTATTCCTTTTGTAGATGCATCCATTATGTGATTTTGTGTGCTTAATGTTTGGATGTGTCGCCATTTTGGCAAGACCCACCTTGCCTTGCAAGAAGGCATCCTACCTCATGGTTGTCTTGTTGTGAGTTGAAGGGGCGGAGTGAGACCCGCTAATTGTCTCATATCGGCTATGTTATTAGGTTTGTTTAAATAATGGTCCTAGTCTTTGTCACCTCTTTACTCGGGACAAGCAAAGGTTCGGTTTGGGGATATTTGATGTGACCATAATTAGCGCATATTTAGCCCCCGAATTAGCCTTGTTCCCATTCTTTTTAGTGCATATTTGGGTCATTTCTTATCTTTAGTTCTTTGTTTTGCATATTCTTTGAGATTTTGATCCCTTGGTAGGAAAGGAGTAAGAATCTTGCATTTTCATGGCAAAACAAGACTAAATTGATCAAATTCAATGACCAAGCATCAAGGAGAGACAAGATTAGAAGGCCTTTGTACATATGATAGTAGATGAGCAATGTTGAGAAAGGATCCTTGAGTTCCCAAGGAAATCCCCAAGGAATTTATGAAGAAAAGGGAAGAAAAGAAGAAGAAGCCTTGCTGAGGCACAATCCGTGCGGATTTTCCCCAATCCGGCCGTCCTCCAGCTGCAGAATCCGTGCGGCTTTCCAGCAAGACGCTCGGATCCCACCTCCACAATCCGCCCGGATTCTCTTGAATCCGCTCGGATTCCATCGCCAGAATCCGCCCGTCCCGACCTTAATCCTCCCGGATTCCTCTACAGCGCGATTTCCTCTTCTCCAAGCTACGAAGAAAGAAGCCCTTCCTTCGGAAAATACCGGCTCCTCCCTGCTCAATCTAAAAAGTGTAATTACTAGTTTAGCCCTTAGTTAACCCTAATGCATCCTCCCTAATTTCCACTATAAATACCCCATTATTCTAATTAGAGGAGCATGTTCTTCTTATCAACAATTAGAGTAGTTAATACCAATCAAATCTCTCTTTAGTTTTGTAATCAACAATTAATCAAGTCCTAATACAAGTTTTATTTCCTTAATCTCTCTTTTGTTCATCCTTTATTTTGGGTAATTGAAGATTATTTGGGTTATTATTGGGAGATTGACAACCTCTTAATCAATCATTCAAGTACTTCTTTTATCTTTGCTTTATTATTGGAATCATTAGTAGGTATAATTCTCTTAATCCCTTTTAATTATTGTTAATTACTTTCATTTACTCATCATGTTTCATTTTGTTGGTATGATTGACAACCTTGCTAGCATGATCAACATGATAATGAGTGAGTAGTCTATTAGCTAGGGTTAATGGGTGATTAGGGGAAACCAACATGGGGAATGATTCATGCTTAAATTAATATGCTTTCATGTTTTATTTGCTTGCTTGTTTTGATCTCAACTCATGCACATGTTATATTTGATGAAATGCTAAGCCTATGAATCCTTGCATTTACTACCATCTTCTATCTTTTCAATGAGACTTGTAAGACATAACCCAACTCGAGTCTCATTAGACCATGCATGTTGTTGAGTAGGGAAGATTAAGTCGACTTGTAGGTGTTGTACAATCTAATCGATTCGGCTCCGGGACCCAAACTTTCCTAGGATTGTAAGATATAACCCAACTCAATCCATCACAACAATAATCGCTTGCTTATAATTTGAGAACTTGTTTGTATGATCAATTCCCATGATTCCCCTATGATCCCATGACACCCTAGTGCTTTTTAATCAATTGTTTACACCCCTTTTAATTCATCTTGCTAGTTTATTTTCATTGCTATTTTAGTTAGTGACCTTCTACATCAACCCAATTTGTGACAACCCCAAGACACCACTAGTTTCAATAGAAATCTCATTTCAATACCCGTCCCTTGGGATCCGACCTTTACTTACCTCTTTACTAATTGTAGAGTTGTTTGTGAAGCTATAAATTGTGTTTTGATTCGGACGTGACCCAACGGCCACACCTTTAATTGTGAACACGAAACGGACCGATCACATGCTGAACCTCTCAAGAATCTTATCCAAATAAGACTCCTGACTAAGTGATAACGTCCGTCGTGATCTATCTCGGTAGATACGGATTCCCAAAATGCGTTGTGCCTCACCCAGATCTTTCATCTGGAAATGGTTCTTCAACTATTCTTTAGCCGAAGATAGGAGAGGAATGTCATTCCCAATCAGGAGTATGTCATCGACATACAATATCAAGAATACAATCTTGCTCCCACTCGACTTGATATATAAGCATGGTTCCTCGACCGATCGAGTGAAGCCATACTCTTTTATCACCTGGTCTAAACGATGATTCCAACTCCGAGAAGCTGGCTTAAGTCCATAAATGGAACGCTTAAGCTTACATATTTTCTTAGGATGTTCAGGATCTATGAAACCCTCGGGTTGCAGCATGTACAACTCTTCCTCCAAATAACCGTTTAAGAAGGCGGTTTTCACATCCATTTGCCAAATTTCATAATCATGAAAAGCGGCAATCGCTAAGATTATCCGAATGGAACGTAATATGACTACAGGTGAAAAAATTTCATCATAATGCAATCCGTGCACTTGAGTGAAACCTTTTGTCACAAGTCGTACCTTATAGGTATCTGGTTCCGCGTCTACAGAATGCTTTATTTTGTAAAGCCATTTACACTGTAGAGGTTTTACCTTATTAGGTAAATCAACTAGATCCCATACGTTATTCTCATACATGGAGTCCATCTCGGATTACATGGCTTCGAGCCATAGCTTTGAGTCGGAACAGGCCATAACACCTTTATAGGTTGCGGGTTCATTACTTTCTAGAAGTAAAACGTCATTCTTCTCGACCATACCAATGTATCTATCCGGAGGATTAGAGACTCTACCCGATCTCCTGGGTTCCTCAGGAATATTAACCGTATCATCAGTTGGAGGAACAACTTCCTCCAGCCGTTCCTCGGTTGTTGGTCCTGGAATCTCCGACAGCTCGAAGGTTCTATTACTCGTCTTGTTCTCGAGAAATTCTTTCTCTAAGAACGTCGCACTAGCCGCAAGAAAAACTAGATGTTCGGTAGGCGAATAGAAGTAATGACCAAATGTTCCTTTTGGATAACCTATAAAGTATGTCTTGACCGATCGCGGGCCGAGCTTATCCTCGTGTCTCCACTTGACATAAGCCTCGCAGCCCCAAACCCGAATAAAGGATAAGTTAGGGACCGTTCCCTTCCACATTTCATATGGAGTCTTGTCGACAGCTTTAGTCGGACTACGGTTAAGTATAAGAGCAGCTGACAAAAGAGCAAATCCCCATAATGAATCAGGCACTACCGTGTGACTCATCATGGATCGAACCATATTAAGTAAGGTTCGATTTCTCCATTAGGACACACCATTTAATTGAGGTGTTCCAGATAGAGTTAACTGTAGAACGATTCCACAGTCTTTAAGGTGTTGATCAAACTCATTTGAAAGATATTCGCCACCCCGATCTGAACGGAGTGCTTTAATCTTTCTACCCAGTTGGTTCTGTACCCTGTTCTAGTATTCCTTGAATTTCTCAAAGGACTCACTTTTATGCTTCATTAAGTAGACATATCCGTATCTACTTAAATAGTCCGTGAAAGTGATAAAATATCTATAGCCATCTCTAGCGGTAATTGACATAGGTCCACATACGTCAGTATGTATGAGTCCTAATAGGTCACTAGCGCGTATTCCAACACCTTTGAAGAAAATTCGAGTAATCTTGGCAATGAGACATGATTCACACGTGCCATATGTAGAAAAATCGAATGCAAAAATAGTCCCATTATCGACGAGTTTCTTCACGCGTTTCTCATTTATGTGTCCCATTCGACAATGCCATAGATAGGTTTGATCTTTGTCACCAACCTTTTATTTTCTTATTATTCACGTGTAATACTTCCGTGGTTTGGTCTAAGAGGTAAATTCCATTCATGGAAACTGCTTTGCCATAAATCATTTCATTGAAAGAGAAAATACAGCTATTATCCTTTATTGAAAATGCAAAACCGTCTTTAGCAAGTACGGAAACAGAAATAATGTTCTTAGACAAACTGGGTACATAGTAACAGTTATTTAAAAATAACTCAAAACCACTAGGGAGTTGGATTACATATGTTCCCTTCAAGACAAAGAAAGAACTCGTGCTCCATTCCCGACTCGCAGGTCCACATCACCTTTTTCAAGAGGTATGATGTTCTTTAGGCCCTGCAAATGATTACACAGATGAGAACCACAACCAGTATCAAGTACCCAAGTTCCGAAACTTGCATGGTTAATCTCAATCATATGAATATAAGATGACATACCAACAGGAATGACGCGGCCTGCTTTGATGTCCTCACGGTAGACGGGACAGTTCCTCCTCCAATGTCCAGTCTTGTGACAATGGTGGCACTCAATGTCACCGCCCTTGCTCTTTGCCTTGCCCTATGAGCCACTAGTCTCACCGGGCCCACTCTTACCGTTTCCTGGCTTTTTAAACTTTGGCTTACCTACAGCTAGGTCGCCATGAGCCTTGCCCTTACCTTTGCCCTTGTTGGAAATCGTGAGAACATCCTGCTTCATGCTCCCACTCAATTTCATATCCTTCTCGGTCTGTACGAGAAGGGAGTGTAGCTCATGAGGACTCTTTTTCAAGTCATTCATGTAGTAGTTCGCCCTGAAAAGGGCAAAACCATCGTGAAGAGAATGAAGCATTCGGTCTATGACAATACTCTCACTGATTTTACAATCAAGTGCCTCCAGCTTCTCGACATTCTCAATCATGTGAAGAATGTGTGGGCTAACCGGTTGGCCCTTCTGGAGTTTCGCATCAAAGAAGCGACAGGTATGCTCATAAGTAACGATTCTCGTTGCCTTTGAGAACTCGTTAGTGAGTGTGGTGAAAATCTTGTTCGCACCTTGGGCAATGAAGTGTCTCTGCAAATTGGTTTCCATTGCAAAGATGAGTACGTTCTTTATCGCACCCGCTTCCATAACGAAGTCACTATAAGCGATTGACTCGTTGACTCCTGCATTGGGGCCTGGGTTTACCGGTATTGGCTGAAGTAAGTACCTGAGCTTACCGTCAGCAATGGCAGCATTCCGTAGTGCCGCCTCCGAGTCCGCAAAGTTGGACCCGTCGTTTTTCAGACGTGTGAACTGATTCATTTCGTCCATGAATATTTTCAGCCAGGACTCGCGTCCAAGTGTGGAACTAGGCATTTGGATTGCGTTATTTCCAGACATTTTGTTGTAACAGTATTATCAAAATAAACGTGTTCTACACCGCGAGAAGAAGAATAAAAATAATAATCATGTGCATCGTTTATAATTTTTAAGTCTAATGAACTACTGTCATAACGCGAAGACTCAAAACATTTATATAATTGACCTCCCTCAAGAATTATATAAATGATCCCAAGACTCATTTATCTGCAAGTTGATAAGCTAACCTTTTAGCTAATTCTACCGTTAGAATTCTTGGTCGATAAAGTTCTGTAAATACTATCTTTAGTCTATCATAATCACGAGAAACTCTTCAGACTATGATGTTTAGGTAAATTAAGTCAACACAACTACTTACCCAACGTAGAAGGGGTCATATTATGCCTACCGACGAAGAAGGGATTCATAGTTGTTTGCCCTTATAAAGACTAGTCTCAATTTCCGTTTTAGAGGAAGATCCCATCAACTTTATTTTAATTCATTTTAAGTGAACTAATATCTAGCATGCGTGAATGAATAAACTAAAGTGATGGCTTAAAAGCATGTGACATCTGTATGTCTATGAAAACTAACATATAACCTATATGTGTCAATTTTCATGCATTTTAGTAGTAGGTGGTTTGGTTTTAGGCGGAATATGATGCATAAACTATCATGTGAATGAAAAGCAATATGAATGAAAACGTAAAACAATAAAAGTCCTAGTGTGGCCTATCCTATCAAAATGAACATTAAATACAAGTTTGGAATCCATCCATGGACCCGCGAAGCTTGTCTTGATGTTCCATCTTGATCCATGTAGCGGGAGTGAGCTCCAATCTCCATCTTTAGTCTTCTTTTGAAAAATACAGTAAATAAAATTTACATAATAAACCTATTTATTACATTCTAATTTCAAAACCCAAAACTAAAGAAAAATAAAGGAGATTCGAGATCTCATAATTACATAAAAATTAATGTTTTCATCATTACGCATTATTACAAATTACAACCGATTCATTCAAATTACAACCGATTGCAAATTACAACCCACATTAAGTATTACAAATTACAACTGATTGCAAAAAAAAATACGTAAATAAATTCATTCAACGATTCATTCAACAAAAAATAAAATGCATCAACTAAAAAAATTAAACGTACAAGACATAATTCATTAATTATGATGATTAATTTTATCCAAACCACCTATTTAATTGATAAAATTAAGTGACATTTCTGCAATTAATCACATTAAATTTAATCTTAATTCATATTAAACTTGTAATATGAGTTTAATCCATCAAAATTTTAAACTGCTTTAAAATAATTAGGTATCTTTAAATTGTGAACCGTTTCACAATAACTAATTGGCCAAAACAAACAAAAAAACAAAATCCTTTATTTCTTTTAATGTCTCGGCAAAAAAAAAAAACAGAGAAACAAAATTTTTTTTTTTTTATTTCAGCTCGGCTGAAAAAAAAACAGAAAACAAATTTTTTTTCTTTTCTTACGTTAATTCCTCAAAAAAAATAAATCAGCCCCTAATCTTTTCTCGGTTTTTCAGGAAAAACCGAATAAAAAAAACGAATTTTTTTTTTTATGTTCTGCCCAACATGTGAACAGTCAAAATTAAAACAACCGTAAAAATTTTTAAATAGGCATTATGCCCTAAATATCAAAAAACATGATTATCGATGAACAAAAATCGTTTATGGTTGCTATTAACAAGATTAGCATATGAATTAATGGAATAAGATTAACCGTATATGCCAAAAACTATATAGCAAAAACAAATTTTTATATCATCAACACGACAATTCCCATATACATTCTAACTTAATCTGCATTAAATCAAAACATCTACCAATTTTTCATTTAATCATTCTAACTGATTAAAACAACAATATGAAAAATAAAATTGGAAATATCATCAAGAAAAGGAACAAAAACCGGCTGCTCAAAAAAAATTCCAATCGGCATAAAATTATTTCAGCCGTGCCCCTTTTTTTTTCTTTTTTTTTTCGAAACCCTAAAAATTGTTTGCATCCAATTTTTATGAAAATCATCAAAATAAAATTCATGGCCTTGGCTCTGATACCACTTGTAGGATTTATCTGTATGCATCCCTTTAAATTCAAGGATTATAACGAATAATGAAGTGATGATAACGAGTCATAAAACTAAATTAAAAAACAAAAGCATATAGGATTAAGAAATAACCTTCGGTCCTAGCAAATACGGCCTAAGAACAATATCGAAGTAGATATTCGCCTATCAGTTGCACCCAAGACGATATGAGATATGCCCTTTGATTTTGCTAGAATCGATCCAAAAATCACTGATTAATTTTTAGGTTTTTTTTGTGTTCTTCCGATGAGAGGAGGCAAGAATTGGGAAAAGGAATTAGGTTAAGAAAATTCCCTCATCTCCCCTTATAACAACCGAGTATATGGAGAAATAGGGTGGATTTTCTTTTCCATAATTTCGGCCCAATTTACCGAAATTAAGAGAGTTATTTCTCTTATTTTCGGTTATTCCAAAAATGTATAAAATGTGTAAATTGTCATCTAGTGAGGATCGAACCCATGACCTCTTGGTTTGAGTACCCTCACTATTACCAAATATAACCGATTACATTTAATTACAAATTAACAGATTAATTCGTCCAAGCTAACATTACATATATTTAATTAAACATAACATATTATATTCAATTTACGAATTGACAGTTAATTCGCCTCAACTAATATTATTTAATCTTCATTAAATAATTGTCTCATCAACACATTGACTAACTATTTAGTCATATAAAGCATCAATGTGATTATATTTCTATAACCACATCTCTCAAACACATCCTATAGGTGTGACCTTTAGGGACCAGTTGATCACCGCTATCTGTATGATAATAACGTCAAACTTTCTAGCAAGCCAACTGTTATTAGGTAATCGTTAATCAACTGATTAAAATACGAAGTATACCCTTGTGAACCTGTAAAAGATTTACAAATGTTATCACACTAATTTGTGGAGGACACAAGCTCCAACAGTCAGATGTTGTAGTGAAGGTAGTTTCTGCATTGTCTTTGTCTGAAGTTTCTATGGAACTGGCCTGTGCGCAGGAAGAAGGATTTGCATTCGGGTTTGTTGCTGAAGTAGTTGGTGATTGTGGCAGTTCTTCAGTAATATCAGCAACTTTTTTTAACACCCAATGCAATACATTGTTCATTGACAACATAGTGTTTGGGGCTACTTCAATTGATATTGGGGAAGTCTGGAGTTGGTTTTTGAGCAGCTCAAATCTTGTCAAGTCCTCCTGTTTTCTAGCAATGAAACTAATTAAAGATTGAATAAACAACCTGGAACTCTACAAAAAAGTATATTGCATCCATCATCATAAAACGAAAACATTTGGCAGTATTCTTTGGTACAAGTATGCAGAATTCAAGCTTATTAAGCAAATTATATCTAATTGCTTATGTTTCGTGAAATGCAGTTTAGCACTCAACCAATACTAAATCTACCCCAATACTCAGTGCTTCTTCATTTGACAAATAGTTTGCCGACATACACACCCTTACCCCCAATATAGTTAACCTAATGGTTTTGTTTTTGGGAAGCAAGCCGACAACAGGCCAATAATCAAATCTACCAACGGTCACAAATTCCTACAATAGATCAAATTGTTGCCACTTGCAAAAGCCAGAGCTCAGAATTTTGAAGGGCGCACGAGTATCCTTAATCATCATACCTCCCCCTGCAACATCTAATCATAATGACTGATTATGTGTGTTACTTCATTCGACTTCCAAAACTCGATACGGGTAGCATGAAGCTCCAGCATACCTATGGCCACTAGGACACTTCTATTGAACCATATACATATGAAAACTCCCGAAATTGGAATCTGCAGCTCTTGGAGACAACCAATATCCAATGCTTAAAACTCAAGTACAACTAAACAAGATAAGACACCAGTCACACCACTAAACTTTTCAATTCCCAAAATTTGAAGGGCACTCGAGTATACTTATTAATCACAGCTCCCCCAGCAACTTCTAAGCATAATAACTGATTATGTGCCTTACTTCAATTGCATTCCGAAACTCCTGATGGGTAACTCAAAATAGAAAGAAGATAATAGGTCGCTGATGCCAATAGACTGCATCATAGTACTGCAGTTTAATAATCAATCGGACTACCGGCAGAAAGATACATGCAAAAAATATGGAAGACACTGTCATGACCTATATTCAATATTATGTAGAAATAAACGCACTATCTGATGTGAATCGCAAGCGGAAGTCTTAACTTGTACTAGCAAATAGACGAAGGATCCGAATGCACTAGGTGCAACCCGATCAATCCGTATATTCGTAGCGAGATTTGAATGAAAAGGAAGGGATATTTGTCGTAGCTAGACCTATAGCTACGCCAATGGGTGAATTGTTTGATACTCGTCAAACAATCCGACTTAAACTTAGGATCACGTCCCTCGTTCAAGCAAGGTGCGAAATCGCGTTTCGACCTCTTAAGCGAAACTACTCGTGTAACAACACAAGAAGACAAGACAAGTTTTAGAGAATACTCTCAAGTTTTTACTTCAAAATTGGATGATAAACAAATGAGGACTACAAGCCTTATATAGGCCGAAATCCTTGGTGCCCAAGGCTAGTCTTTAATGCCTTGTTGTAAATTCTAGGCTATGTGGAAGAACTAGGCAAGACTAAACCAAAAACTAGGTAAGACCTTTGTAAAAACTAGGCTATGACAAAAACTAGGTGAGCTTATTCAATGCATTTGGTCTAGCCCATTTTCGAGGTTCATCCTTGCTCCACACGGTTCTACCCGTCCCATTGGCGGGTGATCATGCACTTTTCTCGACTCTTATTCGAACCGATCCATGCTTGGTGACTCGGGTTGTCTTGGTTGCTTGTTTCGAGAATTATTTCATCAAGATGATTCGTATTCACATCACTTCCTCCCCCTTTGAAAGGAATTGTCCTCAATTCTTGCCTCGATATCTTAGGGATCAAAGATGAATATTATAAACCCGAACAAGCCCGAACACGTAGTCGAATCATCTTTGATGCCACCGGGATCAAAACAAATTTGGAAATTAGATTCAAACTTGATTAAGAACATGAAGCAGTTTACGCACCCCGTTGATCTCTTCTTCTGCTTATCATCTTCAATGTAGTCTTTATGTTTATCCCTCTGCGGTGATTTGAATTTGTAATGAGTATTGTCAATCACAACCATTTTGTGCCATCTATGCTTGTGCCTTACTTTCTTGTGATTTCCTTCCCACCACCTTCCATGCACAATTCTACCAAAATCCAAATAATGGTTGCTCGAAGCAACAAGATCATCATGAGCTCCCATGAAAATTGACTTCAATAAGAAATTAGAGTTCCCACCAAGTAGCTTCTCATCAATGTATTTATCAATTGGTGATCGATACAGTTCTTTCACTTGAGAATCAAAATTAATGTGATCGCCTCCTGGTAGGACCTCCACCCATTCGGCATGTCTTGGATTCAGATTCTGCTGCCTGTTAATGTAGATCACATAGAACTCTTTGTCGTACGGAGGGTAGTTGAGTCTAGCACCACCAAGCTTCTCGGAAAAGTATACGATAGGCTTCTTTCCTCGTACCAACACGACACCAATTCCAACACTGCTGGCGTCACACTCCACCTCAAATGGTTGGGTAAAATCTGGAACTGCCAACAACGGTGCCTCGCAAAACTCTTGAATTATCGTCTCGAAGGCCCTTTGAGCGGCCGCGGTCCATACGAATGCTCCTTTCTTTAAACACTCGGTGATGGGACTAGTGATGGTACTAAAGTTCCGAATAAACCTTCGATAAAACGAAGCAAGTCCACGAAATGACTGGACTTCCGTGATGGACTTAGGGGTAGGCCACGACTTGATTGCCTCAATTTTGGTTTGATCAACTGGAACCCCGTCTTTAGATACCATATAGTCGAGAAAGATGACACTCTCGACCCACAACGACCACTTCTCCTTCTTTTCATAGAGTTTCTGCCCTCGAAGTATGTCGAACACCTCTCGAAGGTGTAGGAAATGTTCTTCCTCAGTTCGAGTGTACCACAAAATGACATCCAAATAGACGACAACAAATCTGTTCAAGAAAGGTTTGAGTACCTCGTTCATGAGTCGCATAAAAGTACTTGGAGCATTGGTCAATCCGAATGGCATGACGGTCCACTCGTACAACCCATGTCTAGTCTTGAACGTGGCTTTCCACTTATCCCTTTCTCTCATTCGCATCTGGTGATAACCACTCCTCAAGTCGATCTTAAAAAAGATCTCGGACTCATGTAACTCATCAAGCATGTCGTTAAGCCTTGGGGTAGGAAAACGATATTTGATAGTTATGTTGGTCATGGCTTGACTATCAATGCACATTCGCCACGTCCCATCCTTCTTTGGGACAAGTAGAGTAGGGACAACACATGGACTTATGCTCTCGCGCACATAACCTTGTTTCATCAATTCCTCGATTTGCAATTCCTTTGTCTCCATTGGATTGCATCTATAGGCGGCTTTGTTTGGTAAGGGGGCTCTGGGTAGGAGATCGATTTGGTGTTCTATCCCTCGAATAGGTGGTAAACCAGCGGGTAGTTCCTCGGAGAAAACATCCTTGAATTCCTCATCCGAGATTGGCACAAGATTAGGATTATCCTGAGTTGCATCGTCATAACTTGTATGATCACCTTCTTCCATGTGAGTTTCATCATAAACTTCTTCCAATTCTTCATCAAAAACCATTGGTAGATTTGGATCAAATAAAGAAGTACCTCCCGCATGAGGTTCATCCAAGTTGGCAAATATGTCATCTTCAATCACATCTTTAATTTGATCATCATCACTCAATGGCTCTATAATCTCGTCCTTTTCTCTTTCTTCGAAATTGAACGCATCACTCAATCGTTCCTCCTTATCAAACATCTCCTCCCGATAAGCAACAGCGTCTCTCAAGGTATTCAATCGTTCATTTGGACACGCGCTTTGATAGTACCCAAACCCCGGATACTTTAAACACCGTACTTTGGTGAGACTTGTTTCCTTAGAATCGGGCGTTCTTGCCGTGGAACTAGGGGTGGCAGCCGACTTGGGTTCGCCAACACTACTCATCGGACTCCCTTGGTTGAGATTGGCGATCTTACGATAAGTCGCAAGCGTTAAGTTGCTGGAACATATTTCTTGCGCAATTTGCGTTTAAGAGAATCCCAAGATGATAATTTCTCTTTTCTAGCGTGAGCACGCCTTGCTTTCAAACTCTCGTACCATAGTGAAGCCCTTCCACTAAGTCTTCGAGTAGCATACTTGCAGCATTTCGCGTCATCCAGACCTTTGAATCAAACATCCGTTCAATTTTCCTCTCCCATTCGAGGTAATCCTCGGGATCCGTGCCTCCCACAAACTCGGGTAGTTCACTTACTTTGAATTCTTCTCGACTTTGTTCACCTCGACGTGGTGTTCCACGTGGGCTAAGTTCGGAAAGATTTTGTAGTGCTTCTATAACACTTTGAAGGAGATTAGGATTGTTGGGATCCATATTTTTTTTTTTGATGAATAGTACCGTGAACAGTACTGGACGTGAACAGTAACTTTTTTTTTTTTTTTTTTTGAAGAAATCAAGACCCCTGGATCGTCTCGATTAATGGAAATCAAGAGCCGAAGCTCTGATACCACAATTGATGTGAATCGCAAGCGGAAGTCTTAACTTGTACTAGCAAATAGACGAAGGATCCGAATGCACTAGGTGCAACCCGATCAATCCGTATATTCGTAGCGAGATTTGAATGAAAAGGAAGGGATATTTGTCGTAGCTAGACCTATAGCTACGCCAATAGGTGAATTGTTTGATACTCGTCAAACAATCCGACTTAAACTTAGGATCACGTCTCTCGTTCAAGCAAGGTGCGAAATCGCGTTTCGACCTCTTAAACCTAACTACTCGTGTAACAACACAAGAACACAAGACAAGTTTTAGAGAATACTCTCAAGTTTTTACTTCAAAATTGGATGATAAACAAATGAGGACTACAAGCCTTATATAGGCCGAAATCCTTGGTGCCCAAGGCTAGTCTTTAATGCCTTGTTGTGAATTCTAGGCTATGTGGAAGAACTAGGCAAGACTAAACCAAAAACTAGGTAAGACCTTTGTAAAAACAAGGCTATGACAAAAACTAGGTGAGCTTATTCAATGCATTTGGTCTAGCCCATTTTTGAGGTTCATCCTTGCTCCACACGGTTCTACCCGTCCCATTGGCGGGTGATCATGCACTTTTCTCGACTCTTATTCGAACCGATCCATGCTTGGTGACTCGGGTTGTCTTGGTTGCTTGTCTCGAGAATTATTTCATCAAGATGATTCGTATTCACATCACTATCCCTTCGGTTGTATCCATCAATTTGTACAAAATGATCGAAAACTAATCATGGACTCACATATCAGGGTGTGCTATTAAAAAGCTAAAAACATAATCTTGATTTTTTTTCTTGTACATTATCATATTTAAAAATTATAATGGCTGTACTATTGTTCAAAACAGTCTCACTTGTATTGTCACAATATATAATACTCAAGAATTGCTTGTACAAATATATTCCTCGCAAAAAATTTCAATACTAACTTGTGACTTTGTCACTTGAAAAAGAAGCCTTCAGCTAAACTATTCACCAATTAACAGCAACTTACAAACTCATTCACTAAAGAAACAATTGCTAGCAGCACAACCAAGACCTACTTACTACATTTTTAATTGGAAATATACCATATCGAAAAAAGTAAAAAAGTTTTAGGGAGGTGGATGAAGGAGGCGGTTAATAGCAACAAGCGCAAATGTTTTTGAGTTAAGAACAGTTGTTAATAGTTATATGAATAGAAACCCTGGACCACCTAACTATGTTATTGAACTACATGCTTATATATGATAGCTGAATTGTGAGAATAAAGTGGAAAGATGTACCGAATGTTTCATTCTGAAAATATTTGAGGCAGGCATGTTAAAGATTTTCTCACTATCGGTAGTGAAAGCTGTTATTGGTAGTATGCCAGTTCCATCAGAAACTTTACAGTTAAATGTCACCCTGCAAGGCGTGGATTTAAATTGTGTTTTCAGTGTGTATTTTAGTCCATATGTGCATATATACATGTAAGAAAGGTTTGTACCTTGGAACGGATTTTGTTCCTGGTTTTGAACATTGTGGACAAGTCATGGATTTTCCAACAGGAGTGTCTGTGCGTTTGTTGCAGCTTGAACAACCTAAGTATGCATTGATTTTTTGAAAGTCTGGTTCTGGGATTGTTACTTGCAATGTATATTTTTCATCTTGCAGAGTAGTATGTGCCTGCACATTAGATAACCGTATGGTAATTTTATATTACAAGTGCTACATAAATGGTACATAAGTGATTGTTTTGAAATTAAAAGTAGATATTACCTTCTTCATGCGCAGTGCCGCGATTGTTATGCTTTGCTGGTTTCCCATTAAGCCTTTTAATGTTAAAATTTGTGCCTCGATGTGACATAGTTTTGTTTTGTGGTTAGCAGCCCTGCATGATCAGAAAAAATATATTAGGAATCGACATTTCTTTAACATATATACGAGGCAACTTAAGCATCTTGGTTGTAACTATTTTGGTAGGGTGAGCAGGTTACCAGTCTTCCAGAGCACGTGACTTATCACCGTCCGCTGAATGCACAATTGTTGTAGACATTGTTGTTGTCATAGAGAAGCCTGTAAATGTCTATATATTAAACATTTGAAAGTCGGATATGCAATGTAAAATTGGAAGATGGGATATGAGAGTACCTCTGTGCGGTGAGACCTTGAGTGCAGTGAAACCAACTACTTGAAGTTGCTCTGCTTTTTGTATTAACAAATCACATTCATCCTTAGCTAAGTCGTTCCAAGCGGAAATAAGTAATGGTTGTTCAGTGCTTGTGTTTTGTACATAAAATATTTTTATATTAGTAAGTAACTTATATATGCAAGCATTGTTTTCAAGCGAGTTAATTACCTGTGATCAATTATCATAATTTCCCGAACACATATTACTCGGCCTTCATCTCTGAGGATTCTACGTGCTTCTGCTTCTACAAAGAGAACTACAGAGACAATATCTAGACATTTATGTTAAGGTGTTAGATACAACGGTTATAGATCGTAAGTAAAGCAGTATGTATATGCAGTAGGCCTTTTCGGGTTCTTACCATATTTGTCGTTCGGGTCAGCTGTTTTAGGAATTTGTGCAATGTTTCTATATTCGGGCATGATGATGCCTTGGCTACTGTCAACTGGTTCTACAATGGCTGGTTTTCCAAACTGCATTTGGTAATTTAAATCTGATGCAGATACTCTCCATTTCTCGTCGCAAGGTTTGATAGGTGCATTAGCAATTTCATATTGACCATTGTACATTAAACGTTCTTATACCCGTCAATTTGTTCTCCAAAGAGGGTGTCGCGCATTATTGTTCCCTAAAGTTACCAAAGTCATTGTTAGAATAGAATCTTATTATAAATAAAGTTGAGCTGTAAATTATTGCTAACTTACAATAGTATTAAAAAGTAATCATACCTTTTCATCTTCTAAAAGCAAGTTCTGGTAAAGCGTACCCTTTATAGGGGAACGTTTAGGACGACCCTTTTCAATTACGTGTACCGGAACTTTGTAATTCTTGCTTGATGTTGTTAATTGACTAAGATATACCTTATTCGGCTTCATCTTGCATGTATTGAAAATTGGTTTTAGTTAAACATGTGTTATTATTAACAACCAAAGAATATCTTCTCGATCGAGAATAACACATAACATCTATCAGGGTCATCCATGTTAAGTGCAATAAAATTTAAATAATAAAGGACATGCTAAGAATGACATGAGTCCATGGGATACTTTGCGTAAACAGGATGATAAGCAAGGTGAAACAAGGAAAAGATGAGAAGACCATACTACAGTAGGAAAAAGGCAAGGCAGATAACAGCTTTAATGCAAGTTAATAAAAGATCACAAATTCAGTTAACTGTTTTTCACCAGATTTCGGACGTTTTTCCTTTTTTTGAGACAAAAGAAAACTGCAGTGACCTTTTCATAGTGAGAGACTACTTGGGTGATTCCCAAAGATTACAAATTTAAAAGAAGACGGTTCATTAGTCAGCATCTAAACTGGTAGACAAACATAACCAATTGTCATATTAGATACTCTCTCTATTTCTTCATGGTCTTTTAATTTTTCAAAATATCCCCCATTTATTTTGCAAAGAAGGAAAAATACGATGAAAAAACTACTCTTTTATGAAGAAAATCATAACAGAAAGCGCAGAAATATATAGCACATATAGGCAGGCAGTAACTGAAGCAATCAGAAATACATCCAACTGCTTTACAATCTTTTTGCATTTATAGTTTAACTAAGTTGCTATAGACTTAGAAGAAGAGCCAAGGCCACAGTTTCAAGTACAAAACCTGGTTATACATATAAATATAAACCTATGGTTTGCCGATAATCAGGCAAAAAAATATGATATTCAGTTATGCTAGACGAAATCAGCTATGCGTCATGATAAATGATAAAACAGGGGTAATTGCATGCATAACCCATAAAACTCCTTTTTAAATTTTATGAACATTCCATATCAATACCATCAAATCTCACACACATATTCAAAATTAGAAGATAAATAAAAAAAAAAGTAAACGATTAACTTTCCCCTTCAAAATTTCTACTCTAAAAGTCATTAGCAGCAGTAGAAAATGATTAAGCAGTCAACAATCAATCCACCAAAGACACCCTTTGAGAGTTTGAATCAATGGGAGTCGCAACACTTGCATGCAACATGACCCGAATTAGACAAAACATCAAACACTTGGAGTGCATCCCCTAAAAACGAAGACAAAATTATTGAGCAGTAGATCGAACACGTAAAAAGCAAAATTTAGATCACAAAAAAAATTATAGAAGATACACACAAGCAATTCAATTTAGCATCAAATAAAGTACATGCATACTTACTGCAAGATTGATGAACATGCAAATATAAAGACCATAATATTTTCTGGAAATATATACATGCAAACTGAATTAGTTATATTTTGACAATGTGCATGCATTGGATGAATGAACAAATTGTTAAAAGAAACGCATTTGCCATGAAGATCAAGAAATAAAGATTAAAGAATTAGAGTACATGCAAAAATCAAGAATCATAACAATAAGAATGAAGAATATACACCTACAAAGAAGGAAGAAAAGATGTAGTAGAGGAGATCATATGCATGCAATTAGATCTACAACATAAAAATTTGATGCATAATAAGGAAATAAAAGTTAGAGATGAATGGACATACTTTTAAGATGAAATTCTTAGTTGTTTGTGCTTATCATAATGTGGATGTTGGTTTTGATTCACTTGTCATTATGTGTAGTGTAGCTCTCCTTTTATAAGTGGTAAAAGGTTAGGCAGAAATTGCATAGCCTTTTAAAAGGTACAAGAAAAGTAATGTAAATAAATAATGCATTTAATTATGGAAAAATGTCTTATTATAGTATAGATTACTATTATTTGTGGTATGATAATGAAATATTTTTGAAAGTAATATTTCTGATTTCTGTGAATCTGTTTGTATTGAATTTTTTACGTGTAAGTAATTTGGCGATGTAATGTAGCCAGTGAGTTGGGCTTCTTTTTTTGGGATTTTTGCTTGTGAAAGAAATCTCCGTACATTATAGTAAACATTAATATGGTATATCGGAAACAGACTGTCTGACGATGTTGAAAACCCAATTAACGGGGAGCATGGCTACACAACTGAAAGTGATGGTACCTACTCTGCTGCTGAATCGTCCATTTCGACTAATAGACAAGCTACAATTAGACATTTAAACGGATACTCTTATTCTAAACCTAAAAGGTTAGTAAGACTGTTGGCTAATCCACGACAATATTTTACGAGTATTTAAATATTTGTGCCATTTTTAGCCAAGTGGTCGAGCTAGCACAGTTTTGATGACATAAGACCTTGTAGTTATTAATGTGAAAGATTGAAATCCATCATCCAAAATCGTACACCAAATTTGATATAGAAGCTTCATTTATTGCCAAGATCAAGAACATAGAAATCTAGCATTATAAGTTTACATAGCCTTCATTTAAGTTGATGTAGACCATAAAGATGTATATAAGAAAAATAAGAAACATATATATTTTGCCCACGGAAATAGATAAACAAAATTAGAAGCATACATAGAAAGACTTTTGTGTGTTCATCAAAATGCCAGGTCCTTTTTTATTATGGTAATATGCACAATATACCAACTTTTTTTTTTCAAGGATTTTTGGTCCAAAACTCTAGCTAGGACTTGTTCTGGCTGCGAGGACAATTGCATTTCTGTTGATCAAAGAGCTACAAAACAGAAATATAAAGCGTAGATCAGTATAAACCTTGGTTTTACAGGTTTGGTAAAATTATTCAACGGGAAAGAAATAAAAAGGATGATAATAAGTTACCAGTGGAAAATAAGAAAGGCGTAGCGAATAATTTATAGGTAAAGTAGAAAACACTTTGCACGATGAAAGAGGTGAAGGTCGATCTGGAAATGAAGAAATTAAAGGAGAAATTAGGGGGTAAAATGGAGAGTAAAAGGCCAAATCAGGAGATGCAAAATGAAAGGAGAAAGTGTATTAGGAAAGGCAAATACATTGAATGACATTGGCAGAGTAGTATGGTTGTAGACTTTAGTTGGGAGCAACTAAAGTAAACATTAACAAGACGCACAAAAACCGATGGTCATAGGTTTCAATATCCTCTAGCTACGAACAAAGAAAAGGATTTTTTGGGATATAAGTACTGCTCATAGCCCCTCTGTCACAGCTGTAAGCGAAAGAAAGACCTAATTCCTCAACACTTCATTTTAATCGTAAAACATGAAAAATTTTCCACAAATAGCTGCATCCAATACTCAGCACTGTCCCAAGTCCATATTTGCAGTCAAGTAGAATGTCAGGTTCACATAAAAAGCCAAAAATCCTCTAAAATTATAAGATGTACTAAAATAAAATATCCAGAATATGTTTTTTATATTATCGAGAACACACTCCAGTTTTCATGAGGATATAAACTTAAGCCTAAAAATGAGATTTGGATGCTAAAACTCTAGTAATTGTGTGTTTAAATGGCTTACAAGTAAGAAATCCTTACAAGAAACATGCTAAAAACAAAGTTCCAAGACAACTTTAAGGTCGTACATGACCTTAACCTAGAATTGAAAGACTGTCATTAGACACCACGTGAATCTTTTGGTCTTAGCAACAGAATCGAAGATGACAAAAGAAGACTGGGATATGAGAAGTGAAGTGTTGCACTTTAGTAGCATATGAGTGGAACTTTTAATGGCAATGAAACATCTATAAGTTTAATTATATCGTGTTCACTTACAAAGTCACCAGAAAACAAGCAGAAAGACGGAATAAGCAATGGGATTATTAACTTTGATATGATTATTAACTTTGTGTTTTTTTGTCAATGGGATTTCAAAAAGAAATGTATTGGAGTTATGAATGTTTATTATGAGTACTACACATAGTTTTAGAATCAGATCTTAGAAGCTTGTGAAATAAGGGTATGGGTGTGACAACACATTTTCATAGACATTTGAAATATTTCGAGCTATAATGAAAAGTTAAAGACTTACTTTAGACGAGGCCTAAAACCATTATAATAGAAAAGGATACCATGTTGATCTTATCCTTTACATAGGCAAGTGTCTACTATGAACTCTATACCCATAGCCTCGAGTGTCATATCTGAGAAGGGTATGACCTCAAAATTAAAGAGTCAAAGTTACAGACGTGGTTAGAGGTTTAGGGACATTATTGTCTGAAAGTGGCAGGGAATGTCATCATAAAAATGGAAAGTGTCTTTATGGTTGGCTGATATGTAGGGAAGAGATTACAAATTAAGAATAAAGATCTAGGAAAGTAGATATGAGATTAAGAATGAAGAATAGAATAACCATCCATTTGTGCTATTTACATGTGATTTATAATTATACAAAGCAAGCGAGTTAAAAATGCTTCAGTGGTTTTCATTACTGCATTTTAAAGCAGTATATATTTATGGCACAATGACTGATATCTAGTCACAACGGGTGATTGTAAGGATTTACTACTCTACTGACTCTTTAAAAGATACGTTAGCCATCCAAAAAAAGCTTTCTACCTTAAGAGGAGTTTAAGAGCAAAGGAGCATGAATTGTGATTACCCCTGATCTCTGGCAAGTAAAACCCAAAAATACACACTTAAGAAAATAGAAAGAAATAAATGAACCTTAAATGGGACGTTACAACTTATAGTTTTCCACTTGTAGAGCTTGATCTCCTGTACATAAATACAATACTATTAGCTTTTAGATAAAGTCAATTAGCCTTTAAATTCAATATATATATATATATATATATATATATATATATATATATATATATATATATATATATATATAATGCACAAAAGGTCCAAAGTAAAAGGGTCAAGAGTAATGCTGACAGTGTTCTGAACTGTTAGAAGTAATTTACAAACAACTGGCTGTTACTAATCAATAAGAGAGAATAAATTACCTTGCCAAAGCGCAAATCCGATACACCTGGCACGAAATAGAAGAACTTTGATTACATATGTAACACCCCGTAAATTTGAAGACCTTTATTATATTTTAAAAGTAATATTTTAATCTATTTTAATTTAATATTAATTTATTTGAAATAAAATTTATTTGATAAAATATAATCTTATTTTATTTTGAAGAAATGTAATTATTTTTGATAGTTTAGAAATGTTTAAAAGTGATTTAAACTATATTTAAACCTTTTCGTTTGATAAAATAGATTTCGGATAAAAGTCGTAAAATTGGGATATTCCCATTTCTTATGGTCGTTGGGTAAACGAGTTTGGATATTGGGCATATGAGTACTTAATCTTTTAGTAAAATCGAGTTTAAGAACTTTAATATTCTCGGAAATCGCGTTCGACGAATATTTATAATTACCGTCGAAGAAAACCCCAAAACGTAAACAAATGACCCATCTCCCCATGCCTTTTGGCGAGCCACCTACCCTCCATTGTCCCCTCTTTCAATTCTCATTTCCTCCATAATTCACTCTCTCTCTTCCTTTAATCAAACACCAAATTCATCTCAAAAATCCTCCTTACAATCCCTAAATCCACCATAAATCCTTCATTTCTCCACCAAATCTCATAAAAATTATATATTCGGAATCCTCTCTTCAATCCTCATCTACTAGTAAGATTTATTTTCATTTCCCCCAATTTTGTTTTAAGGCTCATCTTTTAGGGTTTTCGAATTTAAACTTAATAATTGTGTTTTTGCTGTTCTTATAGGTGAAGAATTTGAAGATGAGTTAGGTGACTCATATGTGGTTGAAGACGAAGAGTAATTTTGGGTTTTAGAAGCTTTCTCAAGTTATTACTTGTCTCTTTGCTAGCTTAAGGTAACTATTCCGAGTTACTCGACGAATTAATATCACATTAGTAGTTGTATTTGTTGTATGTTGTTGTTTGTTGTCGTTTGTTGTTGTTTGTTGTTGTTTGTTGTTGTTTGAGACAATCTTGTTGATAAATGAATGAATAGAGTAAGATGAGTATGCTTATGTTTAATGTATGTTACCCATTTGTATATTAATGTTTGGAACAAATTTGGATGAGGAATTATGTGTTGTGACAAGTCCGTGTTTTGGCTGGAACGCATCAGTACCGGACCGAGACGGTTTCCAATGTTTCCAAAAATATGACAGATTGAACGGCATCGAAAAATTAGGTGGTTTAGCCACTTGAATCACTCAATTCAGAGCCCGTATGAGTAAATGGCGTCGTTTTATCGATTAAAAATTTATAGAAAAGTTTACCCTTGTGTGAGACGGTTATTTGTGCTATTTTATCATGCGAGAATTTTGTGGAATTAGTTATTTTGTAAGTTGGAATATATTTCCTTATGTTAATAAATTTTCACATGATAGAAATTGGAAATGGTATGAGAATGATATTGTGATGAATTTTGTGATTTGGGCCAAAGTAGGCCAAGACTCTGAGCTGAGCCAGATTGACCGAACGAGTTTGGTCAAACTAGGTTTACACCGGTCAGTCTCGATTTGACCGATGACCCGTCGCGGGACTCGGGTCGAGGATTTGTCTTTGAGTATGATTGTCTTTTCATATGTTGGTTGTTGGATGAATTGGTTGCCTTATACTTGAGTCTTGTTGCCTCTTTGCCATTTTAGCTTGTTCTCATGGATTATGGTACTGTTGGTTAGCTGGAATTAGGATTATTATTGATATTGGAGATATTGTTGGATTGTCAGCTGAATATGCTCTTGCGTAGCCTTTCATATGCTAGGGTGTGTATGATCATTTGTGTGTGCAAGTTTGGACTCTTTGCCCCTCTTATGGTTAATTGGGTGTCCTACTTGTCTTGTGTGGTGTGGGCTAAAGTATTCAAGCTGGGACTAGGTCCTAGGTGAGTATTTCGGCCTTCATCATAGATAGGCCATTATAGTCTTTGACGAGTATATGTTCATCGCTTAATAACCTTTGTGTCTTAGCTTGGTGGGTTTATATCCAAGTTAGGGCATGACCTCCTGACGTACTCTTAGAAGTATGTGGTCAGCTTAAGTACTAGCCAACCCTTTGGTGGACTCCTTAGGGGTACTCATGTGGTGTTAACATGGGTCTTGGATGCGGTAGTTTTCCGCATGTTGCTAGGTCTGCGCAGGTTTAGGACTAGGGTGTTTACCTTACCTCGTGGTATAGACTCGAGTTACAGAGTGACTATTGACGGTACTAGGAACTTATGCCTCTCTCTAGATATATTGTCCTTTCTTGTTTGATGATTCTATGAATCATAGAAGGTGAGATGCAAGCCGGCTATGGTTGATAGAGTTTGGATTCCCGGATGTTATGTGATTCACATGATAGTGTAGTATGAGTCGGTCTAGTATTCACATGCTAGGATTAGGTGTTGTTATATTGTTGTTCACATGATAAGCACGATTGTTTAGCATCTATATGCTAAGGCTATATGTTATTCATATTCATATTCTTATGTTTACATGTTATATTAATTATGACATTTCGTGGCTGGGAGAACTCGGAGTTACTCCCCACTGACTGTGGCTTTCGTATTTGTATAAAATGCGATTGACAGGTAGGTGATGCATATATAGGGTACATGGACGAGCTAGCGAGCAGAGTAACCTTGGGACCTAGATTGTCTTTATTTTATTGTGACCCTTCAAAACTTTTTATGTCATATACTTTTTAGGGACATATGTCTCCCTTTTTCATATTTGGGTTGTATTACTTTGTTTCGCGACTTTAGCGATGTTTTATTTATGAGTTTTACTTTACACCTTGCATGTTTGACACCTTCCCATTTGGATATTTTTATAACAGGTTAAGGTTTCGTTTTCGATTTTAAAAATTACAGGTTTTTACCCAAATGAACCTATTACAAACATATCCATGCAGTTTTTATCTAGAATTATGTGTTTACTTTTCCGCAATGAATGAGGGTGTCACAGTTGGTATCATAGCATATTTGCTCCCGACGCAAGTTTGTGCACCCCCAATATAAATAACTTGACCTTAAAATAATAAACTTGGGAGATGGGTAGGATGGGTAGACGTAAGGACCTAAGGTGGTAGTCTGTAGTGTGTTTGCTCTTTGTTAAGTTCTAACATGTTTGTTGATTGTCAATCATTTTTGTACCCTTGGATCAATGACCGTGAGATTACCCGTATCGTGATCAAGATTTGGTACCTATTGCCGAGGATTGAAGATCTCTTGAAGGATGATTCTACTTCCTCGAAGATGTTTCTCATTCTTTGTGTCCCTTGCCTTACTCTTTACTTCTTAATGCTTGCTTCTTCTTCTAAACTCTCTTTTCTTTCCTTAGGAGTTACTCTTGTACCCTCCCAACTTGTGTTTTGTTCCTTGCTTATCTTTCCTTAACGCCTTTTTATAGTACTCTTTCTTTTGAGGGATTGATACCCGTCGTTGTGAGTACCAAAAAAAATATTTATAATACCTATTAAAACTAACAGAAGCTAGTGGTAACAGGGTCGAACCACAGAGAGGCAGATGTAATTATTAGTTGTCTAATTTCAGTCTAAGGTAACGAATGTGGGGGTTGAGTTGATTTGGTCTATAGCTAAAACAATAAAAGACAATAAACTAAATAAACGGATGAAACAGATATTAAAAAGGGTGCTAGAGGTGGTCGGTTCACTGTAGTTTCGGCGGCAGCAAACTAGGTAGGTCTAAAACAAACACGTGAGACGGGAAAATAAGAGGTCCTCTCGGTCCACTCTCACAAGTAACATCTTTCGATCTCGCTACAAGTCCCTAATATCACTAATACTAACTTTCGTCCTGAAAAGTGACTAAAAGGCTAAACTAACTTATCTTTCGATCTCGTTAATCTAGTCGTATTAATTAGGTAGGCTATCTCCCTTCCCTATCTTACGATCTTTATTGGGTCGGTCAAATCCTAAACATTCAACTAGTCGCGTGCACTCGATTCGTCAAATATAGAAATTAAATTAATTAAAACGAAGCATATCTCACGAGGCCAGTCGATCGACCAAGGTAGGCGGTCGATCGACCGTGGCGCGATTTAGGGTTCCCTATTCTAATGCCGCCTACACTACAGATTCCCTACATCCTAGCACAGGGTATTTAGCTACTCATGACTACGATAAAAACAACAGTAAAATTGACTAATAAAACTACTGAATTCATGCATGAAATAATTGAACAAACAAATAGCATAAGATGATGATTTCGGCTTTGGGAAACTAACTAGGAATTCCTATACTACGAATGAAATAAGCAACGAGACAGAACGGAAGAATACCGAAAAGGAATCGCAGGAAAAGATCCAGAACCGAAAGCGAAAGTAATTGTCTTGAACACGGAATAATATTTAGAACCCTAATTCTCAATGCTAAACTTAAACTGAATCCAAACTCGACAAAAAGGAACCCCCTTATGCTGAAACTAAAGCTACGTTATATATGAATACAACGTAGTTCTTATTTCCTAAAACCTAACACAATGGGCTTCAAACTTCTCGATCTTTTAATTCACGTCTGAAAGAGCGTCTTGGTCGATCTACCATGCAAGGCAGTCGATCGACTGCTCTTCGATGAACAGTGGCTACTGGAACTCGTGGGTTGGTCGATCGACTATGGGCAGCGGTCGATCGACTGAAGTAGGTGATACTTGACTTCTAACTTCTCGTGGATTTGTCTTTCGGGTCTCAAAATGCGCACCAAGCTCGTTTCTTGAGCAAATACTTCATGTCAAATGCAATGCAAGATACTCGGGGACGGATTTGGCTCAATATCTACTCATTTCCGCATAAATCTGCAGTATTACATAAAAATACGAAAGTAGACAAAATGGGGCAAATAGTAGCCTTAAACCACATAAATGAGCTCTGAAATGCGTGTAAAATAGGGTGTAAAACATCATATATTTGACACGCATCAAACTTCCCCAAACCAAACCCTTGCTTGTCCCCAAGCAAGAACTAGACTCGATCCTAAAACCTAATGGAACGAGTTCAATCTCAGAGCGAAATGCACAAGTAAAGCCTAAACCAATTTAATGCAACAACCAACAATCAATTAGAAATGTGAATCATGCAAACGAGTTATGTAGTCGTCAAAAACTGCTGAACCGTCAACTATAGAGACTTATCAAATTGGACTCTCACGGGTCGCTCAAATCACTCAATAAATACAGGTGAATACATGTGAAAGATAGAAAGAAATCATTTTGTTAGTGACACTTGATACGTGCATTTTATATAGTCCTTTTAGCCTATTTTATGCACGCATCTCTATGCTTTTACCGTGGTTTTATGCTACGAAATGCCCCGAATATGCTACTTTGGGTTATTTTGTCTTATTTGCAGGAATGAACCCGAAAGGAGTGAAAACAAGCCTAAAACATGTCCTTAGGCATGCATTTAGGAGATGAGTTGAATTTGGAGCGGTAATGAAGCTATTTTGAGATGCGCATTGGAGTAAGGAAGTTAGGCAAGCCAAGAGAGTGCTTCAATTTGCTAGTTCCTTCTTGTAAGAGCCATATCTCGAGTTCTACAACAGATATTCAGGTTATTCCAATTGGAGACGAAAGTTTGTCCTTTTAGCTTTCCAATGCCACCGGAATCACCCTGTTTGACCAAGTAACGAAGAAATGGCAGCCGTTTGAAATTCAGTGCGCGAAGCAGGAATTACGCGCTGAGAAGTGCTCGATGGAGAACTATTTCTATTCGATCGAGAGCCCATTTGCTCGATCGAGAGCCACTTCTTCTCGATCGAGTGGTTTTAGGATGAATAAGTACTCGATCGACTATGTTTCCTTTCGATCGACCAGTTCCTTTTATGCCTTTGCTCGATCGAGTGATTTAGTTACTCGATCGAGTGGATTTTGTTTGACGGTGGGCTTTTTAGTTATTTTCCGTCATTAGGTTTAATCCTATTCCTATTTTCTTATAAATAGGAGTAAAGGTTGTCATTTGTAATCATCCAAGGATCACGTTGCTCTTCCCCTTTTCTCTATACACTGTTACTTTTATTCCTGTTCATTTCCGGATCTCTTTAATTCAGTAATTCTTTCTTCCTTTCTCTCTTTTTATTTAATGGTTATTATTCCCTATCCCTCTTTATTTATTATTCTTATTAATTCCATGTCTAGCTAAATTCCCCTTGGTATGTTAGGATTAAGGAAGCCGTGGTAGCAATGCTTTAATTGTATTAAATAGATTAGCCCTGCGATAAGAATTGTATTAGGCAATTTAACTGTTATCCGGTCGAATGAATGCATGCAGGAGACCATAAATTTAGTTAACCCCGACCTAGATCGAAAGATTGGAAGGGAAGGCTTGCTTAATTACAATAGGGTATTGCAGTGAGGGCGAAAGTTAAGCTGTTTACGCTCTAGGGCGGTTTAAGGACCGAAAGGTGACGACCATAGCTCTTCTTATCAATAGTCTAATCGCCTTAGTATTCCCGATAGTATAAGATCTGATAGCTGCCACGGTGGACCGACTCCTAGCATACTCCCTTCTCTCTTACTGTTAATTTCTCTTATTTATTTCCCTCGCTTTAGTCTTTAGTTTAGAATATCAATTCAAAACCCCCACACTGTGACACCCTGACAGACCAAATTAAACAGATAGATAGCAACTTAGCCTCCCTGTGGAGATCGACCCTACTTACCGCTGACTTCTGTTAGTAGTAATCTAGGTATTTTATTTTTGGTGTAGAAACGACCGCATCAAATTTTGGCGCCGTTGCCGGGGAGGCGACGCTTTTTATCTGTTTTATTTTGTTTGTCCTTTCGCCTCAAGGGAAGACTAAGTACCTTGAGGCTGTTCTTATCTCTTTCTTTAGTGCTGTTTTGATAGGCCTACAGGTGTATTAAACAGGCTACCGAGGGAGATTATCGAAGGGAAGGCTTGAGTACCTTCGATCCCCCTTTGCCAAGATGACATCTGTTTCCCGACTAATTGCTCAGTTTGAAGCCCAAGCTGAGAAGCCTGCTAGTTGGGAAAGGAAGAAATCTTGGGGATGTGGTGTCTTCTTGAGCACAATGCGGCTGTAGTTGTGCCGCCACATCCACCCCATCAATGGCCACCGCAACAAGATCCTCGTGATATACGGAAAAAAGAAATCGCGGAGAGCCGAAATCCTTAATTCTAGAATATGATAGAAATATGGGTGCTCAAGTCTCTGAACCGCTAACAAATTGCTCGGTTAACGGGGGTTGGTTGCTCGGCAACCAGAAGAGGTGTGCTTGACCAAGAGCGGTTTTTCCCATGAAGAACCCGCGTTGCCCAATCTTGAAAATGATTTCTATATTTCGGATGACGACTTTCTATCGTATTTCCGAATGCATGCGGGGATATCGGTATGTACGGAAGAAAGTCCTCGATCGAGTAATATCTCTTCTCGATCGAGTGACATGCATGAGGAAAGTGCTCGATCGAGCGATTTTGTTACTCGATCGAGTGAGATGCGGGAGGAAAGTGGTCGATCGAGTGATTATTTTGCTCGATCGACTGAATTGGCCATTGGGAGCTTTTATTCGTCACTTGGGTTCATATTGGATGACGAGTTTGACGATGATGAAGGTTACGGTGAACCTCCCTTATTCACAGTAAGTCGGATATACTTGAAGCTGTGATTTACGGGATGGGTTCCACTGAGGAGGTTGATGAAGAAGCAGCTGAGACGGTAATTGCTCCTAGCACGGATAAGGTAATGCATTCCTTTGTCAGTGATTCCGTCGTTGAGAGCAACCAACCCGAGGTAGTAAGCGATAATTTTATTATTGTTTGTTTTAACAGTATATTGCCTCGTTTAATTTGTGCTCCTTCTTTTAATGCTACACCCTCTCATATGTGGACGCATAATTTAACAAATTTTCACCGTCCTTATCATTTCAAGTTTGCTAATCTGAATCGGGACCCTTATATATTGACAATTGCTCCCGCGCTCCTTTATTTTGTGGATAAATTTGGGAGCGCTCATAGGAAATTTGTTCGGCTTAAAAAGTTAAACATTTTTATTTCCTATTTCTGTATTCCACTTTGGTGCTACTTATGCTGTTGTGTAGCACATGCGCAGCTATTTGACAGGTTGCTGCGCGCTTTGAGCTGTTTTGATTGTATTTAATTATAGAGGCTCGAAGAAAAAGAAGGTCGAGCTGGGACCTGACTGAAGCTAGCGCTACCCGGGAGGCAACCCGGCGATTTATTTCTACATTTTTATTTACCTTAAGTTGTAATAAATGGTTATTATACCATAGACGGTCTCAGTTAAGCTTGTTTTGGTTAGTTGCGGGCCGTTTTTATTGCGTTTTGCAGGAATTACACCGAGGATCACTCGATCGAGTAGTCATTCTACTCGATCGAGCACTTTTGCTGATGAATTCACTCGATCGAGTGGCAATTGTACTCGATCGACCACCTGCAGATTAGAGAACCACTCGATCGACCACTATTCCAGTCGATCGAGCAGTTTTTGGATGCCCATTCACTCGATCGACCACTGTTGGACGGATATCGAGTGTATTTGACTTGGATTAGCTTCCTGAGACGGTTTTCCGGGCCCTTAGCAACCTCCCATGTTCATGGTCGGTTTGGGGAGGTCCCCTTATTTCGCGTATCTTGTGAGTTTTCCGTATTTACTCTCTTTCTCCTTCAGTTTGCATTTCCTTTCCTTGTCTTGGTACAATGGGGGCATTGTACGGTTTGGTTTGGGGAGGTTATGCATCCATATCTCATGTCGCATTTTGTTTTCATTACATTTCAGTTATCACGTTTAATTTATGTTTGCATCGTTATTTATTTCATAAAAATTTAAAATTCCAAAAAATTGAAAAAAATTGGAAAAATTCAAAAAAAAATTCACGTTTATTTTAGCATATAGGTTGAGTCGGAACGGCCGATTTCCATGATGAAATTGCACTGCAACTGTCTTTTTGCTTAAGCCTTGCATTAAACTTTTATCTTTTTGCTTTGTCTTATTGCATATCTACGAGTTAATGTTAAATTTAGCTGAACGAATAGACTTGACCTGAAATTTTGGCAACCTACTTATAATTTCTAAGATTTAGAGCCTTATAAACTGGTGTCATTTATGACCGGTTTCATGTAGGATTGTGAGTAGTATACTCCTTGCATATCATGTATCATTAATTTGCACGTATATGAAATTCAATTGCTTTTTGCCGTCATACATTCGGGTTAGTGGTTGGTGTCACATGCAGGGAGGTGCTTACATATTCCCTTTCTTTCATTTTTACCCATAAACTCCACATTAGCCAAATTTGCCTGTTGACCCTTAGCTACATTCCAAATTTAGCACATACTGTCAAGCTAGTTTAGATTGTTCTGCGGTATATTGTCTATTGTATCAAGTTTGGCCTGTATCTGTTGACTTGGAGTTGGTAATTTATGAAGGAAAGGAGGATGATGAAAAAAGATGTGAAAAGAAGGAAAAAAGAGAAGTCGAAAAAAGAATTCGAATAAATAGAAAAAAAAAAGAAAAATTCGAAAAAGAAAGAAGAAGAAACCGAGAGAAAAATAAAGAAAGAAAAGAAAAAAAAGAGATGTTGTTTGTTGATTAGGCGGTTTCTGCTCCTATGTTCTATCTTATATCATATGAGGAGTATTTTTAGTTCGGTTTGGTGAGTTTTATGCCAAATGAAGAGCATGTGCTTTATTCTATAATTGAGTTGGAAATGGATATGTCTCATATGGTTCTGTTTAGGTACTAGCTTGATCACCTATACCTCCACATTCCCATACATGTTTTGCCTTTTCTTACCCATTGCCTCACTTTACCATATTTTTGTAAGCCCTCGGCTGTGACAGGACCTTGTTTGGTTGGAATGTATGTTTGGTAGTTAGAATTGTCTATCATATTAGTTGCATGCATGTTTATGTGGGTCGTAGTTTAGGTGAGCGGCTAATTTTTCTCTCTCTTACATATATTTGTTCACCCCTTGCTTCATGAGAGAAGAGTGACCCGTGAGAGTCCATTATTGAAGGTCTAGCAAGGTCGACGGTTCAGCTTTATTATAAACATCTTATAACTCGTTTGCATTTGACTGTTTAGCTATAAGTGTTAGTTTGTCTGCATTAAATTGGCTTAAGTGGGCATTTGTAGCTAGCTCTGAGTTATCTTTTTCGTTCCTTTAGTTGCATTTTAGTTTACTCGGGGACGAGTAAAGGTTTGGTTTGGGGAGATTTGATACGTGCATTTTATATAGTCCTTTTAGCCTATTTTATGCACGCATCTCTATGCTTTTACCGTGGTTTTATGCTACGAAATGCCCCGAATATGCTACTTTGGGTTATTTTGTCTTATTTGCAGGAATGAACCCGAAAGGAGTGAAAACAAGCCTAAAACATGTCCTTACGCATGCATTTAGGAGATGAGTTGAATTTGGAGCGGTAATGAAGCTATTTTGAGATGCGCATTGGAGTAAGGAAGTTAGGCGAACCAAGAGAGTGCTTCAATTTACTAGTTCCTGCTTGTAAGAGCCATATCTAGAGTTCTACAACAGATATTCAGGTGATTCCAATTGGAGATGAAAGTTTGTCCTTTTAGCTTTCCAATGCCACCGGAATCACCCTATTTGACCAAGTAACGAAGAAATGGCAGCCGTTTGAAGTTCAGTGCGCGAAGCAGGAATTACGCGCTGAGAAGTGCTCGATGGAGAACTATTTCTATTCGATCGAGAGCCCATTTGCTCGATCGAGAGCCACTTCTTCTCGATCGAGTGGTTTTAGGATGAATAAGTACTCGATCGACTATGTTTCCTTTCGATCGACCAGTTCCTTTTATGCCTTTGCTCGATCGAGTGATTTAGTTACTCGATCGAGTGGATTTTGCTGACGGGCTGGGCTTTTTAGTTATTTTCCGTCATTAGTTTTAATCCTATTCCTATTTTCTTATAAATAGGAGTAAAGGTTGTCATTTGTAATCATCCAAGGATCACGTTGCTCTTCCCCTTTACTCTATACACTGTTACTTTTATTCCTGTTCATTTCCGGATCTCTTTAATTCAGTAATTCTTTCTTCCTTTCTCTCTTTTTATTTAATGGTTATTATTCCCTCTCCCTCTTTATTTATTATTCTTATTAATTCCATGTCTAGCTAAATTCCCCTTAGTATGTTAGGATTAAGGAAGCCGTGGTAGCAATGCTTTAATTGTATTAAATAGATTAGCCCTGCGATAAGAATTGTATTAGGCAATTTAACTGTTATCCGGTCGAATGAATGCATGCAGGAGACCATAAATTTAGTTAACCCTGACCTAGATCGAAAGATTGGAAGGGAAGGCTTGCTTAATTACAATAGGGTATTGCAGTGAGGGCGAAAGTTAAGCTGTTTACGCTCTAGGGCGGTTTAAGGACCGAAAGGTGACGACCATAGCTCTTCTTATCAATAGTCTAATCGCCTTAGTATTCCCGATAGTATAAGATCTGATAGCTGCCACGGTGGACCGACTCCTAGCATACTCCCTTCTCTCTTACTGTTAATTTCTCTTATTTATTTCCCTCGCTTTAGTCTTTAGTTTAGAATATCAATTCAAAACCCCCACACTGTGACACCCTGACAGACCGAATTAAACAGATAGATAGCAACTTAGCCTCCCTGTGGAGATCGACCCTATTTACCGCTGACTTCTGTTAGTAGTAATCTAGGTATTTTATTTTTGGTGTAGAAACGACCGCATCAACACTCACCTAACTACGACCTATAAGAACATGCCTGCAATATAATATGAAAGTAATCTCTACAACCGTACATATGCATTCCAACCGAACAAATGACCATGACACATGCCGAGGTAAATAAGGGATATGTGAGGTAATGGGCAGGAAAGGCAAAACATTTATGGGAATGTGGGGGTACAGGTGATCAAGCTAGTACCGTAACAAAACCATATGACAATATCCACTTCTTGCTCAAACTTCAATCCACACGGTGCTATAGCAAGCACAAAATTCACAATCTCCGAAATAATCAACTCCCCATAAGATACAAATGAAACATGGAAGCAAAAATCGCCATTTGAATAAAGACTTGAATCATGCGAATTGATTTCTTTTCTTCTCGGGCGTCGGTCGATCGACCAAGTAGAGCAGTCGATCGACCAAGTAGAGCAGTCGATCGACTGCATTACACAGTATAGCACTCTCTTTTTCTTTTTCGAATCATTTTTCTTCTTTTTTTTTCTTTGTTCCTTTCTTTCCTCTTCCATTTTCCTAACAACATCTCTAAATGAGCATATGCCACCAAAAACGTAGTAACAATCCCAAAAACTAAACTACTAGCATGACAAGAACAGGCTAAATGTAGGATGTAGTAAACGGGACAAAAAGGCTATTTTTGGCAGTGTGGAGCTTATAGGTAAGATGAGAAAAAGGGGACCTCTACCACATGTGTCAACAAACCACAAACCGAATGCACACAGGTATTAAGCAGATTAAGTTCATATTTATGCATATTTATGTAACATGTCTCATAAGGAGAACTACTCACAATCCTAGATAAAGTGGTCATGGATGTCACCAGTTATAGGCTCTAAATCTCAGAAAGTGATGTAGTTTGCCAAAAATCGAAGTCAAGTCCAAAGTCCAGCAAGAAATTTAACGAAAACTCGTAGACTATGCAATTGATTCTACTAATAACATGTCAATTAGCAAGGCTTAGGCGATAAACAGATGCAAATGCAATGTCATCATTGAAATACTACCGTTCCGACTCAACCTATATGCTAAAATAAACGTGCATTTTTTCGAAATTTTTAATTTTTTTTTTGAATTTTCTGTAAATATGGAGAAATTAAACAACAATGCAAGACAAAATGTAAACGTGAATGCAAAAACATATGAAATGCAACGCAAAACCCTTCCCCAAACCAAATCGCACAATGTCCCCATTGTGCAAAATCATGTAACGAAGAAAAGGAAAACGGGAATTTGCGAGAAAATTAAGTAAACAAGACATGAAGTGAAGACATGGAGACTCACAAGACTTTAAGCGCAGCAAAAGGAAACCTCCCCAAACCAGCGTGAGCTAGGAAGTTTCAGTAGCCAGCAGTGCTACTAATAGGTACCTGAAAAGACAACAATACCACGCATAAAACCGAGAAAGCAATGTGGGAGCGGTAATTACGTGCATAAGATGAAGAAATTAAAGAAAACAAAATTATGTCGGAAAATAAAGAGAAGGAAAGACTCCCTTAATTCCGCAAAACGACCAAACACGGCAGGGGAAAGGTCGTGAACAGTCTGGCAAGAATGACAACGGTTGATCGACCATAGCAGGCAGTCGATCGACTGAAATGACCAGGAACAAAATCTCCTGGAAGTCGCACCTCAGTTGATCGACCAGGGTAGGCGGTCGATCGACTGGAAATACTGCTGTAATTTTCTGATTTCTTCGAATTAGCTCGAGAACTTGAGCTAATATGGTCTATAAACCTGCAAACGCACATAATACCGCGCCAAATTGCGCAAAACCCAAAGTAACGGTATAAAGTACCAAAAATCCTAAGCAAACTTAAAATGCGAAGTCTCGCGCACACAAAACAATAAAAAGTTCAACGAAAGCAATAAAGTGTATAGTTTTTGAAAAAGTCTTAACCAACTAATAGTTGATCAAGAATGGCCACGGAATGGCCCACTTGGTCGGCTTCTGGCTACAAGAGGTAGCCTCAATAGTGCTCATCTTCTCAGCTGCACTCTTCTCAGCTCCAGCATTCGCAGAACTCCACAGATCAATATGTCGGACATCTTCCCATTCAATGACCTCTTCGGACTCGTCGGAATCTAGATCAGACTCCGTTGCTTTGACTGGCTCATCTTCGGGCTCCTCATCCGTGCCATAGCTAAGGCATCCTAGACCGCCTCTTTGAACTATTGGCTTCTTCACAGCTGGAGCGACATGCGGCTCTTCCTTCCCCAAACCAGCTCCTGCAATATCTAAAACAGAAGAATCTTCCTCCACTTTGTTCCCAGTCTGGGGCGGACGTGTCACAACAGGAGTAGGGGTAAAGATAGGCATATCAGGAAGTATAAAATAAGATTTCTTTTCAGAAACCGTATTGCAAGTGACGGGCCACATGGGGTCTTTCTTCCTAGCTGTCTGGGCAAAGACAATGGAGTGCTTCCCTACCTTAAAGGTCAAAGTACCCGAACCAACATCAATAACTGCACCAGCAGTGTGCAAGAATGGTCTACCTAGAATAATAGGAATGTGGGCATCTTCGGGCATATCTAGTACCACGAAGTCAACAGGGAAGAAGAACTTCCCTATTTGCACGGGAATGTCCTCTAAGACTCCTATTGGTTGGACCGCAGAACGATCAGCCATCTGTACTGTCATGTTCGTGACTGCAAACCTATTCAACTTTAACTTCCTATCAAGACTAAAAGGCATTACACTAATACTGGCTCCTAAGTCACATAAGTCTTTCTCAATAAGAAAGGTGACAATATTACATGGGACTGAAAAACTACATGGGTCTTCTAGCTTAAGGGGTGCAGTATGGGTCAAATAAGAGCATGATTCCTCAGTGAGTGCGACAGTGTGCACAGTTTCAAGTGACTTCTTTTTAGATAAGAGTTGCTTCATGAATTTCATGTAAGCACGCACTTGATTGACTAACTCAAGAAAAGGAACTTGTACGTTTAAGCTACGAACAACATTTTCAAATTTATTAAATGATACCTGTTCCTTTGTCGGCACCAATCTCTCCGGATAGAGGGCTGAAAGTAGCAACTTAGCCCTCTCCTCTAAATCTCTCATGCCGGCATCGGTGGATTTAGGCAGAAAATCCACCACCTTCTCTTTGTTGAAGCTCGAACCCTCTTCAGACCGTCTCAAAAATGAGCCATTAATCGTCATTGGGTCATACTTCGGAACTAGAACTGACCCATCAGCATTTAGGTCTTGCCCTAACGTTTTGGAGTTGTCGTACCCCGAAACAAGTGATCCCTCAAGTTATTAAGGATTGAAGGACGAAAAGAATCACCTTCAGCAGCGCTGTCAATCGATCGACCAGGGATGTCAGTCGATCGACTGAGTTCTACAGTTCTAGAATCTGTCTCTTTGCGCAGACTGGTCGATCGACTGGGTATGTCAGTCGATCGACTGACATACCTACTGATCGTCTTTTTCTTGTTATTATTCGTTACAGCTTTCTTTTGACTCGGTTTCGCCTCATCTTTTTCAGCGACATCCTCAACCATAGCGGGCCCAGTAAGGGTAGACCCACTCCTCAAGTTAATTGCATTTAAGGTCTCCTTTTGATCAGTTTGAGTCGGTAAATGTCCCGGAGCTCGAGTTGTATTCTTGCTAGCCAATTGGGCAATTTGGCTCTCTAACATCTTCATCCCGACCTCTTTAGCTTGGGACTCCTTCAGCAACAAGTTCTTCAATTCGGCAAACTCATAATTTTGGGATTGTTGTTGCTGCTGAGGGACATACGGGGGCTTTTGGAACTGTTGTTGCTTATGAGGGGGCATATAATTCTGCTGCTGCTGCTGTTGTGGAGGTTGAGTCGGATTCAAGACATTTTGGCTGCTCCACCTCAGATTCGGATGGACATTCGGCTCATAGTAAGTGTTTGTCTGCCTATAATGTTGAAAGGCAGCACAAGAGTAAAAGGGATTAGGACATTTGTCTGAAACATGTCCCTCAGCTCCACATCTTTTGCAGATGAAAGGACCGTCTGAAACAGCATTCACATGGTAGATCCCTCCTTTTGAAGCTCCTCCCAACTCGTACTTATCAAATCTCGCCGTGAGAGCCTCTAATGCAGCTACAGAAGGAGATTCAGCAGCTCTCCTTTGATTTCCCCTGGAATTTCCATACTCAGCTTTATGGGTGGCCAAGTCATCAATGATTTTCCACCCCTTAGTCTCTCCCATATTCTCCTGGAATCGGCCACTGGCTGCCGCATCCAGGATAGCCCTCTGATCGTCATAGAGCCCATTGTAGAACTGATTGCATAGGCTCCATTTCTCAAACCCATGATGCGGAATGGTTCACACCAGCTTCTTGAAACGGACCCATGCCTCATGAAAGTTCTCATCAGGCCCCTGTTTAAAGCTTGTGATCTGAGCTCTAATAGCATTCGTCTTCGAGGCAGAGAAATATTTCTTATAAAACGCTAAGGCTAGCGAATTCCAGTCAGTGATTCCATTAGCAGCTCGGTCCAGGTCTCTGTACCACTCCCTTGCAGCGTTGCGGAGTGAGAATATAAACATTGTCTCCTTCACCTGGTCCTGGGTCACACCGGTCGGCGGGGGTATAGAGCAGCAATAATCGATAAATATCTCCATGTGCTTAGATGCATCTTTATTTGCAGCTCCCCCGAATTGGCTTCTCTAAACCAAGTTGATATAAGAAGGCTTCGGTTCGAATTTTCTATCAGCTCCCGGTAATTCGAACCCCTTGTGTAGATTTGCAGCTGTCGGCTCAGAGTGACTTGCTATTGTCGCTTCTTCAGCCATCTCTAGAAAATCTGGAGAAGTGACGGTCTCAGCTGATGAAGTAGAAATAGGAGATGAAGGTGGATCCTCCTCGAACAGCTCGTTCTCGTAGTAACTAGACAGAGTACTCAGCTCTTCCTCTGTCGGCAATATCTTAGATGATCATCTCAACTCGCGCAAAGTCTTCTCAATCTCAGGATTGAACGGTACTAATTCACCACCTTGTGTCCTGCGCATAAGAGGAAACTACACAAAGACTTTGAGAATAGTCTAAGGAACAAATGTCCCTTAAACTAAGAAATAGACTAAAATAAAACAACTAAAAATTAGAACAATTGCCTCCCCGACAAAGGCGCCAAAATTTGATACCCGTCGTTGTGAGTACTAAAAATAATATTTATAATACCTATTAAAATAACAGAAGCTAGTGGTAACAGGGTCGAACCACAGAGAGGCAGATGTAATTATTAGTTGTCTAATTTCAGTCTAAGGTAACGAATGTGGGGGTTGAGTTGATTTGGTCTATAGCTAAAACAATAAAAGACAATAAACTAAATAAACGGATGAAACAGATATTAAAAAGGGTGCTAAGGGTGGTCTGTTCACTGTAGTTTCGGCGGCACCAAACTAGGTAGGTCTAAAACAAACACATGAGATGGGAAAATAAGAGGTCCTCTCGGTCCACTCTCACAAGTAACATCTTTCGATCTCGCTATAAGTCCCTAATATCACTAATACTAACTTTCGTCCCTAAAAGTGACTAAAAGGCTAAACAAACTTATCTTTCGATCTCGTTAATCTAGTCGTCTTAATTAGGTAGGCTATCTCCCTTCCCTATCTTACGATCTTTATTGAGTCGGTCAAATCCTAAACATTCAACTAGTCGCGTGCACTCGATTCGTCAAATATAGAAATTAAATTAATTAAAACGAAGCATATCTCACGAGGCCAGTCGATGGACCAAGGTAGGCGGTCGATCGACCGTGGCGCGATTTAGGGTTCCCTATTCTAATGCCGCCTACACTACAGATTCCCTACATCCTAGCACAGGGTATTTAGCTACTCATGACTACGATAAAAACAACAGTAAAATTGACTAATAAAACTACTGAATTCATGCTTGAAATAATTGAACAAACAAATAGCATAAGATGATGATTTCGGCTTTAGGAAACTAACTAGCAATTCCTATACTACAAGTGAAATAAGCAACGAGACAGAACGGAAGAATACCGAAAAGGAATCGCAGGCAAAGATCCAGAACCGAAAGCGAAAGTAATTTTCTTGAACACGGAATAATATTTAGAACCCTAATTCTCAATGCTAAACTTAAACTGAATCCAAACTCGACAAAAAGGAACCCCCTTATGCGGAAACTAAAGCTACGTTATATAGGAATACAACGTAGTTCTTATTTCCGAAAACCTAATACAATGGGCTTTAAACTTCTCGATCTTTTAATTCACGTCTGAAAGAGCGTCTTGGTCGATCGACCATGCAAGGCAGTCGATCGACTGCTCTTCGCTGAACAGTGGCTACTGGAACTCGTGGGTTGGTCGATCGACTATGGGCAATGCGTCGATCGATCAAGTAGCTGATACTTGACTTCTAACTTCTCGTGGATTTGTCTTTCGGGCCTCGAAATGCACACCAAGCTCGTTCCTTGAGCAAATACTTCATGTCAAATGCAATGCAAGATACTCGGGGACGGATTTGGCTCAATATCTACTCATTTCCGCATAAATCTGAAATATTACATAAAAATACGAAAGTAGACGAAATGGGGCAAATAGTCGCCTTAAACCACATAAATGAGCTCTGAAATGCGTGTACAATAGGGTGTAAAACATCATATAATTGACACGCATCAGGAATGTTGGCCTTGGTTTGGAAAAATTCGACTTTTGAAGAGATTGTTTGTGGTTAACCCATAACCCTGGTTTTGAGAGGTTGTGATGTTAGAAAGACCTAGGTAGTGTGATGAGACATACTTAATGATTCTTAGCCCTAGATCCTTAATAAAGTGAGTATTCTTGATTGGTGGATTTTGTGTTGTTAAGTGTGAGTTGCGTTTGTTACTAAGGCTATAGAACTTGGCTTTGTTGTTTAGGTTTGGGATTTGAGAGCCTTGGGAAGTGTAGTGAGACATGTCTTGGGATACTAGTGCTTGGTACTTGACTTTAAATGGATGGAATTGAATGGTGAAATATTTGAGAAACCCTTTCTGGGAATTTATAGCTTGGTATTCGAATCTTTGATTGAGGATTTTACTATTTTGAGAAACCCATGGTTGACACTAGTTGGATATGAGTATAGCTTTGTTGGAACTTTGACCTTGATCTTGTGGAAGTTGTTTGTGGATGTTTGAGGATTTGGAGTGGTGAAATCACACTTATAGTTGAGTACCTTGTTTTAGGGAATAGATTAGGATGAAGTAACATGAACGTTTTGAGGAAATCCTTGGGAGTTGTTGGGAAATGTGTCCTCAACAACAGTGCGATCATGTGATTTAAATATCATTATTAAATCTCATTTTAAAGAATACATTGGGAAGTATTTTTACTGTCAACTGGTCCACACATATCGGTAATGATTGGCTGACTAGAGTTTGACATTACTGTCGTGCGACGGTGGTGATCAGTTGATCCCCTAGGTCATACCTATAGGGCAACACTCTTAATTGATTATTTAATTAATCGTATAATGTTACGAGTTAATTAAATTACTTGAAAATTGACGGACGATTTTGGAAGTAAAATTTACGTGTCTCATTTAGATGAGATACGGTCTGAGTAATCGAATTGTATCTTTACTCAGATGAAATTATTGTTTAAGGAAACAATTGAAATTGAATGAATTATTATAAATACAAGTTGTTGTGATTTATAACTGGTAAAATATTTTGGTTCAAGTAATTATGAATTACTAAGTCGATTTTTGCCTATGACGTATTTTTATTAATACGTTGATTTTTAAATGTGTTAAAAATACATAGCAATTTTATGTGACATATGACATGTAACATATTGACAAATTGACAAAAATAATATGGATCCATATTATTATATAAACCCAACATAGAAGAGAATAAACCTTTCATTTTTCATCTCCATTTGCACGGTCAAAAGGGGAGTTCAAAGGTTGGCTTTTCTTATTATTTTACTTATATGTACACTAGCTTTAATTCATTCAAAGACTAAGCAAAAGTATGCTGATGTTTTAAGTGTTGGAGAAAGCATATAAACACTTACTCTTCCTCTCCTAAAACCGTGCCATTTTAGAGCATTGGTGACCATATTTTTGGTTCAATTTTCTCACAAAATTAATATTATCTAGTCTTCATAATATTGGTTTTAATTAAGAGAAAGCTTTGGGTATAAAGCCTTGGGAGAGATCCTATACTTGGGTCTTGGGTTCTTTGTTCTTCCATTTAAGGGATAGCTCAAGAACAAAAGAGAAGGAGAACTCTTTTGTGCCCATATATACCGAAATTCAATGTAAGGACATGATTTCTCCTCTATTTTATCTTTTGTTTGCATGCATAAGATCATTAGTTAATTTTATGACAAATTAAATTATACATATATGAGTATGTTGTTAGGTATAAAGATCTACCTTTCCTTCAATTGGTATCAGAGCAATGGTTGTTTGCATGCAAATCGGTTATAGTTTTTCCGAGTTATACGATTAACATATAAAACTTGTAAATTTGTGTTATTATGATATATCACCAAATTAATTCTTGCATGATAAGTTTCTGGTCCTAAAATGATTTTTAGGATTTTGGTTAATTTACGGATTTTACTGTTCATATTATATAATATTGGCATTAAAATGTGATTTTTATGATAAAAATGCCATTTTTGGACGAAAATTAGCTAAACTTCGAATTTTCCAATTCTTTTTGGATATGTTTTCACATATATTATTATTAGATGATCTGGAAAGTTTCATAATTTTATGAGTTTTTATGCTCGAAAAATGAATTTTTCATTATTAAATTCGTTTTTTGGTGAAAAATAGGTTAATATGAGATAAATTTCGATTCTGGTCATATAAATTTAGTATGTTGTCACATGCAATTTTACAAGATGTGTGTAAAATAATTGGCTATATATAAGCCTTTATGCATGATTTATGAATTTTTGATGAAAAATAGCATAAATAGTGACATTTTTAGTGAAAAATTGCTAAAACATATTTCATGACTAAGGAAAAACGTCACATGTTGCTCTTTATTATCTTTTTCAGATCTAAAATTGAAAAGTTGATGAAAATAATTTTTCTCATGATTTTATGATTATTTTGTTTAACCGCAACATTGTTTTTCCGGATAAATTTCAAAATTTTTTAACCTATGTTTTTGAACATTATGAGTGTCATGGTATTTTTCCAGAATGTTCATAAGTTTAAATTTCAAATTTTGAATTTATTTGAAATTTTTATGATTTATTTGAAGTTTATAGCATTTAATTATAATTTTAAGTCCATTATGAACAAAAATGAGTTAATTATGGTCAAATAATTAGTGAAGACTAAATTTTGAGTCCTAAACAGTTAGGGTAATTAACTTATGCATAAATATGAATTTATGTATTTTTGGTGATTGTAAAATGTTGAATCACGCAAATCCGTGAAAACCGAGTAATATATGATATTGGCAAATTTAAAGGCGATTTAGCATAAAATTGGGCATGTTCATACATATTATAATGCTGCATATTTCAATTGTTGAATGTCTTTTATTTATATAATTTTTGAATTATGTAATTTTGCTTAGTATGGCCTTAGTCTTAATTGGTATTACCCGAAATGTATGGGAATATCGATTCGGTTGTAATTTTTATTGTGATCTCGTATCACCGTCTTGTAATTTAATAGATTTATTTTATTATAGTTACAAATGTATAATAGGAATTATGTAATTCATTATGTAATTTTAATTCATTTCGGATTTCCTAAAAATGGCGATACATAAAGACGGTGTTACCTCGAGATGCGTGCCACAACCGAAGTTCCAGGGACCAATGGAGTTGGTTTCCGAATATGTAATAGTTAAACAGTTTTCTATTTCTAGGAAGGCCATACTAGGATTTTTTTATGTTTTGCATTTTATTTATGTCGCATGCATCGCTAAATCGCCATAACTAAAACATGCATAATCGAGTCCATCGACCGTGTCAATTAGAATTATCGTAGTTCACCGCTTTAGTTCACTTAAAACGTGATAGATAATAAATTGACATGACCTCTCGCTAAAACAATCAATTGAGATATAGCCTTACCAAATAGTAGAAACCATGAAAACCTATTTCGTGAGGGAGTGCACTCGGCCACACCGGGGTACAAACCTTGTTACGTAGGGGAAGTGGGTGATGAATGTCAATCCACCGAATTCATATTGATGAGGGTTTCATCGGCCACACCGTGCCCAAGTTAATGTGGGTTTGGATCATGGACACATTTATTCGAAATTTGGATTGAACTCAACAAAAGTTTTTCGATAAGGGTTTCATCGGCCACACCGTCCCCTTGTTGAATGTGTTTTGGGCTAAAGATAAATGTTAATGTAATTTTATCGACCAAGAGTTCTAAAAGTAGAATCGATTAAAGAGTTAATCCACCGAGTTATATTGATGAAGGTTTCATCGGCCACACCGTGCCTAAGTCGATATGAATTTGGGTCTTGGAATCATTTATCTAGTTGGGTAGAGGTCACTAGAAAAATGCATAAAACTTGTTACCTACAAGTATTATTAAAACGATAAATGTTAAGTTTTCACTATTCCGTTATCATATTGTTCTATTTCTTTACCACAATTCATATACGATATCATTTCGATTTTACAAAATCTCCTTTAAAACATCGTAACTAGAGACAAATATGAATTTGCTTCTAAAACCTCAAATGAACCATTGCTAAGGATCTCTTCTAAAGAGTATAGATTAAAGTTATCTATTATCAAACAGGTTTTTGATTCTAGACTAACACATCTACTTAGAATGGATTGTTTTTCATGTACTTAAAAGAATTAAGTACCTTGAAATGATTGTTTTGGTAATTAGTTTTGTCGAAATTCGTAATTGACCAAAATAATGCAACCACCTCAATGAGAGTTTTTAAGACTAAAACGAACAAATGAAGAGTGTTCTTCATGAAATCAATTTTGCTTCTCAAAGCAAAGACTCATTGAAATAAGTGGGAGCATTCTCTTAAACCGTTAAGATGAGGACGAGGTTCAAGAAGTAAAGATTATAATGGAATTGATACAAGGTAATGTTAAAAGTAAAGTTGTTGAGAATGACGATACTAAACCTATCAATCCCAACCGATATAGTTTCCATTGTCTTAAATGTTGGACACGAGAAAGGAAACTACCCCAAATTATTGAAGAATCAACAAGTTAGTTGTGGGACATCTAATGGGATCTTCTTTTTTAAATGTTTATTTGATTAAACATAAATTTTGCTAGTACCACTTCGTCAATATTAGAAACCAGTGGTGGTTTTCATCATTATGTTTGATACATAGGATGATTAGAATGTGACGACTAGCAACAATGAAGTCGAGAGATGGAGTCATTGTGTACTAAATCTAGTTTTTGGGTTTAGAGTTGTACTTAATTGTGACTATTAAGTGCATAAACTCTAAATAAGAATACAAACTTGTTAAGATACAAAAGAGGTTTCACTTTTGTGACCCTATACACCACAATTTGATGTATGGCTGGCCCATTATCAAGGTGATTATATTCTAAACCAAACTAGAATGGTATATCATGAAGATGGTGCAAGACTCAAATTGGTAACCCAAGATTAAACCTTAAATTTTGGAATGATGAACGCAAAGAGTTATCGAGCACTCTTGAAACCATTAGATTGTTAATGGTATATGCGTATCTTGTATTCAAAGCAAGATGTCTCGTTCCTTTTGGTTGAAAAGGAGATCGAGGTTGTAAATCATTGATCCAAAATAGGTTGATCATTTTCTTTTACCAACGATTTAAGTTGATGAGGTAAATAGAAAAATCTTTTGAAGAAGTTCAAAGAATTCAAGAAATCACGATTTAGTCGTGATGGGATTATCAAAGTGATGACTTTGATATAAGCCAAAGGAAATGTGATATAGTATCACAAGTTAATCTCTCTTAGCACACATTATGGAGTAATGTGTGGTTGGATAAGAAATCAAACGCTATTCGATATGCTTTGGACTTCAATCAAGTTACTTTGAGTTACTTGATCCTTTTGGGGATTTTATCATTTTTGTCTAAATTATTATTCCACTAAATAGAATCATATGAGATATGAAATGGTAAGGGTACCATGTTTGTAAGTTTTCACAAGAAACAAATGCTCATTTTTTCCCTATGATAATCACGAGTACACCGGGTTTGTGGCTCGTGAAGTCATCTTTCTAAAAATACAAGTTTATTTCTAGAAGACAGAGTGGGAGAAAATTATTCAAGAGCCACAAAGAATGTTATGTCGCAAGAAACAGGTCTTTCTTGGCTACATGAGACGTGTTGTGAATGTTATGTCGCAAGAAACAGGTCTTTCTTGGCTACATGAGACGTGTTGTGTAAAACGTTGTTTCTTTAAAACCTAGGAGGTTAAATTCGTCACTTGTTAAAGATGATGAATTCAAGCTACTTTTAAGAAAGAAAAGAGCTTATAACTTACAAAAGAAATTGTTTGATTCAAGTTGATTACTTCTAGAAAGTAATGAACATATGACTTACATAAGAGTGTTTTAAGTCACAACTCAATACAAGGCTTAGAGCCATGAAAATCCGAAACAAAAAGGCTTGATTAGTGATAAAGGGTTTTGCACTAATAAAGAGAGATTTCAAAGCAAGATTGGTTGCAAAGAGTTTTGCACTGGTTGAAATGCTTAAGTCTATTTGGATCTTCTTAGGGATTGTGTTTCATTATGAGGATATGAATACAGCAAGTGAATCTAAAACCCACTTCTTCAATAGAAGGAATGTATTCAATACATGTCATGAGTTTTATAGATTCTTACAATCCTAAGATAATGTGAAACTTAAGAGAGGGTCTTAAGTAGGACATCAATGAGTTAGAATCAATATTTTTGATCATGTTATGAAACTTTTCTCGATAAGACGAGAAGTTGTTTTTATACATGGAGTTTAGTGGGAGTTACGGAAATTTTATTTAGTCCGATATGTGGATGACATATTGATCATTGAGAATGATTTAAGACTTTTGGAGTAATATAATACATCTTTAATATCTAGATTTATGTAGATAAATCTCCGTGATATTAGCGTCAATAAGAAGTCTTATGTTGATAAGATTCATGACTGGTTCAATTAAATTGAACATATTTGATTGATTCCATTTGCTTCATTTGCGGATCAATTAAATGAGTAATGATGTATAACACTTCATATACTTTGAGTATGATGAATTGTTTTCAAAATCGAGTTTAAGAAATCTTTATCAAGTAAGCCATGAAGATTACTCTTAAGTGCTTGCAGAAGCATTAAGGAAGTAAAGCAAAGTGTTTATGATGCAATTTTGTGTAAGGGTGTTACACAAGTGACAATTGACAATTGAGATTGCGCATGGTTTCCGACAAAACCATAATCAAAACACATTAGGATGGTTAAGATACCATTGTGGCTATGATAATTAAGAAGTAGATTTTCTAGAATCGTTCTAGGCAATAAAGAACAATGAGAGATATTTATAACGGAAAATGAGTACACTTGCAATCATGAGATGTGCAAGAAGGATGAGTCCCGCACAATGTGAAAACAGTGGGAGCTATTCTTAGGCTAGAGGGCCTATGTCTTGATTGGATCTCGACACGTACTCGAAAAGTTTTGTAATGCAAATGTATACATTACAAAGGAAAACGAGGATGTAGTAAGGTTGAGTAAGGTACAAGAAGTTGATAAAACCTACTAACCAAAGCCTTCTCAAAGGCTAAACATGATGAGTCATGTCATTTCAATTGAATTGAAATGAACAACTACATACAAAGATCAAATTAGATTATAGAATATGAAATAGTAATCGGGCATTGACTATTCATATGTGATAATCGCATTTGTCGTTCGAGTTTTCTTTAAAAACTCCTTTTATACTTTGTTACATCCAAACGGGTTGTAGAGACAATTGAACCCCGTTAAAGTGAACACGGATTAACATTGTATTCGCCCATAGTCACTTGTATGAGGTGACGTCTCGAAGTGACTAGAGTGTGATGCGATTGATGGCAAGTTCAAGTGCCATACGATCATGTGAGATGACTAGTCGATCACATAGGCGGTATCTATTAAGAACATTTTGTCGGGCCTAATGACCGCTTATAGAGTTCTCGCAAATTTATATAGCCTGGTCGTGGCGAGAGCTGCTATAGTATTCAAATGAGTCGATTCTTTTGACTAAAGACTATTCTCCTAAGATGGCACGATTTGATTAACTTTGATTTGTGTTACTACGACCTTCGTAAATGGGGTCAAATGGGCATATTTTGGGTTATGATGGCTGTGGCTAGTCGAAGGGAATGAGTGCGATAGGAATTGTCCACCCCTTTGTCAGGGTTATAACAATATCTCAGGGCCACTCGAGGAGTAATGAACTGGAAATGCGTGGCCACGCTCGGAATGTATCCATGGTGGATAAATCCGGTCAATCGCTTATTCTCCAGGATCGAGGAAACCACTCTCGATATGATCACTTGCAAGTACGACACGAAAGACACCTTGCATTGAGTGGGAGATAGTAATAGGACAAGAGAATTGGTGACGCACACTTGTCGAGGACAAGTGGGAGATTGTTGGGAAATGTGTCCTCAACAACAGTGCGATCATGTGATTTAAATATCATTATTAAATCTCATTTTAAAGAATACATTGGGAAGTATTTTTACTGTCAACTGGTCCACACATATCGGTAATGATTGGCTGACTAGAGTTTGACATTACTGTCGTGCGACGGTGGTGATCAGTTGATCCCCTAGGTCATACCTATAGGGCAACACTCTTAATTGATTATTTAATTAATCGTATAATGTTACGAGTTAATTAAATTACTTGAAAATTGACGGACGATTTTGGAAGTAAAATTTACGTGTCTCATTTAGATGAGATACGGTGCGAGTAATCGAATTGTATCTTTACTCGAGATGAAATTATTGTTTAAGGAAACAATTGAAATTGAATGAATTATTATAAATACAAGTTGTTGTGATTTATAACTGGTAAAATATTTTGGTTCAAGTAATTATGAATTACTAAGTCGATTTTTGCCTATGACGTATTTTTATTAATACGTTGATTTTTAAATGTGTTAAAAATACATAGCAATTTTATGTGACATATGACATGTAACATATTGACAAATTGACAAAAATAATATGGATCCATATTATTATATAAACCCAACATAGAAGAGAATAAACCTTTCATTTTTCATCTCCATTTGCACGGTCAAAAGGGGAGTTCAAAGGTTGGCTTTTCTTATTATTTTACTTATATGTACACTAGCTTTAATTCATTCAAAGACTAAGCAAAAGTATGCTGATGTTTTAAGTGTTGGAGAAAGCATATAAACACTTACTCTTCCTCTCCTAAAACCGTGCCATTTTAGAGCATTGGTGACCATATTTTTGGTTCAATTTTCTCACAAAATTAATATTATCTAGTCTTCATAATATTGGTTTTAATTAAGAGAAAGCTTTGGGTATAAAGCCTTGGGAGAGATCCTATACTTGGGTCTTGGGTTCTTTGTTCTTCCATTTAAGGGATAGCTCAAGAACAAAAGAGAAGGAGAACTCTTTTGTGCCCATATATACCGAAATTCAATGTAAGGACATGATTTCTCCTCTATTTTATCTTTTGTTTGCATGCATAAGATCATTAGTTAATTTTATGACAAATTAAATTATACATATATGAGTATGTTGTTAGGTATAAAGATCTACCTTTCCTTCAGGAGTGATGTGGTTATAAGTTTTGATGCTAAGAAGTTTTCGGAACCGCTTAGGTTGATGTTGTTGTGTGAGATTTGAGTACCTGACGTTTCCTTGTTGTCTAATTTCCTTTCTTCTTTGACCATAAGCGTTACCGTTCATACCTCCTTTCCTCGCTTCATCTTGCTCATGATCTTGAATTAGCCGTCGTGGTACATGCCTTGAAGAAATGAAGGCATTACCTTATTGGAGTTCATTGCCGCATTTATACCAATCATACGAGTTTGAGGTGTATCTTTACCCAGAAAGAATTGAATATGAGGCAAAGAAGATGGCTAGAGTTGGTGAATGATTATGATGCCGAGTTGATTTATCATGAAGGGAAAGCAAATGTGGTGGCCGATGCTTTGAGTAGGAAGACTAGTCACTCTTTGAGCACTATCCGTGTGTTTCCTGATGAACTTACCACGGAATTTCAAAAGTTAGGGATAAGCCTTGTTGGGAAGGGCTTTGACTATCTTAGTGCCTTGAGTGCAGAACCCGACTTTTACCGTGAGATCTGTACTTGCCTACCTGAGGATGCTACTTTCAAGTCCATTCAAGCAAAAATCCAACTTGGGCAAGCTAAGGATTGTGTGGTGGATAGTGATGGATACCTTCGTTACCAAGGTAGGATGTATGTTCCGAGAGTAGCCGAGTTGAGGAAGAAGATCCTTGATGAAGCTCACCTTTCTCCTTACTCTATTCATCCTTGTGGTGACAAGATGTATAAAGACTTGAGAGTACAGTTTTGGTGGTCTAGGATGAAGAGTGATGTCCTAGAGTATGTTAGCAAGTGTCTTACCTGTCAGAAAGTGAAGATTGAGCATTAGAAACCCGGGGGTTTGCTACAACCTTTGGATGTTCCCCTTTGGAAATGGGAGTCCATCTCCATGGACTTTGTGATGGCTTTATCTAAGACTGCTAGCGGAAAGATGCGGTTTGGGTGGTTGTGGATCGACTGACCAAGTGTGCTAGATTTATGCCTATCAAGGAGACATGGATCTTAGTTGTCCTTGCTGAGGTCTATGTGAGGGAGATAGTACGCTACCATGGAGTGCCTAAGGATATATTTCAGATCGTGACCCTAGATTCTGTTCCCGTTTCCGGACTGCTTTGCAAGAAGCCATGGGTAGTAGGCTACTGATGAGTACCGCTTTTCATGCCGCTACAGATGGGCAGACTAAGAGGACTATCCAGACTTTAGAGGACCTTCTCTATGCTTGTGCTTTAGACTTCCACACTTCTTGGGAGAAATGTTTACCTCTATCAAAATGTCACCTTATGAGGCTTTGTACGGTAGGAAGTGCCGTAGTCCTGTCTGTTGGGATCAGGTCCAAGATGCTCATGTGTTGGGACCCAATTTGATGACTGAGACCATCAATCAGGTTCAGATCATTCGAGAGCGTATGAAAGCCGCTCAAGGCCGACAGAAATCTTATGCCGATGTCCGTCGTCGACCACTTGCCTTTGAGGTTGATGATCGGGTATTCCTTAAGGTGTCACCTATGAAAGGGGTGAAACGTTTTGGTGTGAAAGGAAAGTTGAGTCCCAAATACATTGGACCTTTCCGTGTGCTTCAGAAGATTGGTCCCGTTGCTTACCGTTTAGAGGTGCTCCCGAATTTGAGCAAGGTTCATGATGTCTTCCATGTATCTCAGTTGAGGAAGTACATTAGTGATCCGAGCCATGTCATTCAAGAAGAAATCCCAGATTTGGAACCTAACTTGGCTTTGGAAGAAAGGTCGATCCGAATTCTCGAAAGGTCAAACAAGCAACTTAGAAACAAAGTTGTGCCCCTAGTTCGTATACTTTGGCGTTGTGGAAATGTCGAAGATGAAACTTGGGAGCCTAAATCTTCTATGTTAGCTAAATATCCCGAACTTTTCTCGTGAGGTAATTCTCTTTCCTTTTTCTAATTACTGTGAGTTTTAGCTATCCTTTCGAGTGTTCCTCTCCTTCTCTTAAATACTCTCCGCGTTAGTAATCCTTGCTTAGTTGTTTAAAAGTCGTAGTTAGAGTTTGGTCATAGCTAGTGGAGTTATTATCCTTTTTATAGAGTTTCGAACTAAAGATTTTTGAAAATGTTTTAATGTTTTCCACTGGTTTTAACGTCAATGAGTGGTAAAGCCCGTTATTGGAGACGTCCGATAATTGGTTTTCTCAATTGTTGGTGTAAAAATATATTATATATTTTTATGTCTTTGATTTGGAATGTTGATGTTCTTGAACGGCCGACGAGGATATTCCGTTCCATTGAAAAGACACTTATATTCTATACGTTCATATTTGGAAGATTCTGTTTACTTGATTTTAAAGAGATAGACCTACATATATACAATGTTCCTTCTTCTAAGTTTCGGGGACGAAACTTCTTAAAAGGAGGGATGTTTGTAACACCCCGTAAATTTGAAGACCTTTATTATATTTTAAAAGTAATATTTTAATCTATTTTAATCTATTTTAATCTATTTTAATTTAATATTAATTTATTTGAAATAAAATTTATTTGATAAAATATAATCTTATTTTATTTTGAAGAAATATAATTATTTTTGATAGTTTAGAAATGTTTAAAAGTGATTTAAACTATATTTAAACCTTTTCCTTTGATAAAATAGATTTCGGATAAAAGTCGTAAAATTGGGATTTTCCCATTTCTTACGGTCGTTGGGTAAACGAGTTTGGATATTCGGCATATGAGTACTTAATCTTTTAGTAAAATCGTGTTTAATAATTTTAATATTCTCGGAAATCGCGTTCGACGAATATTTCTAATTACCGTCGAAGCAAACCCCAAAACGTAAACAAATGACCCATCTCCCCATGCCTTTTGGCTGGCCACCTACCCTCCATTGTCCCCTCTTTCAATTCTCATTTCCTCCATAATTCACTCTCTCTCTTCCTTTAATCAAACATCAAATTCATCTCAAAAATCCTCCTTACAATCCCTAAATCCACCATAAATCCCTCATTTCTCAACCAAATCTCATAAAAATTATATATTCGGAATCCTCTCTTCAATCCTCATCTACTAGTAAGCTTTATTTTCATTTCCCCCAATTTTGTTTTAAGGCTCATCTTTTAGGGTTTTCGAATTTAAACTTAATAATTGTGTTTTTGCTGTTCTTATAGGTGAAGAATTTGAAGATGAGTTAGGTGACTCATATGTGGTTGAAGACGAAGAATAATTTTGGGTTTTAGAAGCTTTCTCAAGTTATTACTTGTCTCTTTGCTAGCTTAAGGTAACTATTCCGAGTTACTCGATGAATTAATGTCACATTAGTAGTTGTATTTGTTGTATGTTGTTGTTTGTTGTCGTTTGTTGTTGTTTGCTGTTGTTTGAGACGATCTTGTTGATAAATGAATGAATGGAGTAAGATGAGTATGCTTATGTTTAATTTATGTTACCCATTTGTATTATTGTTTGGAACAAATTTGGATGAGGAATTATGTGTTGTGACAAGTCCGTGTTTTGGCTGGAACGCGTCAGTACCAGACCGAGACAGTTTCCAATGTTTCCAAAAATATGACAGATTGAACGGCATCGAAAAATTAGGTGGTTTAGCCACTTGAATCACTCAATTCGGAGTCCGTATGAGTAAATGGCGTCGTTTTATCGATTAAAAATTTATAGAAAAGTTTACCCTTGTGTGAGACGGTTATTTGTGCTATTTTATCATGCGAGAATTTTGTGGAATTAGTTATTTTGTAAGTTGGAATATATTTCCTTTTGTTAATAGTTTTTCACATGATAGAAATTGGAAATGGTATGAGAATGATATTGTGATGAATTTTGTGATTTGGGCCAAAGTAGGCCAATACTCTGAGCTGGGCCAGATTGACCGAACGAGTTTGGTCAAACTAGGTTTAAACCGGTCAGCCTCGATTTGACCGATGACCCGTCGCGGGACTCGGGTCGAGGATTTGTCTTTGAGTATGATTATCTTTTCATATGTTGGTTGTTGGATGAATTGGTTGCCTTATACTTGAGTCTTGTTGCCTCTTTGCCATTTTAGCTTGTTCTCATGGATTATGGTACTGTTGGTTAGCTGGAATTTGGATTATTATTGATATTGGAGATATTGTTGGATTGTCAGCTGAATATGCTCTTGCGTAGCCTTTCATATGCTAGGGTGTGTATGATCATTTGTGTGTTTAAGTTTGGACTCTTTGCCCCTCTTATGGTTAATTGTGTGTCCTACTTGTCTTGTGTGGTGTGGGCTAAAGTATTCAAGCTGGGACGAGGTCCTAGGTGAGTATTTCGGCCTTCATCATAGATAGGCCATTATAGTCTTTGACGAGTATATGTTCATCGCTTAATAGCCTTTGTGTCTTAGCTTGGTGGGTTTATATCCAAGTTAGGGCATGACCTCCTGACGTACTCTTAGAAGTATGTGGTCAACTTAAGTACTAGCCAACCCTTTGGTGGACTCCTTAGGGGTACTCATGTGGTGTTATCATGGGTCTTGGATGCGGTAGTTTTCCGCATGTCGCTAGGTCTACGCAGGTTTAGGACTAGGGTGTTTACCTTACCTCGTGGTATAGACTCGAGTTACAGAGTGACTATTGACGGTACTAGGAACTTATTCCTGTCTCTAGATATATTGTCCTTTCTTGTTTGATCATTCTATGAATCATAGAAGGTGAGATGCAAGCCGGCTATGGTTAATAGAGTTTGGATTCCCGGATGTTATGTGATTCACATGATAGTGTAGTATGAGTCGGTCTAGTATTCACATGCTAGGACTTGGTGTTTTTATATTGTTGTTCACATGATAAGCACGATTGTTTAGCATCTATATGCTAAGGCTATGTGTTATTCATATTCATATTCTTATGTTTACATGTTATATTAATTATGACATTTCGTGGCTAGGAGAACTCGGAGTTACTCCCCACTGACTGTGGCTTTCGTATTTGTTTAAAATGCGATTGACAGGTAGGTGATGCATATATGGGGTACATGGACGAGCTAGCGAGCAAAGTAACCTTGGGACCTAGATTGGCTTTATTTTATTGTGACCCTTAAACACTTTTTATGTCATATACTTTTTAGGGACATATGTCTCCCTTTTTCATATTTGGGTTGTATTACTTTGTTTCGCGACTTTAGCGATGTTTTATTTATGAGTTTTACTTTAGACCTTGCATGTTTAACACCTTCCCATTTGGATATTTTTATAACAGGTTCAGGTTTCGTTTTCAATTTTAAAAATTACAGGTTTTTACCCAAATGAACCTATTACAAACATATCCATGCAGTTTTTATCTAGAATTATGTGTTTACTTTTCCGCAATGAATGAGCGTGTCACAGTAGATTGTAACACCCCACGGTAATTGAAGAGGTCCAGTGATAGGCTTAAATGACTAGTGCTTAAAGGGATTGAATGTACTACTCATATCAACAAAGTTCACTTTCTTTTATGGTCATCCATGCGAAAGAACTCCAAAGTTAAGCGTGCTTGACTGAGAGTAGTCTTAGGATGGGTGACCTCCTGGGAAGGTTTCCGGGATGCGCATGAGTGAGGATAAAATGCACTGTAAAGGACCCGTGTTGTTCTGTGGGCCATGTACACAGCCTGGTGAGCTATCACAAGTAACCGCTCCCGACCCGGTTTGGGCCGGGGTGTTACAAGTGGTATCAGAGCAACCTTGCGACCGTGTGGTGATCGGAGGCAGTTGTTATACGCTCCTGGAGGCAGTGGTTATACGCTCCATTGTGATCACACACCTAGCGGGGGATGATTCTGGGTTAGGGGTTATGCTCTCAGGCGCAACGAGGACGTTGCGTTCTTCAAGTGGGGGTGACTATAACACCCCACGGTAATTGAAGAGGTCCAGTGATAGGCTTAAATGACTAGTGCTTAAAGGGATTGAATATACTACTCATATCAACAAAGTTCACTTTCTTTTATGGTCATCCATGCGAAAGAACTCCAAAGTTAAGCGTGCTTGACTGAGAGTAGTCTTAGGATGGGTGACCTCCTGGGAAGGTTTCCGGGATGCGCATGAGTGAGGACAAAATGCGCTGTAAAGGACCCGTGTTGATCTGTGGGCCATGTACACAGCCTGGTGAGCTATCACAAGTAACCGCTCCCAACCCGGTTTGGGCCGGGGTGTTATAACATAATCCTTAGAAGTTATAACCCATTAGTAATATTGAGAATCTTCTTGATGCAAAGCCCTGGTTCAAAAGGTTGGTCACTAGATTTAGATTAAAAATCAGCACATAAAACTCCAAATCATCTATCGTTGGAAAAAAAGAGTAATATTGTAGAGAATAAAAGAACTTACGTTTTTGGTTTCATTTGGGCACCCATCTTTCAAAAAACAGAAGAAAAGAAGTCGAATGAAGAAATAACGACTTTTGTTTCTTGGTAGACATGAAGCTATATCTCCGGATTTGTCATTACTTCTTAACTTGTAAGATTAACAGGCAAAAAAGGCAAGTCATTTAACTTCTTCAATATATACTTACATATATAAGAATCTTTATGTTTGTTTCATGGAAACTTACAAACTGTATTCGCTATCAGTGATATTGGCAAGCCGAAGAACTGTGAAGGATACCACATTTTTTACGTATGTATCTGCTATAGAATTGGGCTTCTTGTTAGACACAACTGTAATTTGCTTGGATGTCCTAGCACGGGATAGAGCTACGTACAACTGTCTACGTGAGAAGCAAGGCTTAGGGAGGTACACAGCCACTTGGCTCAGAGTCTGACCTTGTGATTTGTTTATTGTCATTGCAAAGCTAAGCTTCAATGGAAACTGATTCCTCTGGAATTGAAATGGATAGTTATCTGACGTTGATGGCCGCAACTTTACCCGTGGAATGAAAACATGCTCCCCTTTATGATGGCCAACTGTTATGATGCATTCAATTAAGTTAGGGAAAAAATGTATGCAAAGTAGTCGTGTTCCGTTACAGAGGCCAAATGATGGGAGTATGTTCCGTAACAGTATAACCGGACAATTCTCCTTTAAGACAAGCTCGTGCGGACTCATGCCTCCCGGACAAAGTTTGTTAACAAACTCAGCAGGATATATATTACACTTGTCGTCTAGGACTGTGTCATAGCTCTTGTACGTTACAACTTCTCCTGGAAATTTGTTTATCAACACAGAGTGGATTGCATCGATGATACCGTCGTAGAGTACCAAAGATAAATTTATAGTCCAAACTACTACTATAGTTAGTGGCAGTCAGGGTCGAACCACAGAAAGGCGATGCAATTTATAGTTGTCTAATTCTAGTCTAAGGTAACAATTGTGAGGGGGATTTGATTTGAGTTGATCTATAACTACAGGCAACAAATGAAAAGTAAACTAAGCTAATGGATGAAATCAAATATTAAAAGGGTGCTAAGATGGTCAGTTCACTATAGATTCGGCGGCAGTATCCTAGTTTAAGTCTGAAATAAACACATGAGACGGGAAAATAAGAAGTCCTCTCGGTCCATTCTTAACAGGTAGCATCTTTCGATCTCGCTACAGGTCCCTAATATCACTAATGCTAACTTTCATCCTGAAAGTGATTTAAAAGTCTAAATTAACTTGTCTCTCGATCTTATTAATTTAGCCGTCTTAATTAGGCAGTCTATTTTCCTCCCCTATCTTTCGATCTTACTGGGTCGGTCAATTCCTAAGCATTCAACTAGTCGCGTGCACTCGATTCGTCAAAAATAGCAATTAAATTAATTAAAACGAAACTGATCTCACGTGGCCAGTCGATCGACCAGGGTATGCGGTCAATCGACCATGGCGCGATTCAGGTATACTATTCTACACCGCCTACTTCTACAGATTCCCTACATCCTAGCACAGGGCATTTAGCTACTCATGTTTACGATAAAAACAACAACAACAAGATTAACGAATAAAGATACTGAATTCGTGATTAAATTTACTAAATGAACAATTAACATAAAATGACAATTGGCTTTGGGAATTCTAACCTAACAATTCTAGCTATGGAAAAATTAAAGCAGTAAACTGAATAATAGAACAGAAGAATACCGTATGAAAACAGGAGGAAGAATCAAAAGTACAAACGAAAATAAACCAACAAAACCGATTGTATTGAATGATTAAGAAATCTAATGCTAAACTTGAACGCAAATCCTAATTGTTTTTCTCAAACTGATGATATATGACTTGATGATTATTCTGAAAAACCAGGTTACGTTATATAGAAATATTACGCAACTCTTATTCCTAAACCTAATTATAATGGGCTTCGGAATTCTCGTTCTATTAATTCACGTCAGAATTAACGGCTTGGTCGATCGACCACTAGGTCCGGTCGATCGATCGACTGACTTTGTCACGGGAGCTCTTTGGAAGTCGTGCTCTGGTCGATCGACCAGAGGCATCGGTCGATCGACCACTGTAGCTGGTAGTCGTTTCTAAATTCTTCATAAAGTTGTCTTTCAGGCCTTAAAACGCGCACCAAGTTCATTTCTCAAGTCACTACTTCATGTCAAATAAAATGCCAAGTACTTGGGGACGAATTTAGCTTGATTTCTACTTATTTCCGCATAAATCTGCAATATTACATAAAAATACGAAAGTAGACAAAATGGGGCAAATAGTAGCATAAACTACATAAATGAGCTCTGAAATGCGTGTAAAGGGGGTGAAAAACATCATATAAATGACACGCATCAATCGACATCGTCATTGATTGGTGTTAGGATTGCGCGAGTCGTAAAAATGTCTGAATTAAATTCAGTGACATTAAGCTCTGGAAATGCAACACTTGTTATTTCATTTATAGGATCTGGCCCACCTTCTGAAGAACGCCGAACAATCTCACTTGGGAGTTGTACAAATTCATTTTCTTTTGTTTGCAATTCTCCATTTCCTAGAGCCAATTAGAATCTAGAGTAGTCAGGATCTTCCCATGCTCGCATATTTTCAGTTAATCGGAATTTGATAAACCCTGACCAGAATATGGAGTTAACTAAGCTAGCTTCTACTGCTTCTCGTTGGGTTTTATGAGGAATTACTGGCAGTACTTATCGGAAATCTCCACCAAAAACAATGATTTTACCTCCAAACACAAGTTCAGGATGGCACAAATCTCGAAGCAATAGATCAAGAGCTTCAACGTTAGCTTTTTTCGCCATTGAAGCTTCATCCCATATAATTAGACTGGTTTCTCTTATTAATGCAGCAAGGCTGCTTTGCTTTGGTACATCGCATGTCAGCGATCCATCAGTGTCAAGACGAAGTTTAAATCGAGAGTGTGTTGTTCTTCCCGAATGTATATAAGCAGCAGCTATGCCAGAAGTACTTCTGCATATAATGCATATAATGCAATATAGAGGAAAGTTTTACCCGTACCCCCCGGGCCATCAATAAAAAATGCTCCAGGCTTTCCTTCTTTTACATGAGTCACTATACTGTCAAATGCTTCCTTTTTCTTAGCATTTAACATATAGCAACAATCAATACACTCCTGGGGAATAGGACTATCAAGTGCGTCGATAATGTCCTTTGTTCTTCGGATTTCATCATCTTCAAATGCTACTAAGTTCTCTAAGTTGAAACTCTTTAAATATTTACCCATTGCTTCCAGAGAGTTTTCAACGGAAGAAGCCGTGAGATGACTTACTTTATTGGGTTCATTTGGAAATTTATGTTGGAAATTCTGAGACAAATGTGGGTAGTATTTTGTCCACAGGTCAGCTGGATCTTTTGGTTGGCAAAAAATGAGCAACACTGCAAAAAGATGTCTCAAGGCACAAGGCATCTGAACAGTCCATGCTTCGGTTAAACACATATCAACTGTGTTGTCTTCTTCAATTAAGTGACGTTGCAACCCAGCCTCTTGAAATGTTGTGTATGTATGTCCATTAACAGTGCGCAAATCTTCAAAAGACTTAGGTCCGCGTACCTGAAGAAGTAGTATTCTGAGAAAGTAACGTTCCCCTTCGGAAGGTGAAACAAAAACAATCCTGCCAATGACCACAAGTTTTGTTCTCCTCTTGAACCACCTTTTCTGTCCCTTATCCCACCTAAATTTCTTTGTAAAGTTACCATATGTCAATTGTTCAGCACCTTCCTTTGAATTTTATGCAAAAAACTCTATAAGAAGAGTTCGAGCACGTTTCTCATTGGCAATAACTGTTTCTAAATTTTCCTCCATGTTCAAGCGCAATGACTGCATATTTTGCAAATGCACAGGCAACACAAAAACAGGTGGTTGTGCTTCAAACAAATCGAATCCATAAATACGCCACATTGCTTCGCATGGTGAAACCCATCTACCAGATTGATATTGCTCAATTTCATCAACAGGTTTGGGGTCGCTGCTTCGCACAACATTGAAAGAGATTTTATCATGCCCTTTGTATACATATTTGTATAAATATTTAACAGCTTCAATTGTTGAGCATACTTCCACATTCAAATGATAATCGAACATTGATAATAAATATGTGTTATATGGTATAACCCACCTGTTGTCCAATTTTTCCTTACGAACAACTGCAGTTTGTCCATCATTTCGTCTTCTATATTCTGGATAGCCATCTGAATTGGTCGTCATCTCATTTGTGAAGCTCTTTGGGTAGTTGTATTTACACCGACCCATACTGGTTTTTTCTTCATGCATTGGTATTCAGGATTGAATTTACCACAAGGCCCATGCATCATATGTTTCAACACTAATGCACGTAAGGTTGGATTTCCTGAATTAGGTATTTCAGTTGATACAAATTTATCGAAAGTATCAGGTGAGTTAAGCTTGTAGGCTGGCTTTAGGATGAGCAACATGTGCGCGTGTGGGAGCCCCCTCTTCTGGAATTCAACCACATAAATGAAAGCTGCAACTTCTCCAAATATATGTTTCTCCATTATCTGTTTCTTTAGAGCTATTAACTTAGCATGAAAAACCCTTACTACAATATCAGGCCGATTTTTAGCTTCTTCTCCAGGTCCAAGTTGCTCTTTAATTTCTGGCCAGCTTGCATTACATGTCATTGTTAGAAACAGATCAGGTTTTCCATAATCATGAACAAGTGACATAGCATTGAGATATCTTTTTTTAATGTCACGTGGTCCACCTATATAGGTTGGCGGCAAAATAACCTTGCGTCCAACATTAGCAGCACAACACTCTCCAGCATCCACAGTATCTAATATACCTTGATACAATTCAGCCCGAATGGTTTCCTGATTATTTCTCAAGAAATCCAGTCTTGTATTTTTAACTTTCACATACATATCAACAACATATTGCTGGAGACATCGACCCGCCCTTAATAGCATATTCCCAGGTCTATTTTGCAACTTGTAACAATAATATTCCCGGCAAGAAATCTGCTTTTCATCTTCATCATGTGTTGTTGTCGTACCTATCAACAGAGGAATATTTAATTATAATTATAATATAAAAGTGTACATATTTAATGAATATAGTTTCATAAATAAATGACAAGGAAAAGTCAATATGCTCACGTGTTTCTTCGGCTTCTAAAAGGGCCTCAACACTTTCAACAGAAGCTGAAAGTGGTGTTGGTTGAGTGTTAACAGGTTGAATTTGCGGTTTTTTTTTTTTTAACCCTTGTGTCCATCCGGATTCACCAGAGGGAAACAAAAGTGGGTATAGCAATGGATCATAGCAACCGTAATAATGCATGATCCTGTGACTGTCATTTTCCTTTCCAGAGAATGAAATGTGGGGTCCTTCAGATAGACTTGATAAAGAGCTATCAGACCAAATCACAGCAACTTCATCAGAAGAAGGTGCGTTATAGACATTTTGGTCTGCACGAGGATTTTTGTTTATCAAAATTTATGTGGTCTCATCTACACTTATATCTTTCAGTGACCGAAAGAACCGTGCATATGGATTTGTCTGTGTCACACGCATAAGGATATCTATAACATCTTGCCTTAATTTAGACAAACAATTAGCACGGTTTTCAGCCTCGTGTTGGCCATCATAAAAATAAAGTTGCAGATACCTTGGTTTACCATCGGTAGGTAATAAATTAGGTACATGATAATACATTTATCCTTGGAGTTTGAAAAAATAAATGCCTTTTTCGGTTTGGGCGTCAAAGTCTCCACCAATAGAGCTAAAAGCAAATAAATTATTGTACACCCTATCATACTTGTGAAAATGTATTGCATCCTCCGTATTGGCAGTATATAATCTTGCCAATTCAGAAGGATATTCATGTTGAGGAATTTGTATAGTACCATCTCCACAACAAAAGTTTTTGGTCTCAAATCCAATTTTATATGCCAAGCATTTCTGGCATTGCTGAAGAGATGGCAATCGCAAAGGTGCCCGAGGCAAAGGCTGGCCTATGGTTGTAATAGGTATTCCTAATGGAAAGCCAAAATAAATTACATTGGCAAAAATAAATAACATGTCGAGGAATAAATAATAAAAACCAGATTAAGAAATAAGTATAAAAGAGACACTGCAAATCAACCATGAAAAGGACTACAACTTACTATTAATCTGAGTTATAGGATGCCTTGTCCGAGGTTTTTTAGGTTGTCTAGCAACAACGCCACCCATTCCGCTTTACAAGAACAAAAGAAACAAAACGTTAAAACTGATTAGTAAAACAACCATTACCCATTAGAAAAATGGAACTTACACAGATGTCGGTACTTGTGACTGTAAGGAAGCTTGGCGCAAACGTTTAGGCCTACCCATCGCCACTGTCTCTGTATAATAAGGAAAAGTATCTACATTTTGCAATATAAATGTTGTCAAAAATCTCAAAGTTGTGAATGCTATTTCTATTCTCTTCTTAGATAGATAATGATAAAACATTAATAATATAGTCTATTGTAATTTTTTTGGCTCTTAAATGTGTAATCTTACCCATCAAAGTAACTTTTACCAGCACTTGAGGCTTGTATTTTTCTGAATTTTCGATCAAATAATATGATGCTGTGAAGGATAACAGGCAGCTAATCCAAAATTTAAATGAAATTTTGTTTATTAAAGAAACTTATGTAAACCATTAATATCATGGAAACAGAAGCATTTAGCATAAATCATATTCTAGAAGGGATAGCATAATTTACAAATATCCATACACATGTACAAGCAAATTTTCATTTAATATTACATAAGAAAATTACATTCAGAACTTTTCAAAAACAGCAAAATAATTCCTGTTTCTGAAATGTTCATAAGAGTAGTGTACATGAACACAAGATCTTACATCAAAGATGCCTAAGTAAAAACAAAATGGCATAATTACATTATGCTATAAGAACACCCAATACCTAGGTTATATAGCTTAACAACATTCTAGGGTAGCTAAGACATTGCTAAATGCATAAGCAGTTTACTTATGCTTAAGCAAAAACAAAAAGGCCTAAATACATTATTCTAGGATAACAACCAGTACCTAGGTTTTATAGTTGAACACTATTCTAACGTAGCAAATTCCTGGGAAAGTGCCTAAGTAGTGTAGTTATATTTTGCCCTTTTGAAAACTGGAGACAGCGCTTAAGGAACCTTGAAATTTTGTCTCTGTCCATTTTCCATTTTGTTCCTAATAGACAGCAGCATTGACGATCAATTCAAGGTCCTTTTTTTAGGTGGAACTGGAACTGAAATCATAGTAGGAATCTTAAGCTCTTGCTCTTTTGATTTGGAACATTTATGCACAGGTAGCAATCTTGAAGTTGCAGTTGCAAGTTCCAGTCCTAAAAAGCGCTCTTTTGCAGCTATGTAACTTTCCATTTCTAGAGCACATAAGATAGCCGCATATGCTGTGAGTCTTAGATTATAATTTGCATCGATAATTTCCAGGTTGTACAAAGGTATGAGAAACTCAATTACTTGTTTGGCCAAGCTATTCTTTGCATCCTCAATATGATCACAGCAAATACTGTAAAATGTTTTACTGTTGTAGCCGTCTTTTGCATAAGTGATCATGACCCAAGCAGTATATTTAGAGCGACCATGCGAAACTATTTCTAATTCAGAACTTTCAATGCCACATTTGCTTACAATCAACCTGAATATAGCTGTGTAATCTATAATCACCGGTTCACTACCAATAGGTGCACCCCTACCTAGCTTCTCAATTAAGGGAACACCTACAAATCCCTTACTAAGATGACGTATTTCTTGACGTTTTAACTTGTACAGACCAGCACACCGCTCATATTCGCGCCTTTTCAAAACAGATATATCTTCAACCCACACATTAAACCTATCCATTAAATCTTTAACAGCAAATTGTGCAGCTTTTTCACAAGATTTTTCTAAGCTTGAAGATGGGCCACCTACAAAAGTGTACACTCCTGGCCCACTATCAGGGAAAACTAACACAGCTGCATTGTTTTTTTGGATATCTAAGAACTCATATTTCGGGGCAGGAAAGTGAAGGTATTGAGTAATCTGCAATAGCAAAGGTTGGAAAGGGATCACTATTTGTGTAGCCTGATCTGATCCAGACATTTCCATACCCCTCTTAATATGTGCAGTTGTGCAACCGCGTAGCATCAACTGCATGAAAAAATTGCTAAGTATTTTAGAATTTCCAACTACTACATATATCTATCTACATGCTTACATTTTACTGACAAAGTAACTTTATACGTTAGAAAAGAAGTGGTGATCTAAGCACTATCGACTAAAGTAAATAGTATATAGAATTTACTACTTTTACATCGTCGTCTAACAAGCAACAACTACCTCCACTTTAAAACACCAAAATAAAAAAACATTAAGGATTATGGTATTTCTAATTTCGTCAATATGCATTATCATAAAAAAAAGGGTAATCTAATCACTATGAATTAAAGTTAATTGTATGTAAATAGACAACACTTTTGCAAAAACACTTAATAACCAGTAATTAACTTCACTTGTAAAGACCACAATAACCAACATGTAAACCTTTACACTGTCTTTCAATCATTAACAAATAAACATAATATAATCTACACTACTTTTGCATGCACACATAACAGTAATAAAACAATAATTAAAAGGATTGTCCTTCAATCATTAACAAATAAACATAATATAATCTACACTACTTTTGCATGCACACATAACAGTAATAAAATAACAATTAAAACGACCTATACTGTGTGGAATAGAAATTTAGAAATTGTTGAATGGCACCAGTGATCCTCAAAACCAACATGCATGCATATTGACAAACCCAATTTAAAATAAGAAACCTATAAGTTGTAAGGAAGATACCTTTGAACTGGACGATAGCACTGGCTCCAAATTCTGGCAAGCAATATTGACCTTGAACATCAAATGAACAAACTCAATGTTAAAAAGATAGGCATATTCCTATATATATAGGATAAGAAATATTGATATACTAAAACACCTAATTAAAACTCTTATCAACTACAAAACATATATATATATATATATATATATATATATATATATATATATATATATATATATAACAATAGACAATAGACAATAATTAGTGGCCTGCCATGTGAACAGTGGTTGATTACTATTCAGGATCATATGAGAACCACTAGGATGATGAGAACCATGAGAACCACTAATAATACTACTAATATTAACATTACTAATTAATATTACTAATAATATTACAACTTTACGCGCTCAACTCCCCAAACCCTTCAATTTCATTCATTTCCTAATTTTCTCTTTCTCACTCATCTTCTTCTCTCTCTACGACCCTCATCATCCCCGTTTCCGATCGTCGCCATTTCCGTTCGTCTTCTCCGATCGTCCGCCGCTCATCTCTATCCTACCTTCATCGTTTCCGATCATCATCGCTTCTCATATTACGTTCAATCCATTCATCGGGGAGCATTTTCGCGAGATTTATCAATCTCATTCCTACAAATTCGTACTATGCTTGAATAATGGTGATTGTACTGTAATTTTATCATGCATGTATTTTTTCCTTCGACATTCATCAATTCCCCCGACATTCATCAATTCATATTAAACTATTAACCCTAATTTCCAGTAATTTCCCTAATTAAGGTCTTTTAATTGTTATTCTATAATGAATTCTTAGATTCGGAAGAAAAATTGAGTTTTAATGTATTGAAAACATTTGCATAGAAAATCAGAGTTTATACGTTGCTTATAGTTTAGCGATTTCTGCATTTTTGTTCTGATTGCATGTTCAAGTAATTTTTAATAATTGAATTTGCGGATTTGTGAGTTTTTATTCTGATTGCATGTTCAAGTACTTTTAAATAATTGAATTTGCGTATTTTGTGAGGGTCTTTTGGTTTTAAATGATCTATATTGTTTGGATCTGAAAGAATAGTCGAGTTGCTTGTTGTTTTCAGTATTTTTTAGCCAAGTAAGCTGAGGTTTTAGGATACCCGTCCTCTGTCCGTGCATGAAATAAGGTCCAGCGTGCATAAAATAGGGTTCAATGTGCATCAAATAACGCCTTGTCCGCATCAAACACGGCGTCACTTTAAAATTAGCAGTAGGTTCATTGTCGATAAGGTGCCAATGCTTAATTAGTAGAGGGCCCTTGACTCGGAAAATCTGCATATTTTCCAAAATCTAAATGCTCTCGGTTGTGCATTGGCGTCGAAATTTCTATTTTCACTGTGTTAACATCGGTCAATACGTTCACGGATATGAGGCGAAAAGACTCTGTTGCAAGGAAGAAAAGCACACCAGTCAAAATTACACAAATAAAAGGAGGTAGATCAGTGAAAGATTATTTCCCACCAAACCCAACAAATTCAACTCTAAATGATGCTGTTGACCAAAGTATGTTGTAAGAAAATCTGCATAGTTTGTCTGTTTTTATGTTTCATCCCTTCCTTACCGCAAAATAATGATAGACTACATTTTAATGCTCTCTCTAAACTTGGATGCAATACCTGTATTGCTTGCTTAATGTGATATTTCCTGAATTTATCTTAGTGTTTTTCTGCATGCTTTATGTGATTTTCAAATGACGAACTGCTTGTACTCTTTTCCTTACTTGTTCCTATTTCTAGTTTTTTCATTCGAGAGTTCAATTTGTGATGCTTGTAGGTCATTCTCTTACTGGTCAACTAGTTATACATAGCCAAGTATGGCCAATTGGTGCAAAGGGTGGGTAGTCAATATTTATGAAGAAGATAAAGCACTTTTTGTCAAGAATTACGTAAGAGAAAAAAAAGAGGCTATGGGTTTGTCATTTTCTCCCTTAGACAAAGTTCAGCTTACCGACAACTGTTATCAAGCCCAACTTGATGATGTTTTCAATAATCAAGATCTAGTGACTAACATATTTAACCAACTAGATTTTAACGAAGATAAGGCAAATATGGCGTTGGTCTGTAGGAATTGGTCTCAGCTTTTCCTCATACACCCAACTGCACCTCGCATTGAACATGCTTATGGCATTTCTCTACGGACCAATGATATCAATGGTGTAAGAATTGTCCGTAGGGGTCCTAAAATAATTTATAAAAGATGCAAATGCTTTATGACTGAAGATTTGGCAGCTAAATTGCTCCTACATCATCAACAAGAGAAAAATATTTTCCAAAGAGAACATCTTAATGCTCTTGATGATGCTGAACGTGCACATGTGATGAGTTACTTCATGCTTTAGCCACGCCATCTCCTGCACGTGACACAGCAGTTGCCATTTCAACAGACTTAGCAACTCGGGCCAGTTTGCCTTTTTTCGATTTTTTCCTCTATTTAGGCCTTTAACGGTTCAGGTCTTAAAGTTGCCCTATTTTCAGTCTTTTGTGGTACTCTTGTATAATTCCATGTATTAAGCCACCTTTGTATAATTATGTAGTCGGGTTTTCCCATTTTCAATGTTGTAAAGTTTTGTCATGTATGGATGATATGTTTTATTAATGAAGTTTCTTTTCCTTATTTTGTTAATCATCGAGCTTTTCATTGTTTCATAATTACATGAAGTTTTTGGCTCTATGGAACAGCCTTGTAGATGCATCAAAAAACAATCTCAGTGCATTAAAATACCCCTGTATATGCCTCAAATAAGCTGCCTTCTTAACCTACTTACTTTGTCAGATAATCCTCCCAACCCAAGTACTACAAACAAAAGCTAGAACAAATTCCTCCTCCACGTCGACAGAGTCCACGTATCCAACCAAAAGTTCTTGAGCAAGTACCACCGATATGCTTTAAACGGTAACAACAATGGTAAGGGTTTACCTTTTCTTGTCCCTTTTAAAGATTTCCAGTATATGTCGTTTGTTCGAATATTAATGGTGATGGTTTAAGGTGCAATACCCTTATGAATGCATAAAGTAGCCATGTAGATGCATCAAAAAACAATCCATATGCATTAAACAACCATGCCTTGCGGTTTTCTTCTTGTTCGAATGACAATAGCAAGGGAAAGGGCTTAGGGTTGGATTAGGCGGACCCGCGGTAGCGGTCCGCCTAATCCAACACTAAACCCTTTCCCGTCCCGTTTTAGGACACCCGGGCCCCTTTTAAAAATCCCGTCCCCAAAAAAGGGTTCACTCGTCCCCTTCTAGGGTGTCTTTAGGTTTTCGTGTTCGAATGACAATAGCAAGGGAAAGGGTTTAGGGTTGGATTCGGCGGACCCGCGGTAGCGGTCCGCCTAATCCAACCCTAAACCCTTTCTCGTCCCGTTTTAGGACACCCGGGCCCCTTTTAAAAATCCCGTCCCCAAAAAAGGGTTCACTCGTCCCCGTCTAGGGTGTCTTTAGGTTTTCGTGTTCGAATGACAATAGCAAGGGAAAGGGTTTAGGGTAGGATTAGGCGGACCCGCGGTAGCGGTCCGCCTAATCCAACCCTAAACACTTTCCCGTCCCGTTTTAGGACACCCGGGCCCCTTTCTAAAATCCCGTCCCCAAAAAAGGGTTCACTCGTCCCCTTCTAGGGTGTCTTTAGGTTTTCGTGTTCGAATGACAATAACAAGGGAAAGGGTTTAGGGTTGGATTAGGCGGACCCGCGGTAGCGGTCCGCCTAATCCAACCCTAAACCCTTTCCCGTCCCGTTTTAGGACACCCGGACCCCTTTCTAAAATCCCGTCCCCAAAAAAAGGATGCACTCGTCCCCTTCTAGGGTGTCTTTAGGTTTTCGTGTTCGAATGACAATAGCAAGGGAAAGGGTTTAGGGTAGGATTAGGCGGACCCGCGGTAGCGGTCCGCCTAATCCAACCCTAAACCCTTTCCCGTCCCGTTTTAGGACACCCGGGCCCCTTTCTAAAATCCCGTCCCCAAAAAAGGGTTCACTCGTCCCCTTCTAGGGTGTCTTTAGGTTTTCGTGTTCGAATGACAATAGCAAGGAAAGGGTTTAGGGTTGGATTAGGCGGACCCGCGGTAGCGGTCCGTCTAATCCAACCCTAAACCCTTTCCCGTCCCGTTTAGGACACCGGACCCCTTTCTAAAATCTCGTCCCCAAAAAAAAGGGTTCACTCGTCCCCTTCTAGGGTGTCTTTAGGTTTTCGTGTTCGAATGACAATAGCAAGGGAAAGGGTTTAGGGTTGTATTAGGCGGACCCGCGGTAGTGGTCCGCCTAATCCAACCCTAAACCCTTTCCCGTCCCGTTTTAGGACACGTGGGCCCCTTTCTAAAATCCCGTCCTCAAAAAAGGGTTCACTCGTCTCCTTCTAGGGTGTCTTTAGGTTTTCGTGTTCGAATGACAATAGCAAGGGAAAGGGTTTAGGGTTGGATTAGGCGGACCCGCGGTAGCGGTCCGCCTAATCCAACCCTAAACCCTAAACCCTTTCCCGTCCCGTTTTTTTCTAAAATCCCGTCCCCAAAAAAGGGTTCACTCGTCCCCTTCTAGGGTGTCTTAAGGTTATCGTGTTCGAATGACAATAGCAAGGGAAAGGATTTAGGGTTGGATTAGGCGGACCCACGACCGCGGGTCCGCCTAATCCAACCCTAAATTCTTTCCCGTCCCATTTTAGGACACCCGGTCCCCTTTTAAAAATCCCGTCCCCAAAAAAGGGTTCACTCTTCCCCTTTTAGGGTGTCTTTAGGTTTTCGTGTTCGAATGACAATAGCAAGGGAAAGGGTTTAGGGTTGGATTAGGTGGACCCGCGGTAGCGGTCCGCCTAATCCAACCCTAAACTCTTTCCTGTCCCATTTTAGGACACCCGGGCCCCTTTCTAAAATCCCGTTCCCAAAAAAGGGTTCACTCGTCCCCTTCTAGGATGTCTTTAGATTTTCGAGTTTGAATGACAATAGAAGGGAAAGGGTTTAGGGTTGGATTAGGCGGTCCGCCTAATCCAACCCTAAACCCTTTCCCGTCCCGTTTTGGGACACCCGGGCCCCTTTTTAAAATCTTGTTTTCCTAAAATAAGCTTGTATATGCATGAAATAAGCTGTCTTCTTGAAGCTAATCGGTGTTTGGTTTGGTGTGCACTAGTCTTATGAATTAATGGACTAACCTTGTATATGCATCAAATAACTGTTTATGTGCATTAAACAACTTTGTACATGCATGAAATAAGCTGTCTTCCTGAATCTAATCACTGTTTGGTTTGGCGTACAATAGTCTAATGAATTCATGGATCAACCTTGTATATGCATCAAATAACTGTTTAAGTGCATTAAACAACTTTTGTACATGCATGAAATAAGATGTCTTCCTAAAGCTAATCACTGTTTGGTTTGGCGTACAATAATCTTATGAATTCATGGACCAACCGTGTATATGCATCAAATAACTGTTTAAGTGCATTAAACAACTTTTGTACATGAATGAAATAAGCTGTTTTCCTGAAGCTAATCACTGTTTGGTTTGGCGTACAATAGAGTCTTATGAATTCATGGACCAACCTTGTATATGCATCAAATAACTGTTTAAGTGCATTAAACAACTTTTGTACATGCATGAAATATGATGTCTTCCTGAAGATAATCACTGTTTGGTTTGGCGTACAATAGGCTTATGAACTCATGGACCAACCGTGTATATGCATCAAATAACTACCTCTGTGCATAAAACAATTTTGTATATATATGAAATAAGCTACCTTACTAATGCTGACTACTTTGACAGATAATTCTGTCAAACCAAACCCTACAGCAGCAGAGGCAGAAAAAATTTCGCCGCGGCAACGGAGTCCGTGTGTTAAAGCCAAAGTTCACGATGAAGTCGCACCAGAGTTGCCTCCTAACAAGAACAAGAGGAAAGCAGCAGCAACAAGCAAAGAGCCAACGCAAAGTATAAAAAAAAGAAAGCGTTCTGACAAGTATAAGCCTCTCCTCACTCGGATGAGTCCTTCCTTGATCACTAATTTCATCAAGTTGGGGCCATCCGAAAAACAAATTGAAGCCATACACAGTATGGGGTTCGGAGGGTTGTTACAACTTAAGTCAGAAGAAATCAATGGCCATTTGGCTAGATGGATTGTCGAGACATTTAATCCGTTCAATTGTTCATTGATGAACCGCGATCTTGTTATCTCTGATGAGGATGTCCACGTTGCAACTGGACTCCCTATGGGACCGATTGACATTGTCGCAGCTGGAATGTTCTGTAAGGAAAAGGAGTACACAGAGGCATCAAGAGGTATAAGGCTCGCTTTACCACCTCGGATATTACGAAAAAGGTTCTCTTAGATAAGATGATGGAGCAACGGGATGGTGGAGACGATTTCAAGAGGAATTTCCTCATCTATATCGTCAATGTTCTCTTCATGGGGGTAGTAAGTGATCATCCTAGCAGAAGGGGGGTGGCTTTGGCAAGGGCTCTGTTGAACCCAAATTTGCTTATGTTGCACCTCAACATGAACGTGAACTGTACACATGACGTTTACACGAACTCAACCTCAACCTCAAATTGAACCTCAAACTCAACCCGAACCTCAACTCGAACTCGAACTTGAAGTCGAACCGGTTGATGAGAGGAAAGAATCCATCAAGGTTTTGGCAAGCACAACCATTCGACTTGCGACATTTATGGTGACTTTACCAAAGCGATTAGAAATGCTAAGTGTAAGGCTCCTGCTTTCCTACTGTCACGCAAATGTCAAAGTTGGCGATTGTTTATTTGAAGGATTTTCCCTTTCACAACAGTCTGAAAGAAGGTGAAAAAGAAGTCTTGATTGTGAAAGGGAGGGTGCTACCATGGAGAAGATGGAGGAGGATGAAGTGGAAAAGGACAATGAGAAAGATAAGAATGAATTGAAGGAGAGAAAGGAGGAGGTGGCAGTAGAGAAGGAGTTGAAGAAGGATGAGGGTAAAGTGGAGGAGGAGGAGTTGAAGAAGGAGGAGGTTAACATGAGTTGTGCAGATGATGCGTTTCTAGACAATCCCACTTTCATGGCTGAATTAGAAGGGATCCTTAATAATGCATACACTCATGTTGGCAAGGTGTTTGATTCACATCATGAAAATTTGTGGAACGAAAAAAAGGAAAAGGAAAAGAGGGATAAGGCGCTTCTGGAAGGACCGTCTTTCAGCCTTTTTAGTGGTGATGATGCACTATATAACTCTCAAGAGTTCCTTGAGTCCAGGTTGCAGGCTGCTTCAAGTGTTCCTCATTCAAGCACAACAACTACGACGTCTGTTCCAGTAGTTCGTCCTTTATTGCCAATATCGCCAATTCTGATCGCATCCCAACCATCCCAACCATCGCCTGTAGTTATCTCCTCTCAAGTATCGTTGGATGAATCGCCAATTGTGCCCTCTTCTCCAACTGCCCCCTCAGATTATGCCATTGAGAGGCAGGTGGCTGGTAGAAGGGTGCTCCCTAAGAGATGTGTTGAGGTAGCGAATGTTTACCGGTCACCTTACTTTATCAGAAACGTGGACATGGTTCGTGACTTGAGTCGATCGGAAAAACTGGTAGGAGACTATGCATTTTCAGAGGACTTAGATGAAGAGTATGTATCACTCTCCTATATTTTAATCTTATTCGGCATATATGTATTACATTTTCATTGTATAACACTAAGTTACATGTTATCATAACTGTATAGGGAGGTTTTATTTAGCTGTGCGGGCAAGACTCTCACACGAAGTCATATGAAGAGTTTCCTTCTTGATCGTCGAGTTCATACAGATGTCATTTCTGTGTGGTGTGATTATTTGAATGAGGGCAACAAATTCAGAAATCGTAAATGCCCTTGCCGTCTATTTATCACAGAGACAACTGATGTAAGTGTTCCATGGCTGTTCTCAACCTTGGGCTGCATTAGACTTTCGAATGCATGAAATAAGAAGGTAGATGCACGAAATACCAATTTAGGTGCATTAAACAACACTGAACATGCATCAAATAAGTGCCCAATTATTACAAGTTTTTATTCTCTAATACGGGTCACCTAATTTAATGAACAGATTGACTCATTGGATGTCAAATTTGCAGACGTGGAGTTGGTAAGTCCTTCTAGATTTTCACATTTCCATGGCTGTTCTCAACTAAGTGTCTTTCTTTTCATTATTGTCTTTGTTTTCAATGTCGTACAGGTTTTCATTCCTATTGTTATACCCTTGCCATTTGTCTTCTGTTACCATGTTAGTAAGAAGCTGTTAGAAGTGATGCACTTGATGCCTCCGTCAACTTTCTATTCTCGCCATGTTAGACCTGTGGTATATCTTCAGATCTTTTTGCAATAAAGTGCCTGATTTTCGTCTAATTTTTGTGAGAGATTATTTACTTGTCATTGTTTTACCTTTATCAGAAGAACTTGTTGGGTACGCTTTCAAGTAAGATTCCAAACTTGGTGTCTTCATGGCTTTTGATTCCTAAGTTGTATATTCCGCACGTTGCCGTTGATGTCGAGCATGATACTGGAATCTACCTCATGCGTCATATGGAGATGTACAACAGGGCTAAGGGACACTTAGGTTCAAAGGTGGGTCGTAAAGGGAGTAAGTCTGTATTATTTAATTCAACTTTCCCTTGTATGTGCATTAAATATGAAGTCACTGATGTTGATTTCTTTTGTTTTTATTGTTCAGAGAGTTGATGTTAAACGTTATGTTGTGAGGGTTTGCAATGAAATTCTAACTTGGCGATACAACTCTTATAAACTTCAAGTGACAGCTGCAGTAAAGGCTTACAAGAATGGCGGTCAGATTCGGTAATGCGAAATCTTAAGTAGCTTTGTTTTCCGTTTTTCCGTTTTTCCATGTTAATAAAGGAGCTTTTATTTTCCCCTTTTCTCAGTAATGAAGCGCCACATGATGATTTATCATATACAGATGCACACTTGATCAATTATATTCGGAATAATAAGAAGAACAAGGAGTAAGTTCTAACTGACCATACAGCTTTTTAAAAACTTCAGTTTTTGCCCACTCTCTGTTGTTCCGTGTTTTCTAATCTAATTGCAACATGTGCATCATTAGTGAGGTCGTTGTAGAAACCGATTGGTTGCAAGTTACCCAAGACGCTAGCGCTGCACCTTGCTTTGCCAGGAAATTGGGTAATGGATATGGTTATTGATCTTTGTTGGTATTCGTACTACAATCGAAAACCCAAGTGTTGTGTATTTTCCGACAATCATAAAGGTATTCATATTCCTTATTGTGTCAAATGCTTGTTTTTGGTTTTTGAAATGACAAAGAATTTTAACAAATGTTCTCAAATTTTCAGGGAGTTGTCGGTAAAAAGGGGTTTCGAAGTCAATACGTCCTACTTGACTACTTGCCCCTCAATCTAAACACAACCCAACTGGTAAATAAATATTCTCTTACTTTTTTTTTCCATGCAATTTTTTCCCAATGCATTTTTTTTCCATTTGAAGTCGATCAATCCTACTTGACTAGTTTGTAATATTTCAGGCTTTCTTTCCTTATTGTGTGGAGAGATCACATTGGTTTGCATGCGTTGTTGACTTTGGGAAAAGGATGAACTTCATACTCGACTCCAACCTGCCCAAAGCGTCGTGAAGTCGGGGCAAAGTTTTTAGTTGAACAAGTATGATTTATTAGTTTTTGCACAAAAACATGTTACCCCTCACTTATTATATCCGGAAGGTTTTGCTCAAAAGTTTTTGACTGCCCAAAATGCATTATCGAATGAAAATATTGTTGGTGATCTTTATGTGCATGAAATACCCTTGTATGTGCATGACATACCCTTGCATGTGCATTAAATAGCCTTATACCACAATCACAATCACTCACTTTGTCTTGTTTTTGTATAGCTCCCCGCTGCTTTGGAGATCATCGCAAGAGACTCTCGAAGATACACAAGGTTGTTGGAGATCAAGATTTTCAGTGGGAGGTTGTGCAAGTGCCTCAACAAAAGAATGGGTATTCTTGTGGAGTTTATTTGTTAAAGTGGCTAGAAAATTTGTGTGATCAAGCATCATGGAGTGATGAGCGTTCTTACGAGGTATAAATTTTTCAACAAACTTTTGCAAACATTATTCAGTATATTTTATTTCAAGCATTTCAATATTTGTTGTCAAATAAAATTTTTACATAGGATTTGGATGAATATGGTACGAGTATGATTGCACGTCTCATCAAATGGAAGCGAAACAAGAGAAAGGTAAATATAAAGAACCTTGAATGCCTAATTTATATTTTGCCTAATTTTAATCTTCTTTTCATTAGATTCTGTCTCGGAGTGACTTTTACGTAACAGTATTTTCCCCCCCGTTTTTTTGAAGGATTATCACTAGGTGATATTTTCTAAACACTTGAGTCGAGGGATATGCAAAGGGACTGGCATATGACCTAATCCAAAATTCGAAACACTGCCATTTTTTTATCTGATTCCTTGAGTCGAGGGATGTACAAAGGGAGTAGACCCTGGAATATTAGATTCTTGTGGAGTTTATTCTGGAATATGTAGTACACTAAGTCTTGAGAGTACATATTAGATTTTGGAATATGTAAGGCGTGTAAGACATGAAGTCATGTTTCTGGACTAATTCTAAAAACATGTCACGAGGGCAACTAAAATGAGAAACAATTTTCAAAATTGGATAACGAACATGTCACGAGGCAACGAAAATGAGAGACAATTTTCAAATTTGGATAACAAACATGTCACGAGGCAACGAAAACGAGGATAAAAAACATGTCACGAGGCAACGAAAACGAGAGACAATTTTCAAAATTGGATAACAAACATGTCACGAGGCAACGAAAACGAGAGACAATTTTCAAAATTGGACAACGAAAAGGCTGTAATGAAATCTGAAAACATCGTAAATGCATTAAAAACTGTTCCACATGCATGAAATAACAGTGTGCATGCATGAAATATGTAACTCATGTGTCCAAGGTCAAACTTAAAGTAATCTCAAGTGAACTTTTAAAATGTTGCATTTTAATTTAGATGTTGGAATTTTATTATTAACTTTGACGGTTGGGGATGTGGTAGCAAAGAAGGATGTAGTGGTAGATCAAATTAATCGTCGTAAGGTTTCTTGATACTCGCATAATGTGTGCATGAAATAACGTTCTTTGTGCATCAAATACATGTGTATGTGCATGAAATACCGTTGTATGTGCACGAAATAATGGTGACAGGAACACTCAGGCTTTTCATTCTATAAGTGTTACATTCATTCGTTTTAAGAAAAAAAGTCCAACATCTATCAAATAAAATAAAAATTCCTGAATTATTCAATAAGGTAAATTTCCAATATCTATTAAATAAAATAAAATTCCCGAATTTTTCAATAAGGTAAAATAAAAAATTACTCTACTCATTGTCGGTTGTCCTTCGGTCACAATTCCTACTGTCGTGGTTCGCCATCTCCCCACAGGCCCTGCATTTTTTTAGCGCTTTCTTGTTCACTTCCCCAGCTCGTTCTCTTTGTGAGATCAGCCTTTTTCCCGACCCTTTGTTTTTGCACTGCCTTGGCGGCAAAACCTTTATCTCACTAGGGATGCTTGTTCCTAAAAGCATCCCAATTTCAGCATTCTTGTCCTTTACCTTTGCAAAACCAGTATTTCCATTTTCATCAGGGGTAATTTTTACCCTTTCCTTGAACTCACGCAAAATCCCAAGCAACTCATCACAATGCCCAGTACTCTGTTCAACAAGTGCCACACAAGTAAACAACTCTGACCATAACTCGCCAACTTTGTTTTTCTCAGACATCCATTGATGTACAATCAAAAGCAAGCAACCGGCCATTAGGGTCAACGATTGGTCGGGTTGCTAGTTTGCTCCACCGACTAAGCAGGTAGTCACTTGGAACTTTCTGAATTCCCCGATCTTTAAAGACACACAGAGCATGTCGACAGAGCATTCCATGTCTTTCAAACTTCTTGCAAGTGCATACCACTGAAACATCATCCTTCTTAAAACCAACCTTATACGTTTTATTTCGAACTTGATCAATGATATCTGTGTATAAAATTGGATAGGTTTTATCTTTTTCTTTATCCCCAACACCACATGAATAGCAAGTCGCTTTCGACTTCCTTTTGAAACTCGCCGAAAATTGTTGGAGTGTAGATTTCGATGCATGCTTTTCTAGGGCTAATGGAGTCGACAACGGGGAAGGAGTTTTTTTTGTGCAACAAGTTTCGAATGAGTCCATCTTTCAAAGATCCATTGCACTCTCAAATCTCATCCAAAACTCGACTAGGGTTAAATTAGGATTAGTGAAGTTCTTTGAAAAAGTGGTTTTCGACTCGACCTTGAGGTCGTTCTCATCAAGCCTCTTAAAAACAGATCACGAAAGTAAGTGGAACCCACATATTTCTAATGTTGTACTTCTCCTTAAGCCACTCGTTATCTGACAACCCATGAGATTCAATTACTGTTGTCCACCTTTCCTCAAATTCAGGCGGCTCCACATCTTCGCTCCAAACACATCGGTTTATCTTCTTCAGGAACTCAGTATCTTTACATATTATAGGCCCTAATTTCTCAGGCAACTTTTTTAGTATGTGCCACATGCAATATCTGTGTTGCACCTTGTCTTTCCAGGCTAATTTCATTCCTTCTTCTATCCCCACATCTTCATCAGTTATCATACAAACTGGATGACGACCCCCCATAGCCTCTACGAATTTCGTAAATAGCCAAGCAAAGGACTCCTTACTCTCATTTATAATAAGTCCATTTCAAAGGTCACGCATCTCTTATGATTATCCACCCCTGTAAAAGGACCAAATATCATCCTATACTTGTTTTTTCTAAAGGTCGTATCGAAAGAGGTCATGTCCCCGAATAACAAATAGTTTTTAATACTAATAGGGTCAGCCCAAAACACATGTGACAATCGACCTATCTCGTCTACCTCAAAATCAAAATAAAAAATGGACACATGTGTTTTATCTTCATAAAATGCTCAATAAGCATTTGAGCATCTCCCTCTGATAAATAATTTTTTATATCTCTAGAAAAGTTCTTAAAGTCTTCCAATGACGCACCCACATTCGTATAACCTCTAACATACTCCTTGAACAACCTATACGACTTAACTGGACCTATGTTATTTTTGGAGTTGTCAATTGTCATTTTTTTGTGAACTACATTCAACTCTCTCGTTTGTGTCAAATGTACCATTGTTGATGGTGTTTGTGGCATATGATTATGACCTTCATGAAAATCATATATTTGGTATTTACCCATATCAGGACCTTCCTCCAAAATTCGCTTAAATTTAATACAAGAAGGACATTCTATCCGAGTCCTTTGCCTCCTGTGATTTTTCCCTTTCGCTTCACATACTCCAGCCTTATTACACACAACTTTTTTATGCGTAACAACACCATTTTTAGACTTTTGTGAGCTTAATCTAGTCACAAACCCACATTCTTTTGCATATGCTTCATAAAACTCAACACCTAGTTCAAGGTTGTCGAACAGCATACCAATATCAGGCTTAAGATGGTTGAGACACTCAAAAACCCTATTCGTGTTGCTTGAAGAACCTTCTGCTGCCTCCTCGTCCTCTGCCTCCTCTACTATGATATCTGCATATGTGGTGCAATTAAAGTAAGAAAGATGAGGGATACAAAAGCATATGAAATGTATCTTTAAAAAGCTGAAAACATCAAGCAACTACCAGGATGAATAGAATTGTACCTTCAACAAATTTGAAAGTCACAACTTCAGGAACATCATGTTCAACTGCTATTGTAGATATTTCTAATATAGGCTGACATGCATTAGCTTCAACATTCGCTCCTTCGTTTGTAATGACATTTGAAGAAGTTTGTGATAGTATTGAGGAGTTGTCATTATTGCTGCAACAAGAAATGTCAAAAATTAAATAAGCAACAATACAACAGTATAATTCATGAAATTGAGTCCTTGATTTTAACAAATGTAGGCAATTTCACAATCTCTCCAACCCTAATTTCTCAATTAAGCCAATTTGATTCACAAAATCACATTTTGATGCACCTAAACAGGAATTTGATGCATATAAACAGAATTTGGATGCACATAAACAAGATTTTGATGCACATAAACGGTCTCCAACCTTAATTTCTCAGTTTCCCCAATTTAATTCATGAAACCCTAATTTCTCAATTAAGCCAATTTGATTCACAAAATCACATTTTGATGCACCTAAACAGGAATTTGATGCATATAAACAGGAATTTGGATGCAAATAAACAAGATTTTGATGCACATAAACGGTCTCCAACCCTAATTTCTCAGTTTCCCCAATTTAATTCATGAAATTCTAAATTCAGAAGCATGATTTATCAATCCAGAAACTTAAGAGACGAATCAAACCCTAATTTCATGGTTTCAACAAATTTCTCAAATCCCCTAACCCTAATTTCTCAATTTCCCCAATTTAATTGACGAAATCCTAAATTCAGAACCATAATTGTTCAATTCAGAATTCTAATCGGTTAATCAATCCCTAATTTCACGAACAATCTAATTTAATCGACTAAATCAACTAATTTCACAACAAATAATCATAAAGATCGAAATTTTACCTCGAATTTAAAGGCGTCATTGATTGAAGCAGCGTCGCAAGGTTGATTGTCGAAGAATTTATCGTTCGATTGTAGAGAAAGAGAAACAGGAATTTGATGATGGAAGAGGCGATGGCGGAAGGTTAGATGATGAGAGAGAAGAAGAATTAGGAAATGATTGAGATTACGCGGGTTTGGGGGAGACGCGCGAAAAAAGTTGAGGGTTTGGTTAAGGTAATCTCAGCGTATTATTAGATTGTTAAGTTGTTCTCATGGTTCTCATTATATGGGTGGTTCTCACCGGATCTCGACCCTAATTAGTGGCCTGCCATGTGAACAGTGGTTGATTACTATTCATCAAATTACTTTACAATAAGACTAATTCCTGCCTAACCCACTTTGCCTAGAAATTAGCCCTCATAGTTGAAGTATAGTTCGTCTGAAATCTAAACAATTTATTTATGAATAAATTTAGTAAACAATTATTTCTTATAATTTTGTTCTTTTTTAAAAATGTATAGTTAGCAATTTACTTGCGTTAAAAGTAACCGTCACAGTTGATCTTCCCTGGTTAAATGGTGAAGCACAGAGTAAGTGCAAATTTGTAGTGGCAGATGTATGACCAATATCAAATTATCAGTCAACTTTAACGAAGTAAGCCATCACCAAAACGAAATAGGTAATCAAAAGTATTCGCTATTAGGCAAACGATACCTATATTAAATAAATGGCCGATTTTGTGCACTTTTGCTAAATTATAATGTTTATGATCAACGTCTTGATTGAGAAGTACGCTTATGTAAGTCAATTGCTTCGGATATTCATTATGACACATTTTTTAGATAAAAGAAACGATTAGAAAAGTAGCAGAAGTCACCAAAGTTTCCAAAAGAATACATAGAAACTTTAAATTTAACGGGACCACCTTATGCTTATACACAGACACGTTATTCTCTTCCAAAACAAATTTAAAAAAATACAGTAATTCTTTCCCTATTAGTACATTGTGAACATCTCAGAAAATTCAAAACATAAACCTCCATCCATTAGCTCCTCTATTTTTCCATCTCCCTTTTCTGCTGACATCTAATTGTGTTATTGCCTTGGTAAAATGGCATCAAATACTTTTATAGTCAGACACATACAAGTTAAGAAATACAATAGTTCAGGAAAGTCCTCAACTATTTAGGCGCCTCAACATAGTCATGGTTGATAATGCAATCTGAGCTTTATTGAATAACGAAAATCCCACTTTAGGACGGCTCAGACATCTTATTGTTGGTGATAGAAGTCAAATCTCACCAGCAATAACAGCTAATTACGTGTCCGACGGTAAGTCATATTATTGTGTAAATATGATAATGGGTCACCAAATTTTCATTCTAATTTGGCTATGTCGATTCTTTCAGAAGCGGTGAACAGGAAGCGGCAAGAATTAAAAGACCTCAACAATGAAGTTATTATACTCTTTCAAAGGCTGCAAACAGTTCTAAACTGGCATGTGGTGGTTGACCTCTGTTCTCGAGGAGGTCAAATTGTGCTGAGGCCACAAGAAGAACAAGATGAAATCACAATGCTGGGTATTTATACAGATCATGTTGAGGCAGTAATTGATGAAGGACAAAGGGAACAGAGACGAAGATAAGTTGAACCTTCCTCCTCTTCTGATGATAGCTGTAACTTGGAAATATGGTAATCAAAGTTATCTTACAATATAACAAGAAACAAACGTTGTATGAACACCATAGACACTACGTTCAATTGGCATGAATAAAGCTTTCCATTTGTCGCAGCTCTGCTACCTATGCATGTAATAAAACAATATTTCTTAAATAAATATAAGGTTTTATGTGTTAGCTAGCAGCAGCAAAAGCAAAAAATAAAGTGTAAACTAAAAAATTGTCACACCTTACACTTATGTCTTAGCCATCTGATAATTCGTAAACCGCGACAATCTTTGACAACCCAGGAATAGTGGCCCAAAAATCAAGTTATCTGACACTGTCCAAGCGAAGACGAACCCATTCCCTCATTGCTACACTCAGAGGACCAAATAACCTGCACACACACATTGCAACTTCTGATGAAATTTCAGTTTGACCAGCAGCCTTATCATCGTCAAAGATAGCGTTTGCATGATACTTTCCGAAAAACTTATAAAGCAGGTCACGTTGATTCGTATTCATTTGTAGGCAAAAATCGACAGTGAAGTATTAGTGAAATCATCTTCTTTTAAACTAAATCATTAATCTCTTATCGTAAGATAACAAGGTTTGATTTTAATGTTAGCAATCTATTCATGCTTTGTTCATATAACAAATTATGGTAATAGTTGCTTTGTTCATGTAACAGATGACAATTAAGGTAAGTTACCTACTATTTTATTTCCTACTCTAAACTTGCAACAACTTGAAAATGTGAATAAAGAGTAAATACCATGTACTGGCCAAGATGAGCTTTAAGAGCCAGCTGATTTATGAAAAATGAGGCATTTACCACCGCCTTCTCAATGCGAGCATGAGCAGTCTCGGTGAACCTCAAAGCACACACCTTGACTGCCAGAACCTCATAAACAATAACATCATCAGTCATTGCTGCGACCAAAACCACAATCTTTCCATCCTAGTTAATATTAACCAACAGCGCATCAGCAACTCAGCATTTATAAACCAGTCTTTGTTCGTACACCTAACTAACCAAATCAATCCCACTTCGTTCCTCTTAGCAAACCAAACTCCAACCACATGCACAATAATTGACTAAGCAACACTCATGTGGCTTCACAGTAGTCAGGCATATGAAGCAAACTTGCTGCAATATGACAATTAAAATCTCAGACAGGCGTACAATTATTGCTACATATACTCAAACAGAACTTGAGAATGTACTGCACAATATATAGGACCATTAATTGAATATGCTAATTAATCAGCATTATTTCCCCAATTATATTATTTTCTAGATGTTTATTAGACAAATATGGACCTCTCAATGATTTGCTTGAGATAACGAGATCATAAGTATCTAGTGACATTTCAAACAGAAAAAATTCATCACACCTCTGCGACATAGAAACGAGACAGAAACATGGCTGTGAATATGTTCAGTATAAACTTTTATAAAAGCAAGCATCAGAGAAAGGATAAGTAAAAGAAGGAAAGCTAGCCGTCATTAAAAAACTGATAGAAATGGCACACATTACATTATAATAACCACTGAGTCAACTACAAAGAGGAGACCTACTGGGAAAAAAAAAAACTGACAGCCGCTACATCCATATATATAAGGCACACTACAACAACATCCATAACAACAGAAGCAATAAAACCTTAAAAAGGCACACTACAACAGACATTATTCAAGGATAAATAGAACGGATAACCGCAACAACAGCACTATACACGTCATGATCTTCAGCATTCGCATCAACTTCTGCCTCAAACCTAACAGCATATGGAACCTGAACCCAATCAATAAGCGTGGTAAAGTAATAGTTATCATCATCACTAATACCTACCCAGCCATAAGGGTTACGACCACCACCCACATCTTGCATAAAGAAATCATCACGAGAACGACCCTTAAGTGCAAACATCTTCGCAAGTTTGAAATCAGCATGACAATGGCAAGACTGAGTACCGAACTCCACCAATACGGCCTTCATAAACCCCTCAAGACCCCATACAGGCTTCACTCTAGCTACAGGATAACCCATTTCAACTAAAATTGACTTAAGCCTACTGAAACTTTTACATACTGCTTGTCCACCTTGCTCATGAAAAGGCATGTTTGCAAAGACACATGTATAGGGACGAGAAAAATAATAAGAAGGCATGGTACAAGAGGATTTAAACTGGTCTTAAGCTGGATTTCTTACAAGTTTTGGTTGCATATTTCTTGACCAAAAGCAACAGCTATTTATAGCCAAAAGCCATAAGTACACAATGACAAAGACACAGTAACAAGACAATGACAAAGACACAGTAAAAAGATGTAATGACTACTCCATTTACCAAAAAAATGAATGTAAATATTGTCAGTATAGCACAGCTAAAATATTATACTGAATTTTATTACAAATGTTTCAGGCTATACAATGACACAGACACAGTAACAAGACAATGACAAAGACACAGTAAACAGATGTGATGACTACTCCATTTACCAAAAAAAAATGAATGTGAAGATTGTCACATCATAAACTGACTACCCCTCCCCCAAAAGCAATCAGAGGTCGTATTTTAACATAGAAAACGAATAGGAAATTTGAAAGTTTATCCAAACTGTGTTAAATTAGTAAACAAAAAACAAACTATAAAGAGTATCACAGCAAGCAGAACTCATAATCAAGTTCAAACAGCCAAGTTATTGAAGGAAAATGAGAATTGCCTTAAAGTCTTTCTCCGTATAAAGAAAAACTTGTTTGCTAAAACAGTAGGAGTTGTACAAAACTTAGTTGAACAATGGTAGCCCCTCCTTCTATAGCAGCTCTGACAGCATCAGCCATTGAACGGTCCCATTTTGTATTCATTCTAGAATCTGTAACAGCATATAGGAATAAATCTTCCGGCTTGAATAACCGAGGTGCAATTGATCTACCAGCCACAGATTTAAGCTTCATAAAGTGATCAAAGGGCCCTTGAGGTCCTCTACCAATGTCCATATCTTTTCCATAATGTAATGCAGTGTCAATAAAGCGCTTGGCGATCTAAAACATACGAGAATTAAGGAATGTTCAAGTCAAAGATGAAAAACCTGGGAGCGTTGAAAGTGGGCAAATGCAGGAAAACAAAAAGAGTGGACATCAACGTTTTTCACGTGTCATTTGTCAATGAAAATTGTAGAGTTAACAAATAACTTCCCCATCATCTCATGAAACTCTTACGTGAACAACAGTCATCACGTGGCCTCCCTTTTTTACTCTTTCAAGAGAAGTGTCAGAGTGGCATGAGACTTGAGCTGTGTACAATTCCATACCCATAATCTAGAATGTTGGGGTATACGGGCCCGAAAATGAAGAAGTGAAGTAACATAGCTTTGAACACGTTTAAAAAGATTCGAAGACTTGAATTATACAAAGAATTATCTTTAGAAAAAGTAGAGTAAAGATGAAAAGAAGCAAATAAGGAATAACTCAAACTGTATACATATCTTAAAGACAATTAGGGAACTAACGTTAACAAATATTTGTACATTAACACAACTGTATACATATCTTAAAGACAATTAGGGAACAATGAGTTGGTTCTTAAAAGTCATACTTGTACATTACCTTTTCCTGAAGTCTGGTTGTGAAGTAAAGGCTTAATAGTAATCTAGTAATCTGACCTCGATGCTGCTGAATATCGTCAATCCTGTGGCAAGGATTCAACTGATTAAAAAAACTCGCGCACAAATGGTTATTAAATGTGTATACATCAAATGATTAGTAGCTCATGAGACCTAAAGGCCAAATCCTATGTTAAACGTCCGCCGACGATCCTAATCTTACACATATCCTAATCCTATCATGGAAATTGAAAATCACTATTGCTGGTTTTTTGGACCCCAAAATGCAAATAATGTCTTGGTACAACAATAATTAAGAAACAGTGATTAAGGCGTAAATGGGAGGGCACAAAGATTCTCAACATATGCAAGTAAGCTTGACAAACTATTCATTATACTGGACAAACTATTGTGTCTGAACTCCTAAAGTTAATGAATCTGAAAGCAATATGAAGAAGCAAAGTAATGTTACTAACCATTAAATGAATAGTTCGAGCCAAATAATATCAAGGAATTAATTGATATATGGAACTACAAATAATAAACAAGACAAAAGGCAAAATGAAGTCTCGAGAAAAGGACAGGAAACCACACCACAAGACCATTCCATATTCACTAATCATCCATTTCAAATTCGGTGCGTGGATCATGTAAAGCAGAATGTCTCATTAAATTGTTTACGGACTTTACGCTACTTTTTACTGTGAGATCCATGGTTTAGAAACTGTGAATGTAAAAAGTCATACTGCGTGGATCTTAACCATCTCCCTCTGACTGCTTCTCTTTGTAGCGGTCAGCTAGAGTACGCTCAGCAAGGCATTCAAATAAAAGATAGTTGAATTTCTCAACATTTTGAAGCAATTTAAGAGTTGCCCTTGGTCTGTCACCCGAAAATCCAGCTCTGCAACCAATATAAACACTATCAAGCATCCTTTTAGGATTGACTCTCTGAACACATTCATCGAACAGTGTCAGTCAATAATATATTTATATTAAAGCGTCATATGCAGTTGGACTTAGATTGTAACCTAACCAGTTTCATCAAACAATTATCGATTTCATCACCGCCTACAGTTTCCATCATCCAACGGATCAAGTCACTGTACTCCGACGGTTAAGCAAGAAGCTGTATCACCTACGAAAACTCCGGCCTCTTTTTAGGTTGTAAGGACTAACATTGTTCAATTAAAGCTTTCATGGCAGGTGGACATTCCTTTGAGAAAGCAGGCCTCAGATTCTACAAGTTCAAATTCCTTTCTGTTAGAATAACATAGTTGAAATAATAGACAAAACATCGTCAAATAAAAAACCCATGAAATCAATTTCCGTCGAAAACCCATGATCAATACTAACAAGCTCTTAAATATAATCTGTAAAATAACTGGAACGCAGTACTACACTAAGAATACTAATTATTTGTACTTTCTAGATTGGTAGGCTATAGCAAACCAGAAAAATTGCACCTTCAATCTCATATGTTCTAATTTCTAACATAATCAGGTTCCGTGTTTTGACAGGTTAAGTAGATTGATTCCAGCAAGGTTAAATTAACAGGTTCTGGTGTCATGATTTCACCATCTCACTTTTCAAATAAGCAATAAGTGTATTTAAATGATCAATTTCCATACTTTATGCCCACCAATTCAATTTCAAATTGCTACTGTTGTCTGAAAACTTGCATCACTAAATTACTACAATCAATGCAACAGAAGTTCCAAAAATAAAAATAAAACAATCAATTCCACAACTCCAAAATTAATTTTTTTTGGTAATTAAAATTAGGATCATGTACAGCGATTAAATCACTAAAGCATATTAACAAATTCAAGAGTAAATTGGATTATGATCAATTTTCATATAAAATTTGTATAATCAAACCTACCAAGACCACAAACTATTGAATAAGACCGTCTTAAGTCACAGTATAAAATGGTCTACATATTCAAACAACCCAATTATTAATCAGATGTTAAACAACACCACATGCAAAGGATCCATACAAACGCAACAAACCTAAAATAATACATATTCAGACAAATAACGAACCTAATAAACAACAAATCATACCCTCATTGCAGACGAAGACACCATGAGCCAGCCTAATCAAGGCACCAACCACGTGTAATCCATGCGCCAAACTCAGGAAAAATCCCACATGCATGCAGCTGAACACATCAATTCCTCAAGGCATCAACAAAAGAGAAAGAAAACACACGAAAAAAAACAAAAACACTTAAAGTAATAAAATATATAGCAAGAAAATCAGAAAAGACAATAAATATTGACCTGTGAATTGACCAATCACTGGAAAAATTAAAGTATAGCAGCCATAGACGAAAACTGGAAACAAGAGGAGCTCAGTAAGTATATAATAGTAATCAAAAGAATAATAAATATAAATAAAATAGAAAAAGGCAAGAAAATACAGTAAAGATAAGATAAGAAATATCAACCTATGAATTGACCGTTCAGTGAGCCAAAAAAAAAAGAAGATAGCAGCCATAGACGAAAAAGAAGAAACAAGAGAAGCTCAGTAAATATGCAATAAACCAATTCTCAGAAAAATTAGAGATAAGGACAGAGAAAGATAAGAAAACAGGACAGAGACAAAGATAAAGATAAAGGTATAACCAAAAAGTATGGATAATAACATAGAAAAGGCAAAGGGGTAAAATAGATAATAGACAATATAAAATACTGTTAGTAAAGACTTTAGGATTTTTAAAGAAGTATGGAAAAATAAGGTGAGTACGAAATTTGCGCACCTTCGAAGAGGAATGTCCAAATGTAGGAATTGTTGTTATGGGGATGGTTAGAATGGCTCTAGATTATGTCCATTATAAGAGTGAAGTGAGTGGGAGTTCTCATAATAGCACGCAAAGGGAGGGAGGTGCGTGGTCAAGGCCGAGGGAGGGAGTCCTGAAGTATAACACGGATGCAGCTGTTTTCGAGAACGGAGAGATTGGTCTAGGGGTTGTGGGGCGTGATGCGGATGGGAAAGTGGTTGTGGTAGGATGTAAACGGGTAAGAGCATATTGGGAGCCATCTATTGCAGAAGCCAAAGCTTTGGATTACGGGGTGGAGATAGCAACGAGAATGGGATCGAGAAACGTGATTATGGAGAGCGATGCGAAGACGATAATTGATGCAGTGAAAGGCCACCGAGTCACTAGAGCTCCTTCGGGACTATGTATCTCTGATATCATTTTCTCTGCAAATTTTTTCTCTTCCTGTGTTTGGTCTCATGTGAAACGAGGAGGTAATACGGTCGCGCATACGGTGGCTAGACTGTGTACCTCAGTAGGGGAATCAATGTATACTGAAAACTTCGCGGATGCTATTTTGGCACTGGTGGAGATTGATTTAATATAAGTATCCCTCGTTTTCCCTTCAAAAAAAAAAAAAAAAAAAAAAAGGTGAGTAGATTGAACTCGTCCAAATTTGACGTGATACCGCAGGTAAGCTTTAGGTAATTAGACGGTGGATCCATCTTTTTCTTCTTTTACCTCGATTTGTTACCTCCCTTCCCTCATCAAGTCCTCCAAAACCAATCACCACCAAGCTCCTGCTAACACCCACACCAACGCCAACGCCAATAACAACACCAACCCATGTCAACACTGCCGGCGACATTATTGGCAAAATATCAGACGAAACACCGATGGCGACACAACAGTGATATGCGGCACCGATTTCGATAAGTTTATGGTGGTGGTGCGTACGAAATTGATGACGACATCGAAGGAGTTTAATTGCAGATTTGGGGTAAAATGGTTCGCCGACGATAATGGGCTACAGGTCCCGGAGTGGCCCGGGTTTCTCGACGGGTATGGTGGTTGATAGTGTTAGGAGAGATTCGGGATTGAGGTGTATATGCGTGGGTTCGTCTGTCATCGGCGCCTCCTTGGTGGTGGTTAGAGTGAGATTAGGTTGGGGTTTAGGACTAAAGAGGAGGGTGGATATGTGACTTACGGGTGGGTTATTGGGTTAATTTTTCTTGTTTATTTCAACTAGTTTTGGGGCCCGGCTTTGCTCGGGCTGTATCGTCTAAGGTTTTGTGAAACGTATATTTCTTAAGATGAGCATTATGGTGTGATCATCTTTGCTAAAACATTAATAGTAGATCAAATGTTGCCATATATATACAAAACACACTTAAGCCTACATGTTTTTATAGGATTTTCTTGCGTACAAGTATTATCATACTGTCAATACTCCTGCAAAAAAAGTCGTCTGGCAAGTCAATAACATCCAGCAGTACAGTATGCTGCATCCCTTGGATCTTAACAAAAACATTATGCCCCTGGGCTATGCGTCATCTGAGACGGAGTTTAAACAAAAATTTGTACTATGTTGGGATGGTTTGTAAAACGCAGACATTGAGGATGGCTATTTAGAGTTGGTTATATGCAGGCATGCAACTGGTTCTTTGGTGTGCAAGATAAAAGCTTCCTTCTCCAGTTTTGTTAGACTCGATAAATTGATTATCGTGTGTCTTTGAGGCTCAAGAAGGAAGCAATATTCCTTCGGAGTCGTGGGCGTGGAAACATCTTCTGTTTTCGCTGGTTTTGCTTTCACTGGTTCTGGTTCTACTCGAGCTGTAATCTGAGTACAATTAGAATGGTTTAAAGATTTTTCTTTTACTGTGTAAAAATGAAAGTAAATTTGACCAAAATTAAAGCTAAAGAATGAAAATGAAATGAGATACGCGTATAATTTAAAGGATTGGACCTATAGTTGAATGTGCATATGATTGGCGTATTCTATATCTTATATTTCCCCTTGCAAAATAAACATACATAAAAAGTAAGTGGTAAATGAACTCATATTTGTGGAACTTACCTGATTGTAGAGTATTCTCATTAAATAACCCTATATATTATTGTGTTTTGTGCCCGCTGACATTTTCACATCTTATCTATGTTGCAGCTAAACCTGGCATTTATACTGAAGTTTTATCTTTTAGATCATCATTACTGTATTTTAACTAAAGGTGTTCAAATGAGGAGGTAATTGAAAACAAACTCTGAGCCATACTACCTGCATGTCAACATTTAGAAAATAAAAATTGTTGCTCTTATCTATGAAAGGATTTTAATAGATTACTTTGTAACTAAAGATGCAAAAGGTAGAAGCAACACTACAAAGCACAAACACAAATGTCTAATAATAAAGGGTTTTTTGTCAAACACAACCTTTAAATTTTTTTTTTCCAAACACCACCTTTAAAAAAAGTTTGTAAAACACAACCTTTAATAAATTTTTTGTTGTCAAACATGACTTTTTGGTTGAAGGACTTAGCATTTTGCAATGGGGTAAATTTCAATCGATGTTTGGGATAGCATACGATGTCGGTTTGAGGTGTTCTTAGACTCGTTGGAAAGGTGAAAATACAAACTTTCCATGGATTATCAATACGATGGTCAAAAGTGACCTTATGTGGGGTCTATTGTTGTGTAAAGTAAAGCTGGTCGGAGAGATTAGCGAGTGGTCGGGAATTTTTAGTGGGTTTTTGAAAGAGGTTATGATGCTTTGTTTGGTCTGAAAATTGATATGTAGGTAGCGGGGAGTGTAAGGTAGGCCGTAGTTGTGTTATTTTTTGTGGTTGTTGGTTACAAGTGGTGGTTCGAGGAGAGTTAATTTGAAGGTAAAAAAACATTCAAAAGAATGTCAAAGTAGGATTTCTTTTTTGTGGGTGAATTCACTCACCTCAAACCACCACTTACAACAAACAACCACAAAAAACAACACAACTACGGCCTGCCTTACACTCCCCGCTACCTACATACCAATTTTCAGACCAAACAAAGCATCATAACCTCTTTAAAAGAGCCACTAAAAATCCCCGACCACTCGCTAATCTCTCCGACCAACCTTACATTACACAACAGTAGACCCCACATAAGGCCGCCTTTGACCAACATATTGATAACCTCTGGAAAGCTTGTATTTCCACATTTCCAACGAGTCTATAAACGCCTCAAACCGACATCGTTTGTTATCTCAAACATCGACTAAAAGTTACCCCATTACAAAATGTTAAGTCCTTCGGCCAAAATGTCGTGTTTGACAACAAAAAATTTATTAAAGGTTTTGTTTTACAAACTTTTTTTTTCTTAAAGGTGGTGTTTGGAAAAAAAAATTTTTGAAAGGTTGTATTTGACAAAAAACCCAATAATAAATCTGAACTTAAAAATCTAAAAGTATTAAATAAGGATGCTGCTTAAAATACTCCAAACTCGAATTTAACTACCAATAAAACTAACTAATGTCTTCCTTCACTTTAAATAGAATCCGTGCTTTGTTAACTTGTTGTAGCAGGTCATTTTTCCGCTGGCCCACTCTTTTTCCCTTTATTATTCTTCATCTTCTTCCTTGACTCCTTTCTTTTTTTTCCATTCTTCATCTGCTTCCTTTACCTATTTTTTCCTTTTTCAAATTTTAACTCTCTTATATTTCATATAAATGTTCTCAGTAAAAGCGGTCTTCGCCTTTTTCTAAAAGCATGCTATGGCAAAAACCATTCCCTCACTCGCTTGAATCCAACGATTCACCGAATGATTTACGTAATCCGAAGGTGAACATCAAATCAATCAATGCAATAAAAACAACCCACATCAACAATTTCAAAACCCATTTTCCAATCAAATTTAACGATTCACCGAATGATTTACCAAGAATAGGAGAATGATGAGTGCACCATGATTGCACCAAGTTGCTTCACTTTTGCTGTTCAAATGTAATTGAAATTTGCAACTAAGTGGAGATAGAGACCTACAGATAGAACTCCATTTTCCTGGCTTTAATTTAAACGACAATTTTGAAGATCAAATAAACAGAAAAGTGTAGAGATAGTTAAGAATAAAGATTTTGCCTACTTTTTCAGACAATAAGAACCCTAAATCCCCAATTCCAAACGCAAATCTCTAATTTCAGACCTTAATTCTAATTTCACGGGTGAATCTGCCGACCGGAGATTCTTCGACATTCTCTTCTAGCCAATATTTATTGGTAAGAGAAAATTAATTTAAGAAGTGCTTGGTGAGGATCAAGCTTTAATGGGGATTGGGTGAAAGGTAGCAGAAGAAGTAAAAGGTAACAAGGAAAAGAAAAGTAGAGGAGAGGTTAAATGAGGTGTGTGAAAAAAGTTTACCTGCATAGCAGGTAATTGGTCACCCTAGTGCAATATTAGCGAAGGGGGATATTACTTGGTTTTATTGGTATTTAAAATAAAGTCTGGAGTATTTTGAGCATTACCCTCATTGTTTAGAGTATTCTCATTAAATAATCCTAATATATAAACAAACAAAATTATTGATAATTAAAAGTTATGAAAAACAGAAATGGAAATGAAGCACAATGTTGTGAGCCTAAGAATCTCCGTGTAACCAGATGCGTACTTGACGACTAAGCAGAAGGCGGCTGCTTAGTTAAATTAAAAGAGGTGCTGCTTTGATGAATTAATTAATTAGAGAGGCATAGAGCTTAAAACGTATCCATCTTATAAATCCAAAAGGTAACTAATTCACAAGATCAGTCCGGACGAGTTGTTTGTTGGGCTGCTTATGCAGAGCAAGCAATTGGCTGTCTTTCACCCCCATAAAACGATATGCAGCCATATAGAACTAATTTACCTAAAGAATTGATGACAAATATGAAAGAAAAAATAAGTGTCAATCCATAGAAGCACTAACAAACATCAGCAATTAATGTTGGTGTAAAGATAGCGTAGTTATTAGGAGGCACATGCAGTCAAAATTTCGATTCCAACATCAGATTTGAAACAAATGAATTATAGCATTCCTATCTAATGCTCAAACAAAACATAATGCAGTAATCCCTTTGTATTAATCATGTATTTACTTTTTATAATTTTGGAGGGTGTTTGGGCCAAATTCTGCGTATTGGGCCAATGGAGAAATAGGTCCATCAAAACTTGCATAATAAATTGGGCCAAGTGGTTTGATGTCCATAAGGGGTCCACGAGCTAAAGGGATCAGGGAGATCTCAAGGAGATTTCAGGGAGATCAGGGAGAATAGAATCCTCGATAACAAATTATGGAAAGAAGTCCATAAGATCCGGATATAGGTTTCCTTGCCGTGCAAGGGAACTAGATCTTGTTAGGGTTTTGATCCTATAAATAGACAAGGAGAATGAGGAGAAAGATTCATTCAGAGACCAACACATAGACATAACGCATTGTACTAGCTAAATTGCCGTGCCATCTTTCTTGTAATCGTCCTCATATTTAAAGCTAGTGCAATTATTGGAAGGTAACCGTCTCTTCCCGCGGTCGTTCCCACATTGGGTTTTCCGCGTCACCAAAATATCTTGTGTTAATCCTTATTTACATCTTTACTTTCCATTCATACAAACGACATAATCCATATACAACGCATAAGACCACTTTGACCTAATTTAACCTAATTCGGTAGAAAAATACCAAAACAGTTTGGCGCCCACTGTGGGGCATTGTGGTCGTCATCGTTAATTACTCGATACAGAATGGACGGAGGCAAGCAAACATCATCAGCCGGGTCAGGAAGTAGTCAGCTGCTGATCGATACCACCAAATCCTATCCAGAATCCAGCATCAACGGCTCAAACTCAGGCACCTGGACACACATCAAGAACCACACACTTAGCTAAAGTCACCTTACCTCCTAGGACTCCTGCCGTTGCAACGCATTCCAAATCAGATAGGGGACCTGGAAGCTCAAATCTCACCCCACCGCCAAGTCCGACACAAACCCTGCTTAGTGGTATGGAAAACTTGCAGAAAGTGATGGAAAACATGTGGGAGGATCAAAAGAAGCAGAAGCTCAAGCAACGTGAAGGAACAGGGAGCTCTGGGCACAGATAGACATCCTGAGACAGCAATCAAGCATACCAGCAAGCACGGAGGGTGAGAACCAGGCCCCAATAGTGGAGCTCACACTACAAGAAAAACGCGGCATAGTGACGGTCATACCGATGAAAAAAACAAGCCGTCAGAAAACTCAGGATACTGACGGATATTTGACGGAATTTCCGTCAGTAACAATTTCTGACGGATTTTCCGTCACGAGTAATTGGCGCGTTGACAAAGTCAATGGCGCTAAAAAACATGTGACGAAATATCCGTCAGTATTTCCAAAAAAACTGACTGAATTTCCGTCATTGGCTGCCACACCCAACAGTGCATGACAGCTGTATGGCAATTGAAAAAACTGACAGAATTTCCGTCACATGTTTATTTTTTTTTGAAAAACCATATATTAAAGTCTGTCACAATAATTGACACAGTGACGGATATTCCGTCAGGAATTAGAAAACAACTGACGGAAATTCCGCCAGTTTTCCAAATTATGTGACGTGTACAAGTTATGCATTATTGGTCTGATAAAGTTGGTCAGTGACGGAATTTCCGTCAGTTTTTTAGAAATACTGACGGAATTTCCGTCAGGAATCCTATTTAACTGACGGGATTTCCGTCAGTCCTTCCTTTTATCTCAAACACGGGATCATTCCATATCACTTTACCAATTTTCCCCCAAATTAAAAATCGCCAAACCCTCCTCCACCACCCTAAAACCCGATACCACCACCACCCTCTTCCACTTCCGGTGCCACCACCACCACCAACAACACCACCATGCCGTCGCCATCATTATAAGGTAATTTTATTTGTTTTTCTTCTTTTGTCCTTTTTCTTTTTCCTTTTCCTTTAATTGTTTTTAATTTTTTTTTCTCCATAGCCTCCCGCCGCCGCCTCCTACTGCCGCCCCTGCCGCCGCCACCCCTACCGCCTCCTGTCGCCGCCACCGCCGTCACCTTTCCTCTTTCTCATCCTTCTTTTTCATTTTTTTTCTTTGTGGAGCTAATTAGGTATTCTCCTTTTAAGTTTTTTTGTTTAATTATCTTAATTGAATTAGAATATTAGTTATTGTTTTAATTATTGTTGAATTATTGTTGATGTTGATGCATGTTGACTTAGGATAGAAGCCAATTTTGTTTAAATGTATGTTGTGACGGTTTTAATGTATGCATCTTTTTTTGTTAATTAGATTATTGTTAAATTTTGTGAAATGTTAATGTTTTTAAAATGATAATTAGACTAGATATGTACATTAAAAAATTATTCATGTTAGTTTTTAAAATGATAATTAGACTAGATATGTAAAATGAAAAATTATTCATGTTAGTTTTTGTTATTTGAAAATAAAAGTAGTCATTGTTGTATGTTTTTTTAATATTGTTAAAATTATTGTTCATAATTGACCTAGTACCCGTTCAAAAATTACACACTAGGAGTAATTTTTGAATAGTCCCCGTTTTGGGACTGTCTTTAAGTCACTTAGGTAGTAAACATGTGCTTGTGATTTGTTAATGAGAAAAGAGTTTGGTGACAATTCCTTTAATGTTCTCTAAATGCATATGTAGAGTAATTATTTATTCTACATTGTGTATTTGGAGAACGGATGCGAATTGCTGCCGAAATTTTTTCCTCATTAATAAATCACAAGTACATGTTTGCTAGTGACTTGAAACGTACATTGATGAGTTTAGGTTGGAGTGATAAGGACCCAATTCAAAGAAATACAATATTTATATTGGTTAAAATGTTAAATTATTGTGTATTATTCTTGATTTTGATTGTTGTTAGGTTATTATCTTTTTTAATGACATATATAAATGTGTAGATACATAATAACATGAAAAGATTAGAACGACAGTGAATGTATGAAAGATTAGACGAAAAAAAGAAACCCAAGAAAGCATTTGCAGAGGGGGTGAAAGAGTTTATTAAATTCGCGGAAGGAAGTAGTGAGTACAAGAATTTAGGTGAAATGAGGTGTCCGTGTAAGAAATGCAAAAACCTAGGTTTTAAAAGGAAGCATATGTTCAAATTCATCTCTGGTCGAATGGTTTCGCCGATAATTATTATGTATGGACATATCACGGTGAGAAACTACCTAGTACAAATGCTAGTGAGAATCCTTACCGTGAGTTCGTGGAAAATGCATTGCGTGATACTGTTGACCAAATTTTGGAGGAAAGACTTAATCCTGATGACCTTAACGATGAACAAGTGCGTTATGAAACCCCGAACCCCCAAGTTTCTTCGTTCTTTAAAATGTTAGAGCAAGCCGAACAGCCGGTGTTTGGGGGAAGTGATATGAGTTTGTTGCAAGCAGCTGCTAGGTTGTTATCACTCAAATGTGAGAACAACATATCTCTTAGATGCGCTAATGATTTTGTGTCGTTCGTTGGTGACAAAATTCCAAAGGAAAATCAAATGGCGTGCAATTTTAATGACATTAAAAAAGTTCTGAAGGGACTCCAACTTCCCCATAAAAAGATTGATGCATGTCTCAATGGATGCATGCTTTTCTGGGAGGAAAATTATTCTAATCTTGAAGAATGTACAAAGTGTCATGCATCTCGATATAAAGGTAAAAAGAATTCAAGTGGGAGGCGAATTCCATGTAAACCAATAACTTATTTCCCGCTTGCGCCAAGGTTACAACGACTATATGCAACCAAACACATAGCAGGTGAGATGAGTTGGCACTACAAAAACCTAACGATTAAGAGAAAGGGGGACAATGGCACATCCAAGTGATGGAGAAGCGTGGAAGCATTTCGATAGAGAGCATCCGGATTTTGCAAGTGAACCCCGGAATGTTAGGCTAGGTTTGTGTACGGATGGATTTCAACCTTTTGGGCTGTTTGGGACGAAATACTCTTGTTGGCCAGTGATTGTGACACCGTACAACTTATCCCCTTGGTTATTCATGAAGAGACAATTTTTGTTCTTATCTGTGCTAGTTCCCGGTCCTAAGAACCCTAAGTCAAATTTAGATGTTTTCCTCCAACCGTTGATCAAAGAGTTGAAACAACTTTGGGAGACCGGCGTGGACACCTACGATGTCTCTAAGAAACAAAATTTTCAATTAAAGGCTGTATTAATGTGGACGATCAACGATTTCCCGGCATATGGCATGCTTTCTGGTTGGTCCACAAGTGGATAACGTGCCTGTCCTTATTGTCCAGAAAATGATCATAGATCTTTTTGGCTTAAAAATAGCAAAAAGGTTTGTTGGTTTGATTGTCACCGTGAGTTCTTAAGACCTGACCATCCTTTCCGCGACAATTGTAAGAATTTTCTTAAAAACAGAAAAACTGAGAATCACATAGCCGCATCGAAACTAACGGGTGATGAAGTGTGGGAATCCGTAAAAGACTTGTCTAAAATAGTTGATGCTTCTGATCAAGAATTGAAAAGATTGAAAGATCAGAATGAAGGTTGGTGGAAACAAAGCATATTCTGGGAACTTCCCTACTGTTAAACAATGCTGATTCGACACAACTTGGACGTTATGCACATTGAGAAAAATTTTTTTTGAACAACTTATCAACACCATGATGGATGTACCAGGTAAAACTAAATTTGGCCCTAAGGATATAGAAGACTTTAATGAACTTTGCTATAAACGGCCCATATCATCTAGGTTTGTTTTATCAACCGCGGGGAAAAAGGCTCTATGTGACTGGGTTGATAATTTAAAATTCCCGGATGGTTATGCATCAGATTTGAGTCGGTGTGTTGACCATAAAAAGATGGTGTTATATTCCATGAAAAGTCATGATTGTCATGTCTTTATGGAACGACTACTCCCTGGTGCCTTGAAAGAGTTGCTCCCGACAGGTCATTGGAATGCAATAATTGAGATAAGCCAATTTTTTAGAGACCTTTGTACTTCTACGATTAGACTTGATTCTATGGAACGTCTGGAGTCAAACATTGCAGAGATAATATGCAAGTTAGAGAAGATATTTCCCCCGTCTTTTTTCAGTTCCATGGAGCATTTGCCTCTTCACCTACCTTATGAAGCGAAAGTTAAAGGACCTGTTCAATATCGATGGATGTAAAGCTCCAGTTAAAGCTGTTAGAACTTTTCATCTAATTTTAGATACCGGTTACCAGTTAGACTTATGTCAAACTCTTTATGTTCCGTCTATTTCTCGTAATTTGATTTTTGTAGGCGCACTTGATAAGTTTGGATATTCATTTGAAATAGGCAATAAAAAATTCAGTTTATTTGAAAATTCTAACCTTATTGGTTGTGGAATATTAATAGCTGGATTTTATAAACTTCATCTTAAACATAATGATGCTGAAATTTGTCTCACCTTGCATAATAAAGAAACAAAATGTAAGTCATCCAAAAACGATTCTTACTTCGTGTGGCATAAAAGACTAGGTCATATATATGACCAAAGAATAAAAAGTTTAGTAAAAGATGGTGTTCTATCAGACATTAATTTTACTGAAATTACAGCTTATGTTGATTGTATTAAAGGAAAAACAACAAAAAACCACAAAGAAAGGAGCCACAAGAAGTACTCAACTTCTTGAAATTATACACACAGATATTTGTGGACCTTTTGATGTACCAACTTTTGGAGGAGAAAAATATTTCATTACTTTTATCGATCATTATTCACGTTATTATTATCTCTATCTATTGCATGAAAAATCTCAATCCCTGGATGCTGTACAAGCATACATTACCGAGGTTGAAAGACAATAAGAAAACAAAGTGAAAATCATTAGATCTGATAAAAGTGGTGAATTTTATGGAAGGTATTACAAGATAGGACAACATCCTGGACCTTTTGCTAAACTTCTCCAAAAACTAGGAACTCAATACACAACGCCTGGTTCTCCATGGCAGAATGGTGTAGCTGAAAGGCGAAATCCTACATATATGGAAATGGTTAGATGAGATCCATGATAAGTCAGGCTAACTTGCCTATATCGTTATGGATGGATGCATTATGAACAACTGTTTATATCTTAAATAGAGTTCCAAGTAAGTCCGTTCCAAAGACGTCATTTGAACTTTGGAAAGGGTGGAAACCTAGTTTAACACATCTCCAAATATGGGGTTGCTCAGCTGAAGTTAGAAATTACAATCCACATGAAAAAAAATTGGATTTAAAGACAATAGGTGGTCACTTTATTGGTTACCCTAAAAAATCCAAAGGATATAGGTTTTATTGTCCTAACCATAGTACGAGAATTGTTGAAACCGTTAACGCCAGATTCTATGAGAATGGTGAAATCAGTGGGAGTACTAAACAGCAAGAAGTGATCATTCAAGAAATACGGGACCAATCCAAATACCCTTAACTTCGAATGATATTGAAAATCCTCCTATTTTTGAACCCATTCACAATAATGAGGAAAACCAAATAATTGATCAACAACTTCATAATGAGCGAGATTCTCACCAATCATAATGATGATGAAGCACCACAAGAACCGCCTTTACTAAGATCTCAGTGACAACGGAGATTGACTATTCCTGATGATTACGAGCTTTATCTAATATAATCTCAAGGGACTCAGGACCCGATTTCTTTTTCCCAAGCCATTAAGGATGTTAATTCTTATAAATGTATTGATGCCATGAAAGATGAATAAAAATATATGGAAAGTAATCAAGTATGGGAAATCGTTCAATTGCCTCCAGGCCATAAAGCCGTCGGATTTAAATAGGTCTTTAAGACCAAACGTGACTCCAACGGAAAAATTTAACGATATAAAGCTCGACTTGTTTTCAAAGGTTTTAATCAGAAAGACGGCATTGACTATAATGAAACTTTTGCTCCTGGTTCAAGAAAAGATTCATTAAGAATTATCATGGCATAGTAGCTCATTATGAATATTGTTCATACGAGTTATGTATGAGATGACATAATAAATGAATAATAATAATAATAGTAATAATAATAATAATAATAATAATAATAATAATAATAATAATAATAAGTTAGTAATGATAATAATAATAATAATATACGATACATGTATATATATACTTATACTACCATCCTACCCATATATATATACACCCACCCTATCCCTTATCCACCCATCTTATCCATTCACCTCACCACAAAATATTAACACAATCAACATAAATGAGAGGAGAGAAAAGAGGGAGATTTCAAGGGAGATTTTGTCGCTCCGCCTCGAGATCGTAACAAAGCACGACAACAACAACACCAACACAACACACTCGACACCCTTCCTTTAACACCACCAATGCAGCCACTACCACCACAGTGGTCACGGCATGACTCCACTACCCAGAGCCGTCCCCACGAGCCACCATCCTAGCCTAAAACCGACAGCACCCCAACACACACAACACACATACTACTCACACTCCTCCCTCCATTACACCACCTAACCGCCACCAACACCACCACCCACGATCTCCACCATGGCCTCCACTCAATCCACGACATAACCACCCTAAGTCAGGCCACGAATGTGGGTTAGAAACCTTGGTTCATCTCTGACCGTCATTGACCACTTCTTTGACCAACAATAACCGAGATTGACCGAGTTATTATATGCTTGTTGTTATTGTTGTTGTGTTTATACCATCTTAAAACGGGTTTTTAACCCACATTCGTGGCCTAACCTAGGCTGGTGGTAGGGTGGTTATGTTGTGGGTTGAGTGGAGGCCATGGTGGCGGTCGTGGGTGGTGGTGTTGGTGGCGGTAAGGTGGTGTAAAGAAAGGAGGAGTGTGAGTAGTATGTGTGTTGTGTGTGTTGGGGGTGCTGTCGGTTTTAGGCTAGGGTGGTGGCTCGTGGGGACGGCTCTGGGCAGTGGAGTCACGCCGTGACCACTGTGGTGGTGGTGGTGGCTTCATTGGTGGTTATCGTGGTGTTAAAGGAAGGGTGTCGAGTGTGTTGTGTTGGTGTTGTTGTTGTCGTGCTTTGTTGTTGTTATTGTTGTAGCGGTGCTGTCCGTGGACCACCGTGGCCGGTGGTGGTGGCCCATGGTGGCAGTAGCAAGCGGTGGTAGGTAATGGTGGTTTTCGAGGCTAAGGAGGGAGTTCGGGTGTCAGTACGAGTCGGGATTTGAATTTAATTATATTAAGTTATATAATTGTAATTTAATTAAATTAGTTAGTAATTATATTTAATTATCGTAATTAGTTGGCGACTTTTTGAAGGAGCATATTTGTACCCGATTGCTTTATTGTTTAGCGGGATTTGCTAAAAGATAGGTTTATCTTACTCAGTTTCAATAATGTGTATGTGTAGATACCCAGTATCTGCTGAAACTCCAACAAACACCCGATGATTATCGGACTACAACATGCTTTGGAATCGCAGAGTTTGATCGACAGTTCGTGTACAACTTTGCGTCGGAAAACTTAAAACGATTTCGAAAAGAAAACATTTCAAAACTTTTCAAAAGTACCTGGAGTGTTTAATGCAGGACGACAGGGTCGCAATGACACTAACTAGAGTCAAAACCGACACCGGACCAAAAACCGACTCAAAATTCAAATCCCGACTCCAACAACGAGTCAAACCGAGTCAAACACAAAAAAAAACCATTCAAATGCTTCCATGTTAAGATTTCCCGGGATCATGAATAGTCAAGTACCAAACATGTGCATACAAATCCTAGGATAGAACAAATCATGATTGATTTGTGTGAAAGCGACAAGACACCTCGAAGACGTGCGACGTGGCTCGCGCCTCTTGGAGCAGCCCAGGTGGCCACGTCGCTCAAAAGTCACACAACCACTCATTCTCCTATAAATACCCCTCAAATTCCACCATTTGAGAACTTACGCGAGTGTCCGCCCCCTCTTTTCTCCCTTAAAAATCTCGACTCGACTTCCTAAGTCACAATTCGACACGTGTTTACGACCTATCGATCGTAAACACATGCCTTACACATTGTTTGGTACCATCATCGTGCATTAAATCACTTGACCGACCATTTCAACCACTACACCATCACTAAACTTAACAAAACACTCTTTTTACTTACTAAAATGGTTTTAAACCGAGTCTTTTCCGACCAAACGAGTTGATACACTTACGTCGGTTTCTCACCATAAGCCAAGAATGTAAGTATGAGGGTGTAAAAATCCTTTTTTATCATGTCCTTAATTGTTTCATGACTATAACATGCTAAATCATGCATAACATGGTCGAAAACATGGGAAGAATGAGCCAAAACCGGACTTTTTGGTTGAGGTAGAGGCTACTGTAGCACATAGGCTCGCACCTAAAGCACCCTGCCCAGCCTTAAGTCCAATCCGTGTTTGGTCTCTTCATCCCCCTTTATTTTCATATTTGTAAACGGTTTTTATCAGAGACTTAAGAAGAGAGAGAAAATCCCTAAATTTAGAGAGAGAAATTCCCTAAATTTGAATGACTGAGACTACCACAGGTCTCCCGCCGGAGACCACCCAACCACCCATTTCCTCGCACAACTCTGATCAGCATGGAGCTTTATCCATACTCACTCCCCATACAAATCAAAAAAGTGCTAAGAGGAAGACAATGCATATTGACGAATTCCTAGCAAGCCCGAGTACTGTCATTGCTGCTAACAACCACTCTACGCCTCTGGGTGAGTCTGGAGTTCAACAAAACCCGTCGATCTCGGCCCCTGTGTCGTATAGGGCAATGGTGCAAGGGTTTGTTTCAGGTGAGGGCTCGTCGGAGGATCCATTTTTTGAAGAAATTGAAGATGATTCAGAGGATGATATTGCACCAGAAGAGGATGAAGAGGATGCTCTGTGTCCCAGAATTTCATTAACCAAAGAGGAGAAGGCCTTAATCCAAAAGCCATGGCGACACTCAATCATCATCAAGATGTTCGACAAAAAGATTGGCTATCTCGCACTAATGCGAAAATTGCAAGCGAAATGGTCAATCAAAGGCAAGCTAACCTTGACTGATCTCACTGGCAATTATTATGTTGCAAGATTCTCCACGAAGCAGGATTACGATTTTGTGATGACGCAGGGGCCTTGGATGATAGAGGATCACTACCTTAAAATCCGCAAATGGATACATAATTTCATTCCATCTGAGGATAGTATCAAATATCTAACGGCATGGGTCCGCATTCCAAACCTTCCTGTCGAGTACTTCAACGAAATGTTTTTAAGAAAGATAGGGTCGAAAGTGGGAAAGGTTATTCGCATCGATAAGAACACGGCCTCTGCTGAACGGGGTCAATTCACTAGACTAAGTGTCAAGGTCGATATTTCGAGGCCTCTTCTTTCATAGTTTCGACTCAATGGTAAAGTCTATTGCATACAATATGAGGGGTTGAAGATGATATGTTTTAAATGTGGTCGTCTAGCCCATGAAACAGAGCATTGTCCAAAGAGCTTAATGTATAGCACTAACATGGTTATTGAGGATGGGACGGTTCAACCTATTGATCTAAATACCACAGTGGGCGAAAATTCACTTGAGGCAGGCCTGCATCCAGAGGAAAGCGACGATTTTGGGGCATGGATGTTGGTGAAGAAACCTCCACGGAAAAAACCAGATGCAGTTCTGAACAAACATGGAACAAGTGCTACCACCTCGAATACTTTATTCAATTTCGGGCAAAGCTTGAAGAAGACGGGTTCGAGATTTGAAATCTTAACAAATAATAAGGAAAATTCCGAGAATCCGTCAAATTCCGCTATTTCAGCCATTAATTTAACAAATAATATTCCTAACCAAAATAACACCCAATCTCCTATAATCAATCAAAGAATAATATCTTTGACTAAGAAAACTAATAGTCTAGTATCAAGCCATCCCTCCTCTAAAAACTCTTCCAAATTTAGCCAAAAAAATAAAAATATTCAACCTTCCAATTCTAATATTATTCCTAATACTATCCAAAATAATAAAAATACTCAATCTTCTAATTCCAATAATAATCCTAATAATTCAAATACCCTAAAAGATATTACCAATATCCCCTCAATTCCAAGGATATCAAACGCAACATCGTCAAATCCGCAAACTCACAATACCACCTCTGCTACTACAGCTTCTATGCTTCGTCCCATCCAAAATCAACCAAACAATGAATCCACACCCTTATTTCTCATATCTAGACCGCCCTCTACCGCAACCAAGGTTTCTCCCCCAGAACCCTCACATAGTTATGATCTAGGTAGCACGGACACTTCTCCTAATCAGTCGTCCCGTGTCGGACACCGACACTTCTCGGATACACGCCGAAACGTGTCGGACACCTATAAAGCCGTGTCTAACTTTCTACATTTATTCGGGCACGTGTCCGACGCGTGTCCATGGTATTTGGGCCGTGTCCGACGCGTGTCCATAACATTTAGACTTCATTTGGGGTGAATGATGTTCTTTAAATGAGAAATGAGTAGTCGAAAGAGATTGATTAGAAGATGCGTTTGGATGATAAATGAAAATAAGTTACAATCAAGGGCAAATTTTACCTTCACTTATTTAAATTTACTATCAAATAATTTTATAAAAATAAAATCTAACGTTCATAATTATAAACTATATATTTAATTTAATTTAAATAACGTGTCTCGTGTCCTAAATTTTATGGGATGCCGTGTCACGTGTCCGTGTCGTGTCCGTGTTCGTTTTGGTGCTACCTAGGTTGTGATACCACCCACACAGCAGCTGAGAGTGTCGAACTGGCCGGAAATGGCCGCTCCCAGTATGGCGGTGATGATTTCGGAGTGCCCAATAATGGATGTGAAAATTGCATTACTGAAGGACAATCCTTCGAAGCTAGAGATCGAGCTATCGATACCATGGAGTATTGATAATTTGCTTAAACACGTAAGTCGTGCCTATCTATTCTCGCTCAATTATTTACCTGATCATATGAGTACACAAATACGGAATTTATGTCCCAACCTACCCCATATCACATTCATGGTATGGAACGTACAAGGTACCGGTAATAAAACTAAAATCAATGCTATTAAGGAAGTTGTGAAAACATATAAACCGTCTGTCCTTGCTCTTGTGGAGACACATATGGGGGAAGAACATGCCATTAGACTTGGAAACATCCTTGGATATGATGGTCAGTCGCGAGTTAACGCCACAGGGTATAGCGGAGGTATCTGGCTGTATTAGAAGACGAATGTGGTTAGTGTTTCTCCGGTGAAAGAGCATACGCAATTTATTACAGTAGAAGTAGCTCGACTCGGTGAATTCCCATGGTTCTTTTCTGTAGTATACGCCAGCCCAGACCCGACAAATAGACGGGAACTTTGGGCGGAATTGGAAGAATTCACACGTGTTAATAACCGGCCATGGCTATTAGCGGGGGATTTTAATGAAACGAGGTCCTTAAGTGAGAGACACGGGAGTGATAATAACATGGCTCGGAGATGTGAACGATTTAACAACTGGATTGAAGATTGTGAATTGATTGAGCTTGCTTTTACAAGCCCTATGCACACATGGGCTCGCGGCAATAGTGTCGAAACGAGACAAGGAGCTCGTCTGGATAGAGCATTGTGCAACTCGGACTGGAGCGAATTGTTTGAAGATGCGTTGGTACGCCACTTACCCGCTATAGCATCTGACCACTGCCCGCTTTTAATCTCCCCAAATGGTTTCGCACCTTTAGCTGCCGTGAATCGCCCGTTTAGATTCCAAGCATGTTGGTTGACATAAAAGAAATTTAAAGAGTTTGTTGAGGAAAATTGGTCACAACACGGTGTCTTTTCTGCGAGACTAGAACAATTATCATCGAAACTGCAAGACTGGAATCAACAAGTGTTTGGCAATATTTTTCGTCAGAATAGGGAACTCAAAGCACGTATTGAGGGATGTCAAAGAGAACTCCCCCTGAAAAGAATTAACTACCTTATTAAATTGGAAGCGAAATTACGACGTGAGCTCGATGAGGTACTAGCCCGTGAAGAACTATTATGGTACCAGAAGTCACGCATGGATTTTATACGAGATGGTGATCGAAACACCTCTTACTTTCATGTCAGTACTCTTATTCGAAGATGGCGGAATCGGATTACATCGTTAAAAAAAGAAAATGGAGAATGGACGTCAGAACCACATGAAATAAAAGAAATAGTAGTTAATTACTACAAATCCCTCTACTTGGAAGAACAGGAGAATGACGTAGAGGACAAGTTGCCTTGGAATTTATTCCAGGACTTCTCGAACACCGATTGGGAATGGTTAACTAGACCATTCAACATTGCCGAAATAGAAAGAGTAATAAATAATATGGGAGCGCTAAAGGCGCCTGGTCCGGACGGTTTTCAAGCTCTTTTTTACCGGAAAAATTGGGAAACTATTGCTGATTCCTTATGTGAGATGGTCATAAAAGCTCTAGAGGGTAAAGGGATGCCAGTAGGATTAAATGATACTCATTTGGTCCTTATACCCAAGGTCCCTTCTCCGGAGACTATTTACCAATTCCGTCCTATTAGTTTGTGTAACGTTGTTTACAAAATTATATGCAAAACTCTTGCTAATCGAATAAAGAAGGTCCTTCCGCATCTCATCTCAGAGACTCAAAGTGGCTTTGTTCCGGGAAGGCAAATTACAGACAATATCGTGGTCTTCCAGAAGGTTATTCACTCTATGAGAAAAAGAAAAGGAAAGCAGGGATTCATCGCAATAAAAATTGATCTGGAAAAAGCGTATGATCGTCTTCGTTGGAGCTTTATTCGAGACACCATGAAGGATATGGGTTTTCCGGGTCTTTTGGTGGATGTGGTTATGGAATGTGTAACTTCAACAAGAATGCAAGTTTTATGGAATGGTGAGCCGACTAAGCAATTTACCCCTACTAGAGGCGTCAGACAAGGTGATCCTTTATCATCTTATTTATTTGTTATGTGCCTAGAAAAATTACAACAAGCAATTGACCTTGAAGTCCGGAACAAAAATTGGCGTCCTATTGTTGTCGGTAGAAATGGCCCTTCGATTACTAATCTTTTCTTCGCGGATGACATGGTTTTGTTTGGGGAAGCCAATGAGGAACAAGCCTTAGTTATGCGATATGTTTTAGACAATTTTTGTGAAGCTTCAGGCGAAAAAATCAGCTCGGCTAAGTCGCGGGTCTTCTTTTCTAGTAACACGGCTGAGGAGATTCGATCGAAGGTTAGTACGACGTTGGGTTTTGAAGAAACAGCTGATCTTGGGACTTATCTAGGCATGCCCACCATTAATGGCAGGGTAACCCGTCACACCTTTGCGCATTTAGAAGAGAAAATGAATAACAGGTTAGCGGGTTGGACTATAAAAAAATTGTCTCTAGCAGGCATGGAGACCTTGGTTAAATCAACTTTAACAACCATGGCTAATTACAGTATGCAGACAGCTAAAATTCCGCGAACTATTTGTGATTCTATAGACATGAAATCCCGTCGTTTCCTATGGGGTGGAGATGAAAACAAAAAATCCATCCATTTAATCAAATGGGAAACGGTCCAACAACCTAAGGCTCGAGGAGGTTTGGGCATCGTCTCAGCTAGGCAAGCCAATGCAGCTTTTTTAACAAAACTTGGGTGGCGAGTTTTAGCCGAACCACATAGCTTATGGTCGAGAGTTCTCCGGGCGAAATATTGTAAGAATCGGTGTGATATTGACATTTTCCAGCCCAAGACAAACATGTCAAATGTCTGGGCAGGAATCTCCTCACAGTCCAAGACAATTGTACGAGGCACAGCTACTGCAGTTGGGAATGGAAGAAGAACTTTGTTCTGGGACCACGCTTGGGTAGACGGTATCTGTCTCTCTGACCATACTTTAAATCCCATACCGGAAGAAACCTTAAGGGCAACAGTCAGTGATATGTGGTGCGAATTTAATGGGTGGAAGTGGGACTTATTCGCCGATCTTCTGCCGCAGCCCATCCTCCTTAGGATCGCCTCGATCTCTTTGGTTCACGACCCGAGTTTGGAAGATTCTTTGTACTGGCAAGGCACGTCTTCAGGTAAATTTACAATTAAATCCGCTTTGGGTTATTTAAAGGGAATTGATTATGACCAATTACCTGAGTCTCCAGTCTGGCCTACCATTTGGAGACTACCAGTCCAACAAAGACTTCGTATGTTTCTATGGTTAGCAGCCCATGGTCGCCTTATAGTTAATGTTAATCGGGTTAGAAGAAATATGGGGGACGACCCCCTTTGGCCGAGATGCCACGCAACTGAAGAAACAGTCGAACATCTCCTTCGTTCATGTCCAATATCTATACAAATTTGGAACTTGGTGGGCATTAATCCAAGCAACGCCTTCTTTTTTAATATCCCGTTTGAGGAATCGCTAACCAAAAGTGCAAGCAATGATGTCGAGTCTTCTATGAAGGATTGGCCTATGAATTTCGCAATCACTTGTTGGTGGATTTGGAGATGGCGCAACAATGTGGTCTTTGGTCGAGAAGGAGAGAACCCCATAGATCCTCATACTTTTCTTTATCAACAATTTGCCAGTACGAAACAAGCTCTAGACCGTCACAATCTCTTCACTCCTATCCCCCGAGGGGCCACAACCGAAAAATTTATTCGATGGTTACCACCTCCCCACGGGTGGGTGATGTTGAATACAGATGCAGGATCAAAGGGAAACCCGGGTCTAGCAGGAGGTGGAGGTATTTTTCGAGATGAAACAGGTAACTTTATTACTGCTTACTTCTTTTCATGTGGGGTGTGTACCTCTATGAAGGCCGAGATACTCGCTCTGTTGGCGGGCTTAGAAAGAGCAAAGGAGCTGCGTATTCCGAAGCTGATTATACATATGGATAACTCTCCGTGTGTCGATCTCATAAATGAAGACCAATTAGTGAGCAACAGCTTGAAGTTCCTCGTCAAAAGATGTAAGGACTTGTTGAAAGGGTCTCATTGGAGGGTCAAGCTAGAACACACGTATAGAGAAGCGAACAAAGCAGCTGATTTTCTGGCCAACAAAGGATTTAATTCGAGTACTTTAATTACGCATCTAGATATTCCTCTTAATGAGCTCCGTCCAATCCTTAGGGAGGACATTTTTGGAGCTACCACTCCTCGTGTAATAGCTAGCATTTAATTTTCGGGGCTTTGCCCCTCTTACGTACCAAAAAAAAAAAAATTTATTTGTAAACGGTTTTTACCATTTCAAATATTTTTTAAATCCTTTTATTTTTACAAGTTTTTAACCATAAAACATTTTTCACCCTTGGTTCTTAATACCATGTTGGTTTAATCCGTGTTTCGGTGATAATATTTGGTTAATTTCATTTAAAAGGTATTTTAAAGCCTTTTATTTCATTTATTTACATTTTGAAGGGTATCTTAAAGCCTTTCATCATTTCTTTACACTTTCAAAATAAATGTATTAGTCAACAATACGAAGTCATCCATGGTTCTACATACCATGTCGGATTTTAACGCGAGTACGATGTTGAATATTGACTAATTATATTCAAATGAACTTAAAACAATTAGTTCATAATCATTTTCAAAACTATTCATGTCAAGCTTGCAAAGTCGAACCCGACATCGAATATCGTCAAAACAATGACGATTATTCAATTCTCGTTCTTCGAATCAACACAAAAGCGGCCTAAACGACCTTTTCAAACCAAAACGGGTCAAATACCCATTTTTCAACACGTTTTATAAACATTTTTCAATGGTCAGAACACGTCATATACCGTTGAATGACCCGCGCCTAAACAAGGCAGTTCTTTTCCTATTTTCAAACCAGGGGAGACCCCCTTACATCGCCAATAGGCTCGCGCCTCTTCTGGCTGCCTGATGCAGGGTCTGTTCCCCTTCCAGCATTGGTCTAGGATGATCCCGACTCCGGCTAACCCGGATATAGGACGGATCAGACGACTAATTTGCCCATTCAAATATCGTATTTGCAAAATGTCTTACTAAGACAAATGGATCACGTTATGCACCATAAACCTAATTTGGTAAATGGATGTTTAATTTCTATCTTGCATGAAAATCAACCATAAATCCCAGTCGACATCTTATGCTTGATATTTGGATTAAATCAACCGACTTAGAAAGCTCTTACATGTTAGGTTTAAACTATTGGATGCGCATTCATGCATTTAAACCGTTGAAACAACTTTTGCATTCAACCAACCAAGATCGATCAGTAGACGCCGCTACCGCGGGTGGGATTGGGTGTCTGATTAAAGGGCTTCCCAATACGTACCTTCACCTCTTACTCAAAAACTTTGGATAGTGGACGACTTTTTCCAGGGCGTACTAGAGTCATTCTAGAGATAGGATGCTAAAGAGGGACGATTCCTTATCTTTAGTACCTATGTCAAACACTGCTTTGTGCTTCGTTTGACCGAGGTATAAAGTGGATTTGAACGGGTTCCAAGCATCCCACAAATGCTTGGTGGCGACTCCGAACATCTCTAATCGTTTCGAGACCCTTGCCAAGACGAAACCGACAGATCTAAAACGATCCGGTCGAAAGCATTTTTACGCCGCCGAGCATGGCTTTCAAAAGACCGCTATACGTCCACGGATTGGCTTGGCGTGTAGGTGGCCATGTCCATAGATTGGCGACTCCGCTGGAGAAAACTAGGACGTTTGTGTCTTTGTGATCCCTGGATGGTGAGACTCGAACGAGGTCTTGGTTGGAATGAATTAATAGATATTACGGTCACGGTCGGGTTCCTTGTCCGGGCCCACAACCTAACCCTTTTCGACCAATTGGCTCGTCTCGTCGGCGTGAGTTTTCTCATCCCCGCGTTTCGAATCCCGATTGAGTCAAGCATACCATTGACGATACACATTTATGTTTCGTCAAAGTGCTTTCATTACCTTCGAGCACGAGGCTAGGGCACCCTCCTTACACATTTTGTTTGGATTGGTATCCCTCTCACAAATCGGGGTTTGATTGCTTGGTGTGTAACCCACCCTTTAAGGCAAAACCCGTGTCAGCATTATGCAGAAAATAATGAAACTGTAAGTGCTTATGTGCTATATGATCATAAGTCCTTCCGTGTCATTTTCAAACTTTCAAAAAACACCTTTTTGCGCCGTTATAATGGCCATTTCAAACCTCCGTCTTTCGCCGACCGTTGCTTTTCAACACGCCTTTCTAGGCCGTCGTAATGACGATTTTCAAACCCGGTTTTTATAACCATTTCAACACGCCTTTCTAGGCCGTCGTAATGCCGATTTTCAAACCCAGTTTTTATAACCATTTCAACACGCCTTTCTAGGCCGTCGTAATAACGATTTTCAAACCCGATTTTTATAACAATTTCGACACGCCTTCCTAGGCTGTCATAATGACGATTTTCAAACTCGGTTTTCTACAACCATTTCAAATCACCTTTTTACGCCGTTATAATCGCCGCGTCAAAACACGGATTTTAACCCGTTTTGCGTCGGCAATGGCTCTTTCAAAACCCGAGAGGAGCACACACCCTTTTCTCGAGACGCTTTTGGGATCCCGAGGACCATGCACCGTCCCTGAGACCTTTCAAACATTTCAAACTCGATTTTCAAAACATACAATTTTGAATTTCAAAAACCGTCTTAGGAAACAATACATTGTTTTCCGAGCCGACTCAAACTCAAAACCGTCTTTTGCAAACAAAATTAAGACAACCCTTTCAACTGATCGACTTGCGGAGATCCCTATCTTCGGAAGACGTCAATAAAGCGACAAATGAATCTTTTTGAAAATTTCTATTTTCGAAAACTTCAGTCCACCATTCCTATTCCGCCTCGTGTTTATCGAGTCGAAGCAAACGTACTTATGGGTCTTTACTTATGAGTAATCTCACCACGAGACTCGTCTAATGGCGTCAGGCCGCTACGTTGGACGCGTGCCAATAGTTCGGTCAACACCGTCACGTCATAAATCGAGTCAGCACCGAGGTACCACACACGGTCACCCTCGTCTGGTTGAGTCTGATCTTTGTCCTGTCCTTTATGTTGTCTGCGTTCAGTCTTTGAACCGTATCGGATTGAGTTGTAATGTGAGCCATTTTTCTGCCTCAGAACCATGGCCCCGTCTTCAGCTTCGTCCAACAACAACAATGATAACAACAGAGATGTCACAACTGCTCATTTAGCCAGCCTACTCACTGCTCTTAAGGTCACTCTGGACCGTGTCGAGACCCGTATCGACACCCTAGAAAACAAGGAAACTGGAGAGTACAACACTCTGCCCTTGACTGAAATTGAGAAAAGGCTCAAGCTCTTGGAAGAACAACTCCTAGCCAGGGGTAACAATATCCATCTTGAGAGAAACCGAAGGTTCGAACCTGTTGGGGATCAACTACCTGACAACTTTACCTTGACCGATGTGCCCAAAGTCATGAGAGTGGAGGCCACTCTCAATCATATTCGAGCCTTCAAAGACTACATGGCCATTAAAGGGGTTAAACAAGAACTTTTCACCCGGATCTTTCCATCATCCTTGAAACCGATCCCTCGCCAATGGTACTTCTCCCTTGACCCGAAGAACATTACTACCTGGGATGAGGTCGTAGTTGAATTTTCTAAGCAATATGCCGACAATATCGAAATCCAGGCTAATACCCGTACTCTTGAGGTCCTAACCCAAAACGACAAGGAGGGATTCACCGAGTTCTTAACCCGTTGGAGGAGGGTAAGCACTCAGTTGGTCAGCAAACCTTGTGAGTCAACCTTGGTAGAAAAGTTTGTCAACAATATCCGCCCGGTGTATGCCAACTTACTGAGATACCAAAACATCAAGACGTTCCAAGATCTACAAATCCTTAGGACAGGCAATGAAGACAACCTTTGAAAGGGTGTTCTAGCCAAAACCACCGGTAGAGGCTACCAGGGGTCCACATCAACCGGATCTCGCCCCTATGGTCAGACAAACAAGATTGATGAGGTCAACTTCCTTGAACCAACCGCCAAGAGAGCTGAGCGCCCCTAAAGTGTGTTCACCAATATAGGGTCAACTTATGCAAGCGCCCTGAAAAGGCTTATGGACCAAGGGAAGTTACAACTAATCGGACCCACCTCGGATCCCTCTGATGCTAAGAAGCCCCGCTTATGGAACCCTAATACCTACTATTAGTACCACCAAGGGAAAGGGCATGACACGGAAACCTGCTTCAAGCTCAAACACATCATCCAAGACATGATCGAGAAAGGGGAATTGCCTTTGCCTCCACCGACTAAACCGAACAACAAAACAAACCCTTTGGGAATCCATGCTATCTCCGATGATGAGCCGACCTTAGACTGCTCACACCTCATCCTGCCAATTGATGACGAGGTGAATGCCTTGGAGAGGGATGCCTCGGACATGGTATATGTGTTCAGTGCCGCAACCATGCTTGCCATGTTCCAACAAGTTGAGGAAGCTATAGCCAGTCTCTCCGAAAGGATTACCCGAGTTGACGATGCTTACCGCTGACTGATTTTCAATCCTCCAACGCCACGCCCAAGGGAAGGTCCCCCAGGCCCCCAAAACTACCCTCACCAGGATGGATTGCTCCCGCGACCATTCTGGCATACACCTCACGATAATCACCCTCAGAATAATCACCCCCACAATAATCAACCTCACAAAATTTTCCCTCACAAAAACTACCCTCACAAAAATTTCTATCACAAAAACTGCCCACCGAGGAATACCCCTTCAAGGTACCCTCGAGATCCCGAAATCAATGGCATATGGAGAGATGATGTGGAGGATGTTTAAATAGTCCTAGGGAAAGTGAAACAGGCGAAAGAGATCGGTCATCTTACCCGGTCCGGACGCCCCTATCAAAACCTAATAGTCGTTCCAACAATGAGCGACCAGGTTGTCCCGGACGTGGACACTCAACCCAAGGCTCCCGAGAATTCGATCCTCAAACAACTGCAAAAGGCAAAAGCCGAAATTTCAATTTGGCAACTGATTGCCACGTCCTTCGAGCATCGACAAGCTCTACTACAAGCCTTGGGAAAACTGACCGTGCCCTCTACCTCCTCCCCGGAAGAAGTGGTAGCACACATGACAAGGGATGTCCCTGATCTGAGCAACCCGGTCATCTTCTCCGACGAAGATATCCCTCCCTTCGGAGCCAACCATAACCTGGCCCTATACATCACAGTACAATGCCTAAAAAATAATGTGCTTATGGTTCTTGTGGATGACGAATCTGCGGTTAATGTCATTCCCCTCAAAATGGCTCACAAACTGGGTATCAAAGAAGCTGATTTGGTCCCAACCAATCAAGGAATACGCGCTTATGATGACACTCATCGTAAGGTCGCAGGGCTTATCACTCTAACCGTCGCAACCGGACCACTGGAAAGGCAAACCAGTTTTCAGGTAGTTGACATTGACGCCTCCTTCAATATGCTTCTGGGACGTCCCTGGATTCACGCCGTCAAAGCGGTTACTTCTACCCTTCATCAAATAATCAGGGTCCCCTTTAACGGGAAAACTATCACGATTCCTGCTTCCCCGATCAAAGCCGTCATGAAAAAGGGAATAGCCTCCCAAGCCATTAAGGAGGACGACGATGAAATGTGGGGATTTCAAGCTGTGAATACACTAACTGATGAACCAACACCCTTTGATTGTGACCCATTTGCCAACTTCACAGTCAACCGCATTCTGATGCGCCAGGGTTATTTCCCGGGCTTACCCCTTAATCTGCTGAAGAGCGCCTTACCTCCCTTGAAACAAGCTAAGGTCCCCAACATCCCCTTTGGGCTGGGCTATGAACCTACCAGTGAGGATATCCAGGAGATGAACCTCCTAGTTCGGAAGCGCAAGAAGCACAGAGTTATCCTTCGTCCCTATCATTTCACCCTCAATGGATACTTTGTCCCCGAGGGAGAGTCCGAGCTCTACCATGGCTTTCCTGAGCCGATCTATAACTCTGTGGCCAAGGTCAGACACCCGGGTGTAGAAGTCTTCCAGGACTGCTACTTCATCCCCAAAAACACCGAAGCTGCATCAACCGAGTCTAAGTCGTCCCCATGCCTCGACGGACAAGCGGTCACTCTCCTCTTTAGAGAGGATAACATCAAGCACCTCGACTATGAGGACATTATCAAAATCGCCTTGAAGGACAACCAGTTCGACCCGACCGCCTTGATCTTCGATACTAATCCGGAGAAAGCTACACAAGGCTGGAGGAAGACCGTCAAGTGGACCGATCGCCAAGGCCGCATTCTCAAGATCACAACTGGAGAAGGCCCTATGTTCAAAGAGTGAAGTGAAGAAGAATCCGAGTCTGAGTCGGAGTCAGAGTCTTTCATAGCTCCTAGCACTCCTGATGTCCCAGTCAAGGTCCCCTTCCCGCTGTTTTATCACAAGCTTGTGGCTGCTCCAGAGGGTGGGTCAACTAGGGTTGTCCTCACTCCCATGGAAGGTGACAACCTGGAGCCTGTTCCAGGGACCACCTCCTCTGCTGTGTCGCCTCTGGCTGACCATGAGATGTCTGTCCTCTCTGAGTTTTTAGCTCGTGTCAACTTAATGAACGCTAAGTTTGCTTATGACTCGTCTTAATTTAACTGCAATGCAATTCTGAATGACTATGAGGAATTTGACTTGAGTGGCTACCCACCTCCCTTAGACAAAGAACTTGACAAACGGGAAACCAGGACCCCCATCATTGAGGAGACCGAACCTATTAACGTAGGAACCGACAACACACCTCAAGAACTTAGGATAGGGACAACCCTTGACCCATCGGAAAGACAACAGTTCATTGACCTCTTATACGAATACAAGGACGTATTCTCCTGGTCCTACAAAGATATGCTTAGGATTGACAGGGAAATTGCAGAGCACCGGATACCCATTAAACCTGGAGCTAAACCCGTGAAGCAAAAGGTGCGCGGAATGCGTCCTGAATGGGCCTTGAAAATCAAAGAAGAAGTGGATAAACAATTCAAGGTCGGGTTCATCAAAGTGTATGAGTACTCTGACTGTGTAGCCATCATTGTTCCTGTACCGAAGAAAGATAGGAGGATTCGGGTTTGCGTCAACTTCAGGGATCTGAATAATGCGAGTTCAAAGGACGACTTCCCTTTGCCACATGTTGACATTCTGGTGGATAATACCGCCGAGCATGCTCTCCTATTATTCATGGACGAGTATGCTGGGTACAACCAGATCAAAAATGGCTGAGGAAGACATGCATAAGACTGCATTCACTACACAGTGGCCTTCGGCCTCATCAATGCCGAAGCAACCTATCAAAGAACCGCTGCCACTCTCTTTTATGATATGATGGACAAGGAGGTAGAGGTATATGTCGATAATATGATCGTCAAATCAAGAGAACGGGACGGCCACATCAGCGCCCTCCGGATGTTCTTCGCTCATCTGCGGAAGTATAACATGAGACTAAATCCTCAGAAATGTGCATTCGGGGTCACCTCCGGAAAACTCTTGGGACATGTCGTCAGCAAAAGAGGCATTGAGATTGATCCAACAAAAATCAAAGCCCTTCAACAAATGCCACGACCTAAGAACGAGAAGGATATTTGGGGATTTCTCGGTCAGGTTCAATACATCAGCCGCTTCATAGCCAAGCTCACCATGATTTGTGAGCCAATCTTCAAGAAGCTTCGCGCCTCCGATCACACCGATTGGGACGACGACTGTCAGAAGGCCTTCGACAGGATAAAGGAAATCCTATCCAAACCTCCTGTCCTCATTCCACCTCAACAAGGGATTCCCTTATCCCTATACTTGACTGTCAAAGACACAGCCATGAGAGCAATGCTAACACAAACCGTTGACGGTGAAGAACAAGCCATCTACTACATCAGCAAAAAATTCATCGATTATGAGATGAGGTACACCCAACTGGAAAAGACATGCCTTGCCCTAGTATGGTCAACAAAGAAGCTGCGGCATTACATGCTCAGCTACACAGTCCACATCTATTCCAAGATGGACCCGGTCAAATACATCTTCAAAAAACCCGTACTAAATGGAAGGCTGTCTAGATGGACACTCATGCTGTCCGAATTTGATCTCAAGTTCATACTGTTGGATTCATTAATCTAATGAATTTACATATTCATATATGTTCTAATTTATTTAGTCATAAAATAAATCCTAGATCTTATGCATGCAAACTAAAGCAAGATAAAAGAATAAATCGTCAATCTTACATTGAGGTTTCGGATATTAGGGCACCAACAAGATCACCTTCTTGTTAGTTCTTGAGCTTTCCTAATAATGGATGAACAAAAGGTCCAAAATAGAACCTCTCCCAAAAGTGAATACCCAAGGAAACCTCTTAATAATTAATATTATTTTGTACTAGAAATAATACAAGTCTTACATAAAAATATGACAAAAAATATTAATTTTGTTCTCTTGTAATTTTCGGCCAAGAGAGGAAGAATTTTGAAAGATTTTATTTCTCTATGTTTTCACAATTGTAGAGAGAAATTCCTATTTTCTTACACTAGAAAATGTTAGATGAAGTAGTGAATCATAATTAGAGAAAACCATTTTGTTTCTCATAGTGGAAAACCGGTGGGAGGGGTGGTAGAGGGAGCCAATGCATGAGGTTCATTTTCTTCGCAAGAAAAATAGGGTTGCATGTCTACTATTAGGCTTTAACCATCATGTGTTTCCACCTAAAATAAAAACACAATATAATTCTTAAACAGCCTCCATTTTTCGGCACATATTTATAAAATGGGAGGTCCATTTTATTTTTGTCATTTGTCAATTGTGACATATGTGACATGTTACTTGACATGTGAAATTGTAATGTATTTTTAACATATTAAAAATCAACATACTCATAAAATATGTCATATACAAAATCGACTAGTAATTCGTAATTACTTGTACCAAAACAGTTTATCAATTATAAATCACAACGTCTTGTATTTATAATAAATTATTCATTCAATTTCAATTTCAATTATTTCGTAAACAATAGTTTTATCCAAGTAATAAAACAATTCGATTACTTAGACCGTATCTAATTTAATCGAATTACAATAAGACACGTTAACTTTACTCACAAAATCATCCGTCAATTTTAAGCAATTTAATTAACTCGTATCGGCATACGATTAATTAAATAATCAATTAAGTGTATTTCCCTATAGGTATGACCTAAGGGGATCAACTGATCACCACCGTCGCACGACAGTAATGTCAAACTCTAGTCAGCCAATCATTACCGATATGTGTGGACCAGTTGACTGTAAAATATTACATCCCACATGTATTCTTAAAATGAGATTTAAACATGTGATCATCATGATCGACAGTTGTGATCGCATTATTGTCGGAGGACACATATTCCAACAATCTCTCACTTGTCCTCGACAAGTGTGCGTCACCAATTCTCTTGTCCTATTACTATCTCCCACTCAATGCAAGGTGTCTTTCAGGTCGTAATTGCAAGTGATCATATCGAGAGTGGTTTCCTCGATCTGGAGAATAACTGATTGACCAGAATTATCTACCATTGATACCTTCCGAGCGTGGCCACGCATTTCCAGTTCATTACTCCTCGAGTGGCCCTGAGATATTGTTATAACCCTGACAAGGGGTGGACAATTCCTATCGCACTTATTCCCTTCGACTAGCCACAGCCATCATAACCCAAAACATGCTCATTTGACCCCATTTACGAAGGTCGTAGTAACATAAATCAAAGTTAATCTGAAACTGTGCCACCTTTGGCGAATAGTCTTTAGTCAAAAGAATCGACTCATTAGAATACTATAGTAGTTCTCGCCACGACCAGGCTATATAATTTTGCCATAACTCTATAAGCGGTCATTAGCCCGAGAAAGTGTTCCTAACAGTCTGCTTATGTGATCGACTAGTCATTCTCATATGACACTTGAACTTGCAATCAATCGCATCACACTCTAGTCACTTCGAGACGTCACCTCATACAAGTGACTATGTGCGATTACTATGTCAATTTAGTTCACTTTAATGGGGTTCCAATCTTGTCTCTACAACCCATTTGTATATGACAAAGAAATGGAAAGATAAAATAGAAGATAAATGTGATTATGCATATGAGCAAATAAAACAACTCTTTTATTTCATATCAATATCTAACATAAAACTGGCATGCGTTTAAGTCCCATGGACGCAACATATCGATCATGCTTAGCCTGCGATAAAGGCTTGGTGAGCGGATCAGCTATGTTATCATCCGTCCCAACCTTACATATCGCAATTTGCTTTCTTTCAATGAAATCTCTAATTACATGATATTTTCTAAGTACATGTCTCGATCTATTACTAGACTTTGGCTCTTTAGCTTGGAATATTATCCCACTATTATCACAATAGAGAGTGATGGGATCATTGGTGGTAGGTACTACTCTTAGACCTTCCGTGAATTGCCTGATCCATACAGCTTCCTTGGCAGCTTCTGATGCTGCAATGTACTCAGCCTCCGTTGTTGAATCCGCAGTCACAGCTTCCTTGAAGCTTTTCCAGCTAACAACACCACCATTGAGCATGAAAACAAAACCAGCTTGTAACTTCATGTCATCTCTATCCGTTTGAAAACTTGAGTCTGTGTAACCATTAACACGGAGCTCGGTGTCTCCTCCAAACACTAAGATAGAATCCTTAGTTCTTCTCAAGTACTTAAGGATGTTCTTGACAGCTATCATGTGACTCTCACCTGGATTTCCTTGATATCTAATCGTCATGCTCAAGGCATACGAGACATCAGGACGTGTGCATATCATGGCATACATGATTGATCCAACAGCGGAAGCATATGGGATCAACTTCATGAGTTCAACATCATGGGGTTCGGAGGGCGATTGAGACTTGTTCAATATTGTCCCAGTTACCATAGGTACCACTCACCTTTTTTATTTGTCCATGCTGAAACGTCGAAGAATCTTATCAACATAAGATTCTTGACTTAGTGCCAATATCCTCTTGGATATATCTCTATGGATCCGAATACCTAATATGCGTTGTGCCTCTCCTAAATCCTTCATTTGGAAGTGGTTACCTAACCACTTCTTAACGGAAGACAACATCGGAATATCATTTACAATGAGTAGTATGTCATCGATATACAAGATTAGGAACACAACAATGCTCCCACTAAATTTCATGTATAAACATGGTTCCTCAACACTTCGAGTGAAACCATTCTCTTTTATCACATGATCGAATTGATGATTCCAACTTCTTGATGCTTGTTTAAGTCCATAAATGGATCTCTTAAGTTTGCATACTTTGTTAGGATTTTTAGGATCAACAAAACCTTCGGGTTGTATCATGTACACCTCCTCTTCTAAATGCCCATTTAGAAAAGCGGTTTTGACATCCATTTGCTATATTTCATAATCATGAAATGCGGCAATTGATACGTGCATTTTATATAGTCATTTTAGCCTATTTTATGCACGTATTTATATTCTTTTATCGTAGTTTATGCTACGAAATGCCCCAAATATGCTACTTTGGGTTATTTTGTCTTATTTGCAGGAATGAACCAAGAAGTAATGAAATCGAGCCATTTATCATCCGTTTTGCATGCATTTGGAGGAAGAGTGAATTTGGAGCGGAAATATTGCTGTCTTGGGATGCGTGAAGCTGTTTCGGGAGCTAAAAGGACAAGTCAAAGTCAAACTAACGAGAATTATGAGCTGCTAAAGTTAGTATTCACTCGATCGAGCACTTTACTAGTTGATCGAGTGGTTTTAGATTCAATAATTAGTCGATCGAGCACTTTATATGGTCGATCGACCAGTTGCTTATTTGTGTTTAGTCGATCGAGTACTTCTTTTGGTCGATCGAACGGTCTGAGCTCTAATTTGCTCGATCGAGTAGTTTAAAACCACTCGATCGAGTGGTTTACCCTACGGGCTTGGGCTTTTTAGGTTTATTTCCTTCATTAGGTTAAATAATTCCTATTTTCTTATAAATAGGAGAGTTAGGACGTCAGTTAAAGGGGGCTTCTCCTCTCTTATTATTCTAATACACTGTTACTGCTACTTTTTTCTCCCTTATTTTTCCGGATCTATTTCTACTGTAATTTCATCTTTTCCCTCTACTCCTATTTAATGTTTATTATTTCTTTCCCTTTTGTTCTTGCTTATTTAATTATGTCTAGCTAATTCCCTTGATATGTTAGGACTAGGGAAGCCGTGGTAGCAATATGTCAGGATCGACTTGATTAGATTAGTTTAGCGATAAGAATTGTATTAAGCAATATAATTGTGATTAGGTTGAATGAATGCATGCAGGAGACCAATTTATTTAGTTACCCCCGACCTGGATCGAAAGATTGGAAGGGAAGGCTTGCTTAATTACAATAGGTGATACCTAATTAGGGCGAAAGCTAAGTTAGGGAGACCCTAGGGCGATTAGAGACCGAAAGGTTATAATCGTAGGTTTTAGGACCGAAAGGTAACGACCTCGCTCTTCTTATCAATATTTTAATCAACTCAGTTGACCCGATAGTGTAGCTGCCACGGTAGACCGATTCCTAGCATATTCCTCTCTTTTATCTGATTTACCCTTGCATTTATCCTTTATTTCCTCTTATTAATTTCCCTCTTGCCTTTAGCCTCATTAGTTTAGTCAAAATATTTCAAACCCCCAATTGTGACATTAGACAGATAGAATAGACAAGTAGATAGTAAACCGCCTCCCTGTGGAGATCGACCCTACTTACCGCTGACTTCTGTTAGTAGTAGCTAGGTATTTATTTTTGGTACAGAAACGACCGTATCAAATTTTGGCGCCGTTTTCGGGGCGGCAACTATTTATTTATTTGTTTAATTCTGTGTGTTTTTAGCCTCAGGGGATTTTTCCCTTGAGGCCGTTCTAATCTTTTCTTTAGTGCTGTTTTGATAGGCCTTACGGGTTCTACCTAGACAGTTCTAGGTGAAAGATCGTGAAAGGGAAGGCTTGAGTACCTTTGACCCATCACCCATGTCCCATTATATGGCACATCAGGTGATTTACTGCGGGAGATGTGGTTCTGCTGAGCACAATGCAGTTTTTTGTATGGCAGAAAATGACGCGGCCTACGAGTTCAAGCGTTGGGGACGTGTTAGGCATTCCCCTGTAGTTGTGCTGCCACATCCACCCTATCAATGGCCACCGTAACAAGATCCTCCTGATATACAGAAAGAAGAGATTGCGGAGCTGAAGTCTTTGTTGGAGACAATTGCATCCCAAATGCAAGATGATGATAGACGCACTTGTGCGCGATTTGATAAGCTCGAGTCAGAAATTGCTCAGTTAGTAGCTGAGTCGGATAGTTGGCAACCAGAAGAGGTATACTTCACTGAGAGCGGTTTTTCCCATGAAGAAACTGTGTTGCCCAATGCTGAGGATGATTTTTATGACTCGGACGACGAATTTCTATCATATTTCAATAGCTTACGCAAAAATTTCAGCGCTGTACAGGAAGAATCACTCGATCAAGTGACTAATATTAGTCGATCGAGTGAATTTCAAGAAGAAAGCTCTCGATCGAGTGATAATTCTGCTCGATCGAGTAAAAATCAGGAAGGAAGTGGTCGATCGAGTGACAATTCTACTCGATCGACTGAATTGGCCAGCGAGAGCATTGATTCTTCATGTGGATTTGTTTTAGACGACGATTTTGATGATGAAAATAGTTATGGTGAGTCTCTCTTATTCAAAGCCGAGCTGGATGCGCTTGAGGCCGCGATCTACGGGACGAATTCCACTGAGGGCGACGAAAGGACAGCTGAGTCAGCATTTGCTTCAAGCACGGATGAGGTATTACATTCTTTTGTCGATGATTCCATTGAGAGCAACCTACCTGAGGTAATTAGCGATAATTTTATTATTATTGTTAATATTCAAAGTACGCTACCTCACTTGACTTATGCTTCGCCTTTTAATGCTATACCCCCTCCTATGTGCACGTTTAATTTAACGAATTTTCACCGTCCTTGTCATTTCAATTTTGTTAATCTAAAACAGAGCCTTAATTTATCGTCTATTGCTCCCGCGTTCCTATATTTTGTGGATAAATTTAGGAGCTCACATAGGAAATTTGTTAGGCTTAAACAGTTTTACATATTTATTTCCTATTTCTTTATTCCACTGTGGTGCTACTTACATTTTGTGTAGCACATGCGCAGATGTACGATCTCATGCTGCGCACTTTGAGCTGTTTTGATTATGACTAATTAGAGAGGCTCGAAGAAAAAGAAGGTCGAGCTGGGACCTGTCTGAAGCTAGCGCTACCCGGGAGGAAACTCGGAGATTTATTTTTAATTGTTCTTCATTTTATTTCAGTTTTAGTTGTCATAAATGTTCTTCGTACCATAGAGTATCTCAGTATGCTTGTTTAGTTAGTTTGCGGGCTGTTTTTATTTGCGTTTTGCAGGAACATGCTGAGGATCACTCGATCGAGTACTTTTTGTACTCGATCGAGCGCTTTTGCTGATAAATCCACTCGATCGAGTGATTATTTTACTCGATCGAGCACCTGCAAAGAGATAACTACTCGATCGACTGCTATTCTTCTCGATCGAGCAGTTTTAGACGCCCAGTTCACTCGATCGACCACTGTTCGACTGCTATCGAGTGTTCTTGACTTGGATTCGCTTCCCGTGACGATATTTGAGCTGTTTAGCGACCTCCCACGTTGCTGGCTGGTTTGGGGAAGTCCCTTATTCGCGCAATCTTGTAAGTTTTCCGTATTCACTCTCTTTCTTCCTTTAGTTTTCATTTCCTTTCCATGTTTTGGTATAATGAGGGCATTGTACAATTTGGTTTGCGGAGGTTACGCATCCATATCTGTGTCTGCATATTGTTTTTATTGCATTTCTGTTATCATATTTAATTTATGTATGCATTGTCCGTTATTTTTATAAAATTTGAAAACCTCATAAAAATTAAAAATTGTTAAAAATTCAAAAAAATTTCATGTTTATTTTTGCATATAGGTTGAGTCGGAACGGTAGATTTCAATGATGTTACTGCACTATTATTTGTCTTTTTGCTTAAGCCTTGCATTGAACTATTATGTTTTTAGCTTTGTCTTTTGCATATCTACGAGTTTATGTTAAATTTAGCTGAACATATAGACTTGACCTGAAATCTTGGCAACCTACTTATAATTTCTAAGGATTAGAGCCTTATAAACTGGTGTCATTTATGACCGGTTTCATGTAGGATTGTGAGTAGTTACTCCTTGCATAGCATGTTCATTAATTTGCACGTATATGAAATTTAATTGCTTTTTGCCGTCATACATTCGGGTTAGTGGTTGGTGTCACATGCAGGGAGGTGCTTACAAATTTCCTTTTCTTTCATTTTTACCCATTTAACTCCACATTAGCCAAATTTGCCTGTTGACCCTTAGCTACATTCCAAATTTAGCCTGCCTTGTTAAGCTAGTTTAGATTGTTCTGCGGTATAATGTCTATTGTATCAAATTTTGGCGCGTATTCTGTTGATTCGGAGTTGGTATTCTATGAAGGAAGGGAGGATGCTGAAAAAGACGTGAAAAAGAAAAAGAAAAAAAGAGAAAAAAAAGAAAAAAAACGTGAAAAATAAAAAAAAAAGATTCGAAAAAAAAGAAAAGAAAAAAAAAGAAGAAACCGTGATTTAGAAATAGAAAAAAAAAGTTGTTGTTTGATGAGACGGTTTCGCTCCTATGCTTTATCTATATCTTTTGAGGAGTTAGTTCAGTTTGGTTTGATGAGTTTTATGCCAAATGAAGGGCATTGTGCTTAATACATAATTGAGTTGGAAACGGATGTTGTCATATGGTTCTGTTTAGGTACTAGCTTGATCACCTATATCTCCACATTCCCATAAATGTTTTGCCTTTTCTTACCCATTGCCTCACTTTACCATATTTTTGTACAATATGTCTCCCTTGTGACGGTCACAAATAAGAGACGGTCAAATGTGACCACTTTTTGATAAAATGTAACCACTCATAAACTGTTCATAAAATGTTACCTATGAAAAAATGGTCACATTTTCTCATAAAATGGTCACATTTGGCCCGTCTCCAATTGGAGACGAATAGTACCGGTCGTAAATAAGAATTTACGATTTTTGTAAGCCCTCGGCTGTGACAGGACCTCGTTTGGTTGGAATGTATGTACGGTAGCTAGAATTGTCTATCATATTAGTGGCATGCATGTTTATGTGGGTCGTAGTTTAGGTGAGCGACTGTTTTTCTTTCTCTCTTACATATATATGTTCACCCTTTGCTTCATGAGAGAAGAGTGACCCGTGAGAGTCCATTATTAAAGGTCTTGCAAGGTCGACGGTTCAGCTTTATTATAAACATCTTATAACTCGTTTGCATTTGACTGTTTGCTATAAATGTTTAGTTTGCTTGCATTAAAGTGGTTTAAGTGGGCATTTGTAGCTAGCTCTGAGTTATCTTTTCCGTTCCATTAGTTTGCATTTAGTTTACTCGAGGACGAGTAAAGGTTTGGTTTGGGGAGATTTGATACGTGCATTTTATATAGTCTTTTTAGCCTATTTTATGCATGTATTTCTATGCTTTTATCGTAGTTTATGCTACGAAATGCCCCGAATATGCTACTTTGGGTTATTTTGTCTTATTTGCAGGAATGAACCAGGAAGTAGTGAAATCGAGCCATTTATCGTCCGTTTTGCATGCGTTTGGAGGAAGAGTGAATTTGGAGCGGAAATATTGCTGTCTTGGGATGCGTGAAGCTGTTTCGGGAGCTAAAAGGACAAGTCAAAGTCAAACTAATGAGAATTATGAGCTGCTGAAGTTAGTATTCACTCGATCGAGCACTTTACTAGTCGATCGAGTGGTTTTAGATTCAATAATTAGTCGATCGAGCACTTTATATGGTCGATCGACCAGTTGCTTATTTGTGTTTAGTCGATTGAGTGCTTATTTTGGTCGATCGAACGGTCTGAGCTCTAATTTGCTCGATCGAGTAGTTTAAAACCACTCGATCGAGTGGTTTATCCTACGGGCTTGGGCTTTTTAGGTTTATTTCCGTCATTAGGTTAAATAATTCCTATTTTCTTATAAATAGGAGAGTTAGGACGTCAGTTAAAGGGGGCTTCTCCTCTCTTATTATTCTAATACACTGTTACTGCTACTTTGTTCTCCCTTATTTTTCCGGATCTATTTCTACTGTAATTTCATCTTTTCCCTCTACTCTTATTTAATGTTTATTATTTCTTTCCCTTTTGTTCTTGCTTATTTAATTATGTCTAGCTAATTCCCTTGATATGTTAGGACTAGGGAAGCCGTGGTAGCAATATGTCAGGATCGACTTGATTAGATTAGTTTAGCGATAAGAATTGTATTAAGCAATATAATTGTTATTAGGTTGAATGAATGCATGCAGGAGACCGACTTATTTAGTTACCCCCGACCTGGATCGAAAGATTGGAAGGGAAGGCTTGCTTAATTACAATAGGTGATACCTAATTAGGGAGAAAGCTAAGTTAGGGAGACCCTAGGGCGATTAGAGACCGAAAGGGTATAATCGTAGGTTTAAGGACCAAAAGGTGACGACCTCACTCTTCTTATCAATATTTTAATCAACTCAGTTGACCCGATAGTGTAGCTGCCACGGTAGACCGATTCCTAGCATATTCCTCTCTTTTATCTGATTTACCCTTGCATTTCTCCTTTATTTCCTCTTATTCATTTCCCTCTTGCCTTTAGCCTCATTAGTTTAGTCAAAACATTTCAAACCCCCAATTGTGACATTAGACAGATAGAATAGACAAGTAGATAGTAAACCGCCTCCCTGTGGAGATCGACCCTACTTACCGCTGACTTCTGTTAGTAGTAGCTAGGTATTTATTTTTGGTACAGAAACGACCGTATCAGCAATCGCTAACAAAATTCGTATGGGTCTTAGCATGGCTACGGGGGCGAAGGTTTCATCATAATGAAGACCTTGGACTTGGATAAATCCTTTTGCCACTAGCCTAGCTTTGTAGACATCATCATGTCCTTCTATGCCATTCTTGACCTTGAAAATCCATTTGCATTGAAGAGGTCTTGCCCCTTTAGGCAAATCCACCAAGTTCCAAACTTGGTTTTCATGCATAGAATCCATCTCGGACTTCTCGGACTTCATGGCAAATCCACCAAGTTCCAAACTTGGTTTTCATGCATAAAATTCATTTGCATTGAAGAGGTCTTGCCCCTTTAAGAATTTGGACTAGAGATTGCGGCTTTGTAGGTGGCCGGCTCTTCACTTTCTAAAAGCAACACATCGAGTGTTCCATCTTCTTCGATAAGTCCCACATATCGATCGGGATGGCGAATAACTCGGCCCATTCTTCTAAGTGGAGGAGGGACAACCGCGCTAGACAACGAAGGAACATCTTCTTGCGTCTCTACCTCTGTTTGTGGCTCTTGAACTTCATCAAGTTCAAAATTTCTCCCACTCTGTCTCTTATAAATAAATTCTCTTTCTAAGAAGATAGCCTCGCAAGATACAAACACTTTATTTTCTTGAGGTTTGTAGAAGTAATATCCTCGAGAAGTCACGGGGTAACCTACAGAGATGCATTTTTCGGATCTTGGGGCAAGCTTTTTGTCGGTCTTTGCCTTGACGTAAGCATCACATCCCCAAATCTTCATATAGGATATATTGGGATCCCTTCCCCTCCACATCTCATATGGAGTCTTTTCGGTTGTCTTTGTGGGACTATTATTCAAAGATCTGATTGCGGTTTGAATCGCAAATCCCCAAAACGAGTTTGGTAGCTCGGTTTGACTCATCATTGATCGAACCATATCAAGTAGGGTTCAATTTCTCCTTTCGGCTACACCATTGAGTTGTGGTGTTCTGGGTGGAGATATTTGTTATATTATGCCACAACCTTTCAAGTGTGAATCGAATTCATTACTAAGATATTCTCCACCACGATCGGATCGTAGTGCTTTTATCCTTTTGTTCAATTGGTTCTCTACTTCATTTTGAAATTCCTTGAATTTCTCAAAAGCTTCACTCTTATGCTTCATTTAATAGACATACCCATGTCTACTCAAGTCGTCGGTGAAGGTTATGAAGTAATCATAATTTCCTCGAGCGGTGATACTCATTGGTCCACACACATCGGTATGTATGAGTCCCAATAGCTCACTAGCTCGTGTTCCTTTACCGCTAAAAGGATTACGAGTCATCTTGCCAAGAAGGCAATATTCGCATGTTCCATATGATTGATAATCAAATGGTGTAATCACATTAGTCGAAATCAATCTTTTGATGTGATTCTCGTTTATGTGACCTAATCGACAATGCCAAATCAACGATTAATTTGGATCACTTGATTTGAGTTTCTTTGATTGAATGTTGTAGATGTCAGTAGTTGGATTCGAGGTTTATAAAATGTAAATGCCATTAATGGAAGGAGCTTGGCCTATAACCAAGTCGTTCCTTAAAATAATATAACGATTATTTTTAATGACAAAACAAAACCGTCCATGTCTAACATAAGGATAGAAATAATGTTTTTAGAAAGTGTAGGCACATAAAAACAATTATGTAAATACAACTCAAATCCATTAGGCAAAGCTAATACATAAGTCCCCTTGGATTCGACCGCTACTCGAGCTCCATTTCCAAGGCGTAGATCCACATCTCCTTTGCTAAGCCTCTTCACGTCTCTTAACCCCTGTAAATGATTACAAAGGTGAGAACCACAATCGGTATCCAGTACCCATGTCGTAGTGGAAGTATAATTTACATCAATAACATAAATTATCTTAGGAATTTTACCTATTGGAACGATGATTCCTTCCCTTATATTTCGCAAATATATAGGACAATTCCTAAGCCAATGTCCAATGCCATAGCAATAATGGCTTTCATCTTCAACTTGCTTGAAGTTTTTCCCTTTCTTTCCCTTCTTCTTTAACCTTTTGCCCTTAGAAGCAAGAGCTTGATTGCTTGAGCTCCCACTAGTTTTGGCATCTTTCTCTTCCAAAGATAAAGATCCTATAGATTTTATGAGGCGGTCTTCCTGAGACCGGCTCACAAGAGATCTTGTAGTAGTAGGTGGTCTAGAAGAAGTGACGAAGTTTATGTTTCCATCCGAACCTATCCCAAAATCAAGTTCTCTAGTAGTGTCGAAATCATTGTTGAAGCAAACGTCGTCAAAATCATTGTGGCAAGACTCAATAGTTATCGGTGTAGTAGCGTTTGATGGATTCATTGTAATGAACTACAAGTATGGAGGAAAAGGAAATATTAACATTTGTCTTTTTAACCATACTTGTAAATAATATAACAAGATATGAGCATTTATATAGTGACCTCTAACCAACTATAATAAATGATTCCAAGATCCAAATTCATATTAACTTGGGCACGGTAGGGCCGATTCATCCCTTATCAATATAACTCGGTGGATTAACTCTTTAATCGATTCTACTTTTAGACCTCTTGGTCGATAAAATTACATTAATATTTATCTTTAGCACAAAACACATCCGACAATGGTCGAGAATACTTTTGTTGAGTTCAACCCAAATTTCGAATAAATGTGTCCATGATCCAAATCCACATCAACTTGGGCACGGTAGGGCCGATTCATCCCTTATCAACATGAATTCGGTGGATAGACATTTATCACCCACTTCCCCTACGTAACAAGGTTTGTACCCCGGTATGGCCGAGCGCACTCCCTCATGAAATAGGTTTTCATGGTTTCTACTTTTTGGTAAGGCTAAGTCTCCATTGTTTATTTTAGCGAGAGGTCATATCAATTTATTATCTATCATTTTTTAAGTGAACTAAAGCGGTGAACTACGATAATTGTAATTGACACGGTCGATTAAACTCGATTTAAAATGCATGTTTAGTTATGGCGATTTAGCGATGCATGCAACATATAAATAAAATGCGAAGCATAAAAAATAAAATCCTAGTATGGCCTTCCTAAAAAAGTAAATCTAATAAACTATTACAAATTCGGAAACCATCTCCTTTGGTCCCTTCAACTTCGGTCTTGGCACGCACTTCAAGCCAACACTTTCTTTGATGGATCGCCTTCTCGAGTGGCACCGTCTTCAAGGAACTCCGGAATAATTAAATTACAAAATGTATTACATAATTTCCTATTATACATTTGTAATAAAAATAAAAATAAATCTATTAAATTACAAAACGGTGATACGAGATCACAATAATTACAACCGAATCGATATTCCCATACATTTCGGGTAATATCAATTAAAACTAAGGCCATACTAAGTAAAATTACATAATTCAAAAATTACATAAAATTAAAATATGACAATCATAAATAAAATGCAGCATTATAATATGTATGAACATGCTCGATTTTATGCTAAATCGCCTTTTAAGAGCCAATATCGTATATTTATCGGTTTCATGGATTTGCGTGATTATAAGTTGTTAAAATCACAATAATTACATAAATTCATATTTATGTACAAGTTAATTATCCTAACCATCTTAGGACTCAAAAATTAGTCTCCACTAACATTTTGACAATAATTAAACTTGATTTCTTATATTGTTCATAAATGGATCTAAAATAAAAAATTATGCTATAAACTTCAAATTAAATTATAAAAATTTCAAATAAATTCGAAATTTGAAATTTAAACTCATGAACATTCAGGAAAAATACCATGACACTCATAATGTTCAAAACTCAGGTTAAAAATTTTGAAAATTTATTGAGAAAAACAATGTTGCGGTTTATCGGTTTTAACAATTATGACCATAAAAATGAGAAAAAATATTTTTATCAATTTTTAACTTTTAGATCTGAAATATATGATAAAATGCAACATGTAACATTTTTCCTTTAGTCATGAAGTATGTTTTAGCATTATTACTAATTATAGTCACTATTTATGTGATTTTTCATCAAAAATTTATAAATCATGCATAAAGACTTCATTATAGCCAAATATTTTACACACATCTTGTAAAACAGCAAGTGACAACATAATAAATTTCCATGACCAGGTTCGAAATATAACTCATATTAACCTATTTACCCATTTAAATAGGATTTTAAATTGAAAAATCCATATTTCGAGCAAAGAAACTCATTTTAACATGAAAATATACAGGCCATCGGTAGATAATATATATGAAAACATATCCAAAAACCTCAAAAAAATTCGAAGTTTAACTATTTTCCGTCCAAAAATGACATTTTTATCATAAAAATCACATTTTAATGCCAATAATATATAAATGAACAATAAAATCCATAAATAAACCAAAATGTCCTAAAAATCACTTAGGACCAGAAAATTTTAACATGCAAAGTTATTTTAAGGTTTATCTTCATAAATCCAAACTAATTAGTTTTATATGTTAATCATATAACTCGGAAAAACTATAAACCGATTTGCATGCAAACAACCTAAGGCTCATAATACCGCTTGTTGGATTCATTAATCTCATGAATTTACATATTCATATATGTTCTAATTTATTTAGTCATAAAATAAATCCTAGATCTTATGCATGCAAACTAAAGCAAGATAAAAGAAGAAATCGTCAATCTTACATTAAGGTTTCGGATATTAGGGCACCAACAAGATCACCTTCTTGTTAGTTCTTGAGCTTTCCTAATAATGGATGAACAAAAGGTCCAAAATAGAACCTTTCCCAAAAGTGAATACCCAAGGAAACCTCTTAATAATTAATATTATTTTGTACTAGAAATAATACAAGTCTTACTTAAAAATATGACACAAAATATTAATTTTGTTCTCTTGTAATTTTCGGCCAAGAGAGGAAGAATTTTGAGAGATTTTTATTTCTCTATGTTTTCACAATTGTGGAGAGAAATTCCTATTTTCTTACACTAGAAAATGTTAGATGAAGTAGTGAATCATAATTAGAGAAAACCATTTTGTTTCTCATAGTGGAAAACCGGTGGGAGGGGTGGTAGAGGGAGCCAATACATGAGGTTCATTTTCTTCCCAAAAAAAATAGGGTTGCATGGCTACTATTAGGCTTTAATCATCATGTTTTCCACTTAAAATAGAAACACAATATAATTCTTAAACACCCTCCATTTTTCGGCACATATATATAAAATGGGAGGTCCATTTTATTTTTGTCATTTGTCAATTGTGACATATGTGACATGTTACTTGACATGTCAAATTGTAATGTATTTTTAACATATTAAAAATCAACATACTCATAAAATATGTCATATACAAAATCGACTAGTAATTCGTAATTACTTGTACCAAAACGGTTTATCAATTATAAATCACAACGTCTTGTATTTATAATAAATTATTCATTCAATTTCAATTTCAATTGTTTCGTAAACAATAATTTTATCCAAGTAATAAAACAATTCGATTACTTAGACCGTATCTAATTTAATCGAATTACAATAAGACACGTTAACTTTACTCACAAAATCATCCGTCAATTTTAAGCAATTTAATTAACTCGTATCGGCATACGATTAATTAAATAATCAATTAAGAGTATTTCCCTATAGGTATGACCTAAGGGGATCAATCGATCACCACCGTCGGACTTGACGACAAGTAATGTCAAACTCTAGTCAGCCAATCATTACCGATATGTGTGGACCAGTTGACTGTAAAATATTACATCCCACATGTATTCTTAAAATGAGATTTAAACATGTGATCATCATGATCGACAGTTGTGATCGCATTATTTTTGGAGGACACATATTCCAACACGTACCCCTCAAGGTTATCAAGGGAAGGGCGGTCGCCGATTTCCTAGTAGAAAATCCCGTCAACGAGGATCCAACGACCGACACATGGTCACTTGCTGACGAAGACATCCTTTGTGCCGACTCCGACGCATGAGACCTATACTTCGATGGTGCATGTAATCTGAGAGGCTTCGGGGTAGGAATCCTTCTAATATCGCCAGAAGGAGAACATGTTCCAATCTCGGTCAAGCTAGACTTCGCCGTCACCAACAATGCCGCCGAATATGAAGCATGCCTCATCGGCCTACAAGCAGCCATCACACTTGGCATTAAGAGACGGAGGATCTACGGCGACTCCTCGCTCATCATCAATCAGGTATCCGGATCATCGAAAATCCGAAGTGACAGCTTAGTTCCCTACCGAGCGAAAATCAATCAAGAGGCCGAGTTCTTCGACCAAGTCGACTACTTCCACTTGCCACGAGAGGAAAATCAATTTGCTGATACCCTGGCAAAACTTGCCGCGCTCGTCAATATACTTGACGACATGACGTCAATGCCCCTATGTGTCGAGAGAAGGAGCGAACTAGCTCACATATGTGCCATCAACAACGATGAGGAAAACCATGATGAACCCTGGTCCAAGCCATCCTCAACTACAAAACCAAAAATTAATTCCCTCCTAACTCTAATCCAAGAAGAAAAAGAGCCATCCGTTTACTTGCATCACAATTCGTGATAAACCAAGAACAACTATACAAAAGAACAGCCCAAGGGATTCTCCTCCTTTGCATTGACCATCACAAAGCCAAAAAAGTCATGGTAGAGGTCCACAACGGAGAATGTGGCCCTCGCATGAGCGCAATGATGCTTACCCGAAAAATCATGCGGTTAGGTTACTATTGGACCACCTTGGAAGCCGATTGCCACAACTACGTCAAACATTGCCACAACAGCCAAATCTTCGCCAACATACAACACATACCACCATCCCTTTTATATATCATGACATCACCCTGGCCTTTCTCAACCTAGGGCATCGACATCATCGAGAAAGTTAACCCGATAGGAACTAAGGGGCATTGCTTCATCCTCATCGCCATCGACTACTTCACTAAATGGATGGAAGCATAGTCTTATGCAGTCTTGACCGCCAAACAAGTGGCCAAGTTCATCTAAGACAACATTATCTGCCGATATGGGGTACCCCATTAAATCATCAGCGATCAAGGCTCTCACTTCCGGGCGGAAACTCAGGCCTTGCTAGATAAATACAAGATCAAACGACATCGATCATCACCCTATCGTCCCCAAACCAACGGAGCGGTGGAGGCAGCGAACAAAACTCTTGTCACCATTATCAAGGAAATGCAAGACAACTACCGCGATTGGCCGAGCAAACTCCCATTCGCACTATTAGGATACCGAACCTCCATCCGAACACCGACAGGCGCCACACCCTTCTACCTAGCATACGGTATGGAGGCGGTTCAACCGGTAGAACTAGAGGTCCCTTCTCTACGCATCCTACTGGAGAGTCATGTCCCTAAGGCGGAATGGACCCGTCGAAGGTACGAACAACTCACTCTTCTAGACGAGCGGCGGCTCAACGCCTTGCACAACGTCCAGCTATACCAACGACGTATACAACGGGCATTCAACAAGAAGGTTAAACCAAGGAACATCAAGGAGGGCGACTTGGTCCTCAAGTCACTCCGAGCACCATTACCCATCGATCCGAGGGGAAAGTTCAAACCCAACCGGGCCGGGCCATACCTGGTCAAGAAAATACTTTCGGGGGGCGTAGTGAGACTGAGTGACCAAGACGGGGAGGATTTTACAAACCCGACCAACCTAGACCAACTCAAAAAAAACTACCCTTAAACCGTAGTAACCAACGACCTAACCCTAGTTTTACAACTAGCAACCACCTTAAACCTCTTCAAGTCAAGTTCCTTAACGCGTTCTGATTTGAAATTGCATGTTTTATCGAGTCTAAGTGGCGGCACCTTGCCCGTTTCAAATGTCCTTTGATCTGTCAAAGGCAATATCCATTTGCACTCAAACAATACCCCCTGAACTACGAGCGTGGTTTGATTTCACCTATTCAGGTGGATACGTAGGCAATCCTTCTTATACATGAGGGATATATCACATGTCACATGTCACATAAAATTGTTATGTATTTTTAACATATTAAAAATCAACGCATTAATAAAAATACGTCATATACAAAAACGACTTAGTAATTCATAATTACTTGTACCAAAATAATTTACCAATTATAAATTACAACATCTTGTAATTACAATAATTTATTCATTCAAATGGAATTGTTTCCTTAAACAATAATTTCATCTAAGCAATGAAACAATTCGATTACTTAGACCGTATCTCATTTAATCAAATTACAATGAGACACGTAAATATTACTTCCAAAATCGTCCGTCAATTTTAAGTAATTTAATTGACCCGTATCGTCATACGATCAATTAAATGATCAATTAAGAGTGTTACCCTTTAGGTATGACCTAAGGGGATCAATCGTCACCACCGTCTCACGACGAGAATGTCAAACTCTAGTCGACCAATCATTACCGATATGTGTGGACCATTGACAAAAATATTACTTCCCAATTGTATTATTTAAAATGAGATTTAAACATGTGATCATCATGATCAACAGTTGTGATCGCATTATTGTCGGAGGACACATATTCCAACAATCTCCCAGTTGTCCTCGACAAGTGTGCGTCACCAATTCTCTTGTCCTATTACTATCTCCCACTCAATGCAAGGTGTCTTTCAGGTCGTACTTGCAAGTGATCATATCGAGAGTGGTTTCCTCGATCTAGAGAATAACTGATTGACCGGATTTATCCACCATGGATACATTCCGAGCGTGGCCACGCATTTCCAGTTCATTACTCCTCGAGTGGCCATGAGATATTGTTATAACCATGACTGGGGGTGGACAATTCCTATCGCACTCATTCCCTTCGACTAGCCACAACCATCATAACCCAAAATATGCCCATTTGACCCCATTTACGAAGGTCGTAGTAACACAAATCAAAGTTAATCTGAAAGTGTGCCATTTTAGGCGAATAGTCTTTAGTCAAAAGAATCGACTCGTTAGAATACTATAGTAGCTCTCGCCACGACCAGGCTATATAAATTTGCCAGAACTCTATAAGCGGTCATAAGGCCCGACAAAATGTTCCTAACAGTCTGCCTATGTGATCGACTAGTCATTCTCATATGACTCCATGGCACTTGAACTTGCCATCAATCGCATCACATTCTAGTCACTTCGAGACGTCACCTCATGTAAGTAACTATGGGCGAATACAATACTAATCCGTGTTCACTTAAACGGGGTTCAAGTGTCTCTACAACCCGTTGGATGTAACAAAGTATAAGGTGAGTTAATAATAACTCAAACGACAAATGTCGACATCACACTCGGGTAGTCAATACCATATTTAAACCTTGTGATGCATATCGTAAGTGTGTAAACACTTGTTGATTGCAATAGAAGTTTAACATATCATGTGTCCATGTGTTCAAACTTCTTTTTATCGCATTTTCCTTTACGTTCATGTTATCTATCATAGCATGAACCTTACCAAGTACACATCTAGGTTCACAACCTCGGTTTCGGCTCTTTCTCTTGAAAGAACTTCTTTGTCGATTATCACATAACAAACGAATTTGTGGTGAATGATATAACTTGAACTGATCAAGTACTCCACCCACACACAATGCACTAGGTATATGTTTTGTAGTATCTTGCAACAATTGTCAAGATGATTAGCCTAGCACTTCTCACAAGTCCTAGCATATTAGGAAAGATTAGTTTTGAGTAACTTCTTATTCAACTAAGTATCTTTCCAAACTTCATATTTCTCCTTTTAGCTTGAAATGCTTAGGATTTTCATAAATCCTTACATGTGTTTGCACTGCAATATGTGCAACCTCTTGACACACAACAGAGTCTTCTGTCAAACACTGAAATCGCTCATCGGATTCTCCTCGAGAATTCATGACGTTTCTTCCATGGCTTCCCAATGATCCATCATGCTCTTATGCATATGATTTATTTTGGACATGTGCATGATTATTCTAATGGCGGAAACATTAGTAACCTTTAATCATATCATCAACTATTCTTAGGTTCAAGGAACGACCATGACTGCTAATGGCAATTCCATTTTCATTTACATGAATAGCCTACGTTTCTCGTTAATTCGATGTGTATGTCTCAATACCTACTCAACATCTCATGATGTAATTGGATTCATCATACTCCATTTTCATCCAGAATTGAAAACTCAAATACTTCTTTGTGAAAGAAAGTACTAGCTCGTCATTCTCAATGAGTAGTGAGTTGTAAATTTTTACAAGATGATTGCTCCCACTAAATTTCATGTCTTCACATGATAATTTCCAAACTCCCACTTAATTCCACATGTTTCGAAATTGACTACTCAATCGAAACATTTCAAGAATTGGAATATATGTTGCTTCACAAAGTTGTTAAGATGAAACCATATATGTTCCCATCATATCCTTTCAAAATACCTATTTTGAAAAGGTTTCAATCTCAACCTTATGGAAAGAGATCTTAATCTCCAACTCATTCATTTTATAATGATTCGTGGTAATGTCATTATTTAAACATGAATAATATCTAATACACGTCCTTCAAAATACCCTTTTCGGAAGGAGGTTTAACCAATTTATTTTCATAATGAGGTTAAGTAATGACATTAGCGTGGTTAAAACTTAGCTATTGAAGATATCGGTATATCAATCTTTGCAACTTCTAGTCATAAATCTCATTTATTTCAACCTTTTGAATCTTCAAGGTCTCGACTAGCTCCATTAATTTGAGCACATGAGGGCTAACCTTTTGGCCCTCTTTGAAGTCGAGATCGAAGAATGCCGCGGCCGCCTCAAATTGGACGATCCGCGGAGTTTGTGAAAACATTGTCACAAGCTTGGAGTAGATTTCATTAGCGGTGCCCATTTTAAAGGCTCTCCTTTGGAGATCCGCCTCCATCGCAAAGATCAACACATTTTTCATTGCGGCGGACTCCTTATGGTAAGCCTCATATGCTTCCCTAGTGGTGGCGGTCGACCTAGTATTAGGTTCGGGTGGAGAGGCCCCGGTGAGGTAATGAAGCTTGTCGTCACCTTGGGCGGCTAATTTGAGGTGGGCATCCCAATCGGAGAAATTTGACCCATTCTTTTCAAGTTTACATCAATCCATGAAGGATCGGAGCCATGAAGTATTAGCGAGAGGTGTGGCGTTTGAGTTTGGAGTAGCCATTTGTTATGAGAAATAGAAGCGGTCTACAAAACAAAATAGAAGGAGTAAAACAAATGTCGTTTTCATAATAATACTCGTAAAAATAAGTTTAAACAAGTTTTATTGCATTTATCTAGTGACCTCTACCCAACTTGATAAATGATTCCAAGACCCAAATTTATATTAATTTAGGCATCGGTAAAGCCGAAAAACAACCCTTATCAATATAACTCGGTGGATTAACCTTTTAATCGATTCTAATTTTAGAACTCTTGGTCGATAAATTTACATTAAAATTTATCTTTAGCCCGAAACACATCCGACAACCGTCGAGAATACTTTCGTTGAGTTCAACCCAAATTTCGAATAAATGTGTCCATGATCCAAACTTATATCAACTTGGGCATCGGTAAAGCCGAAAACAACCCTCATCTTTATAAATTCGGTTGGTAGACATTTATCACCCACTTCCCCTACGTAACAAGGTTTGTACCCCGGTAAAGCCGAGTGCACTCCCTCACGAAATAGGTTTTCATGGTTTCTACTTTTTGGTAAGGCTATGTCTCAATTGATTATTTTAGCGAGAGGTCATGTCAATTTATTATCTATCACGTTTTAAGTGAACTAAAGCGGTGAACTACGATAATTCTAATTGACACGGTCGATAAACTTGATTATGAAGACAATGCATGTTATAGTTATGGCGATTTAGCGATGCATGCAACATATAAATAAAATGCAACACATAAAATAAATCCTAGTATGGCCTTCCTAAAATAGAAAATCTAATTAACTATTACATATTCGGAAACCAACTCCATTGGTCCCTTGAACTTCGGTTGTGGCACGCATCTCGAGGTAACACCGTCTTTATGTATCGCCTTCTTGAATGACACCGTCTTCATGGAACTCCGGAATAAATAAATAAATTACATAACAAATTACATAATTTCCTATTATACATATGTAATTAAAATAAAACAAATCTATTAAATTACAAAACGGTGATACGAGATCACAATAAATTACAACCGAATCGATATTACCATACATTTCGGGTAATATCAATTAAAACTAAGGCCATACTAAGTAAAAATACGTAATTCAAAAATTTCATAAAATAAAATTATGACAATCATAAATAAAATGCAGCATTATAATATGTATGAACATGCCCAATTTTATGCTAAATCGCCTTTAAGGAGCCAATATCGTATATTACACGGTTTTTACGGATTTGTGTGATTCAACGTTTTATAATCACAAAAATTATATAAATTCATATTTATACACAAGTTAATTACCCTCACCTCTTAGGACTCAAAATTAGTCTCCACTAACTATTTGACTATAATTAACTCATATTTCTTAAAATTGTTCATTAATGGACCTAAAAATACAATAAAAATGCTATAAACTTCAAATAAATCACAAAAATTCCAAATAAATTCAAAATTCAAAATTTAAACTTATGAGCATTCTGGAAAAATACCATGACATTCATAATGTTCAAAAACTTAGGTTAAAATTTCGTAAAATTATCAGAAAAACTATGTTGCGGTTTATCGGATTTATCAAAGAAAACATAAAAACATGAGAAAAATTATATTCATCAACTTTTCAATTTTAGATCTGAAAAAGATAATAAAATTCAACATGTGACATTTTTCCTTTGTCATGAAATATGTTTTAGCAATTATTCACTAAATAAGTCACTATTTATGCTATGTTTCATCAAAAATTCATAAATCATGCATAAAGACTTCAATATAGCCTATTATATTACACACATCTTGTAAAATTGTATGTGACAACATACTAAATTTCTATGACCAGATTCGAAATTTATCTCATATTAACCTATTTTTCATTTAAATTCGATTTTTATCATGAAAAATCCATATTTCGAGCATACGAACTCCAAAAATTTTGAAAACTTACAGGTTATCTAAAAATAAAACATGTGATAACATATCCAAAAATCATTGGAAAATTCAAAGTTGAGCTAATTTTAGTCCGAAAATGACATTTTAATCATAAAATCATATTTTTAATGCCATTATTGTATAAGATGAACAATAAAAATCCATAAATTAACCAAAATATCCTAAAAACATTTTAGGACCAGAAACTTTAACATGCATAAAGTTATTTCGTGATATATCATAATAACACAAATTTACAAGTTTTATATGTTAATCGTATAACTCGGAAAAACTATAACCGATTTGCATGCAAACAACCAAGGCTCTTGATACCACTTGTTAGAAATCTATATCTCTATACTCAACATATTCATAATGTTATAATTTTAATTTAGTCATAAAATTAAAAGATGATCTTATGCATGCAAACTATAAGTAAAATAAGGAAGAAATCTTCATTCTTACATTGAGGATTTCGGTTTATATGGGCACAAGAGAGTTCTCTTACTCTCTTGTTCTTGAGCTCTCCTTAATTGGATGAACAAGGATTCAAGAAGATAATCCCTCCCAAGGTTTTATACCCAAGATAACAACTTAATAAAATTAATACTATTATTACTAGAAGAATATTAATTTTGTATAAAAATTGACCCAAAATATTATTTGGTCTCTCTATGTTTCGGTTAAGAGAGAGGGAGGAGAAGAAAGATTTTATCTTTTTAAAAATTCTTATTTTAGATGAATGTGTGAATAAATTATGCACTAAACTTTCAAGTAGTGTATTGGACAAATTATAGAGAAAACCCATGGTCTTTTCTATTGTCAAAACCGGGTAAGGGGGGGAGGTTTTAGGGCCAATGCATGAGTAAGGTGCTCTTCACAAGAGGCACTAGGGTTGCATGGCTAGGTCTAGAAGGAAATGATTATGTTTACCACTAACATAATCAACACAATAACTTCCTAATACTTCCCTTAATTTCGGTTTACATGGATAAAATGGACTCCATTTTATCTTTGTCAAAATGTCAATTTGTCATATGTCACATGTCACATAAAATTGTTATGTATTTTTAACATATTAAAAATCAACGCATTAATAAAAATACGTCATATACAAAAACGACTTAGTAATTCATAATTACTTGTACCAAAATAATTTACCAATTATAAATTACAACATCTTGTAATTACAATAATTTATTCATTCAAATGCAATTGTTTCCTTAAACAATAATTTCATCTAAGCAATGAAACAATTCGATTACTTAGACTGTATCTCATTTAATCAAATTACAATGAGACACGTAAATATTACTTCCAAAATCGTCCGTCAATTTTAAGTAATTTAATTGACCCGTATCGTCATACGATCAATTAAATGATCAATTAAGAGTGTTACCCTTTAGGTATGACCTAAGGGGATCAACTGGTCACCACCGTCTCACGACAGTAATGTCAAACTCTAGTCAGCCAATCATTACCGATATGTGTGGACTAGTTGACAGTAAAATATTACTTCCCAATTGTATTCTTTAAAATGAGATTTAAACATGTGATCATCATGATCAACAGTTGTGATCGCATTATTGTCGGAGGACACATATTCCAACAAGAAGGATACAACCATCCCCATAATAAAAAAAACATCCCCGTCAAAAAAAAAGAAAAGGAAAAACATTCCCTTTTCCACAAAAATACGAAAGAAGCCTTTCTCCCTTCCTACAAAAATCCCACCTTCCCGAGTGCAACTGTTTAGGACGATTCAAACTGAATTGCCTTTATAAAATAGATGGAAGAAATAAGCATTCACAATTTTGACACGAGCAATCCTCTTATTTAATTAATAATGGGGGGATCACAATTTCAACGACAAATAAAGCTCGAGGAGTCTACAACTTGTCAAAGCTAAGGTGTCGACTAAAACACCTCACATAGTAAAACTAGCACAAAACACACAAAACATAGCTAGTACAACATAATAAAAACTCACAACGCTAATACAACATAATAATAAAGTGGTTAATGGAGGTCCTCATTCTTCCATTTTACCCTTGCCTTTTTCCTCGGGATACATCTTCCTCTTGTTCTTCTTGTTGGCCTGCCTAGCATGGACTTCCTCCTAGAACAGATCCTCAACGGATCTACAATGGCGACGGCCTCCGGTCTATTGCAAGACCCCATGTTCGGCCCAAAACAAGCCGATGCACGGCCCCCTACATTTTTCAGACCCGAGCTTCCCCTCTTTGGTGGCCTCATCACATCCGGGCTAACTCCATCAATATAATCGTCAAGGAAGGCACGGTTGGCCTTGCCAACCTCTCGATAGTTCAAGTCAACAACCTCGTCCTTACGGTATTTGGACCTCTCTTCCAAGGACGAATCTCTTGACCACTTGACATAAGCGGGAGTCACCCATGTCATGGCAACAGGGTTTGGTACCTCCCAAATCGGAATCCGATGCCACTGCCGTCCCCGTCAAGGGCTCAGTCACAGGAAGGTGCTCGGGGTCAGGTAGTCTCTTCCACCTCATACCCCATACTCTCCAAGCCAAACCACCACCCTCCAAGGTTCTCAACCATTTCTGGTCGAAGAAGTAGTCTCGGTCTAAGGTAGGCACAGTGATGTGACTCATATTTGGGCACATTTAGCCCCTGATGTGACCATAATTAGCGCATATTTAGCCCTCGAATTAGCCTTGTTCCCATGCTTTTTAGTGCATATTTGGGTCATTTATTGTCTTTAGTTCTTTGTTTTGCATATTCTTTGAGATTTTGATCCCTTGGTAGGAAAGGAGTGCAAATCTTGTATTTTCATGGCAAAACGAGACTAAATTTATTGAATTCAATCACCAAGCATCAAGGAGAGACAAGATTAGAAGGCCTTTGTACATATGATAGTAGATGAGCAATGTTGAGAAAGGATCCTTGCATCCCCGAGGAAATCCTCAAGGATTTTATGAAGAAAAGGGAAGAAAAGAAGAAGAAATAATCCTGAATTCGCCCGTCCTCCACAGGCACAATCCGTGCGTCTTCCTTCAAAGACGCCCGGGCAGCAGCCACCAGAGAATCCGGCCGGATTCCCTTGAAGACGCCCGTCTTCCCCCGCCTGAATCCGCCCGTCCCGACACCAATACGCCCGGATTCCAGTACAACGAAATTTCGTCTTCTCCAAGCTACAAAGAAAGAAGCCTTTCCTTCGAAAAATACCGGCTTCTCCCTGCTCAATCTAAAAAGTGTAATTACTAGTTTAGCCCTTAGTTAACCCTAATGCATCCACCTAATTTCCACTATAAATACCGCATTAGTCTAATTAGAAGAGCATGTTCTTCTTACCAATTATTAGGGTAGTTAATATCAATCAAATCTCTCTTTAGTTTTGTAATCAACAATTAATCAAGTTTTAATACAAGTTTTATTTCCTTAATCTCTCTTTTGTTCATCCTTTATTTTGGGTAATTGAAGATTATTTGGGTTATTATTGGGAGATTGACAACCTCTCAATCAAGCATCAAGTACTTCTTTTATTCTTTGCTTTATTATTGGAATCACTAGTAGGTATAATTCTCTTAATCCCTTTTTAATTATTGTTAATTACTTTCATTTATTCATCATGTTTCCTCTTGTTGGTATGATTGACAACCTTGCTAGCATGATCAACATGATAATGAGTGAGTAGTGACCTAGCTAGGGTTAATGGGTAATTAGGGGAAACCAACATGGGGAGTGATTCATGCTTTAATTAATATGCTTTTATGGTTTATTTGCTTGCTTGTTTTGATCTCAACTCATGCACATGTTATGTTTGATGAAATGTGAGCCTATGAATCCTTGCATTTTTTACCCATCACCTATCTTTCCAATGAGACTTGTAAGACATAAACCAACTCGAGTCTCATTAGACCATGCATGTTGTTGAGTAGGGAAGACTAAGTCGACTTGTAGGTGTTGTACAATCTAATCGATTCGGCTCCGGGACCCAAACTTTCCTAGGATTGTAAGATATAACCCAAATCAATCCATCACAACAATAATTGCTTGCTTATAATCTGAGAACATGTTTGTATGATCAATTCCCATGATTCCCCTATGACCCCATGACACCCTAGTGCTTTTTATCAATTGTTTACAACCCTTTTAATTCATAATGCTTATTTATTTTCATTGCTATTTAGTTAGTGACCTTCTACTCCGACCTTTACTTGCCTCTTTACTAATTGTAGAGTTGTTTGTGAAGCTATAAATTGTGTTTTGATTCGGACGTGACCCAACGACAACATCTATTCAATTGTGAACACGAAAGGGACCGATCAGTCCCCTAATTGAGCCTATTTTGCATACTAATATAACATTCCATAGCAATTTTATCCGTCAAATGCTTTCTATTTTGCTTTCCTAGTGCATTTCATATGTTTTGTAGGAAAGGAGACAATTAGGCGGAAATTCCCGTCTCTTGAGCTTATTTGGAAGGACATTGACGATCTTGGTTGAACGAGTATGGAAGAAGATGCAAGGTCCAAAGACCAATATTGCAAGAATAAGAAGTATGTGAGAGGAAGCATTCTGAACATCAATCCGAGCGTCCAAAGCAGGAAGCCGCTCGTCCAAGTGCCCCAGAATCCGAGCGTCCCGACCTTCAGCCGCTCGTCCTACCTGCTTAGAATTCAAGCGGATTACCCTTGTGTATGAGCGTCCCTTCACGTCTTCAGCAAGGATGCACATCTCTCCAAAATACTTGCGTTTCCCTACTTAGAACATAGAATTGTTAATTACTAATTTAGCCTTAGTTAACCTAATGAAGCACTACTTTAAATACCCCATTTTGATGATAATCAAGGGGGGCTTCCACATTAGAAATTCCTCTTAGATTAGATTAGGAGTAGATTAAAATAGATTACTCTTTAAACTTTCCACAAATCACACATTAATCTCTCCTTAATTACTATTCAAGTTTATTACTTTTGGGTAATTGAAGATTATTTGGGTTATTATTGGAGGATTGACAATCCTTCATCAATCAATCAAGTTCTCTTCTTTTATTCCTTGCTTTATTATTGTGAATCATCTCAAGTTTGGTATAATTCCTTTACTCTTTACTCTTTACTGTTTATTTCCTTAAGCTCTCATCATGTTTATACTTGTTGTAATGATTGAGACCATTAATGACATGTTTTCCATGATAATGAGTGAGTAGTTTCCTTTAGCTAGGATTAATGGGTAATTAAGGGAACAAACATGGAGGAATAATCATGCTTAATTTAATATGTTTCCATAACTAAGATTGCTTGTTTGTTGTAATGTCAACCTATGCACATGTCATGTTTGATGAAATGCTAAGCCTATGAATCCTTGCATTTACAACCATCTCTTATCTATTCAACTTGACTTGTAAGATATAAACCAACTCGAGTCTTGTTAGACCATGCATTGAAGTGATTAGGAGGAAAGTAAGTCGACTTGTAGGTGTTGTACAATATAATCGATTCGGCTCCGGGACCCAACTCTTCCTAAGAACCGTAAGACATAAACCAACTCGGTTCCTTTACAACATTAATTGCTTGCAACTTTGCGAACATGTTTGTATGGTCTACTCCCATGAATCCCTCATGAACTCATGATACCCTAGTACTTTTAATCATTTGTTTACATCCTTTATTTCATTGCTTGTTATACTTTATTGCTTGCATTAGTCTAAGAACACAACTACAAACCCAAACAAATTGCGACATTAGCATAAATTGAGATAGATAGACTTAGAACCCAAAGCACACCGTCCCATGGATCGAACTCGACTTACCACTAACTCGACTTATCACGATCACACAGATGGAGCCATGGGTGTAAGGGCCGAGGAGGCCTCAAAGGTGGTCAACCGCTCAGCCAACCGTATGGCAATGGCACCACAACTCAAGTATCGGGTCCCAGAGGTAGCCATCAAAGCTAGGCTAGCACAGACTATGGACGGGGCACTGTAAGAAACTTTCGGGGCTAGGGTGGGGTTGAGGTACGCAAGTAGCAAAATTACCTCATGTGAGTTCAACTTACTCACATCCTCCCTGTCGTAGAGAAGACAAGTCAAGGCACGAAGAAAGATCTTCAAAGTGACATGTTGAACATCGTTTATCAACATGTTACTTGAGTTGGGGGCGTTCTACCAGTAAAATAAGGCATGTAACTACTAGCTCCACACTCAGTCAGGATATCCCTAAGGGCTCCCTTCTCCGGTCGGGAAAGGCCTAGATGGGTAGCAAACATATCCATGGTCAAGAGGAAACTAGTGTTCATGAGACGAAATTGTACGGTCTTAGCTGCCGTATCATAGATGAAAGAGCTCATGAACTCCAAGGTCAAGAAAGAGTAGGAATGCTTCCTAAGGCGATACAAACCAGTCAAACCCAAAGTCTCAAAGATGTGCCTCACATCCGTCTCTACCTTAAGGTCCTCTAAGATAGTGGTATCAATACAACGGGTTGGTTTCATGCGACGTTTCTGTAACTCAACAAAAGCATCTCTTTAGTTGAAATCAGCAAAGACAATGGAAGGGTACTCAGACACGGGTGGTACTGTGGGTCCTTGGCTTCCTTCCTCAACCTCGGGTTCGAAAGCCCTTCCCCTCTTACTCTGACGGGTGCCAATAGCAGGTCTCGGCATCTGTTTCAACACATATCTTTAGGCACATAAACAAACACTTACTTGGAGAAAACAAACTTTCCATGCATACTTATGGAGGAAGAATTAACCATGTAAACACATTTTTACCCAAAACAATCAGAAGTTTTAAACATGCTACTACCATAATTCATATCAGACGGTCTTTACAGCTTTCAAAATATGAAGATTGTAACATTAATTAACAAATTAAAATATTCATCCTTTCAAAACAAGTTCACAAAGAGGTAACCATCATAAAGAATTAAGGGGAATTTCAGTTTGGCGCACTTTTAAGACAGAGTTTTAAGACAAAATTTTGGGCAAAACTAATCAAAATCAACAATAAACATGATACCCACAACATACGTTACTCAATTTTTCCCCTCCATACTAAAAAGGCAAACAAAAATTCTATTTGCAACCCAAACCCTAAAAATTTTGGTCTACATATACCGCCATATTGATTCGATTTTTCTACTTCAAACATTAATAATCAACAATCTAGAGTAATTACACAATATTACAACAATTATAAGCAAGAATACATGAGCATAAATCGAATTTTCAGAAAATCTAACACTTTCATATAGTTCTAATTGATTAACAACATTGAAAAGATGAGCATTCTTACCTTGATTGATTAACAAATGGATAGAACGAATTAGCAAGATGAAAACAAAGGAAACCAAGAACACTTTCACCAAAGATATGAGAGAAAAAGGATGTTGATGAAAGTTAGGGTTTAGAGTTATGAAGAAATAAGAGAAGAAGAAGTTGGGAAAGATATAAGAATCCCGTGTTTTCCCGGGTACTGTAGCACTTACTCGATCGAGTAAGTAGGGTACTCGATCGAGTGGGCTCTACTCGATCAAGTTGGAGCTACTCGGTCGAGTTTTCGCTGGCAGTTCCAACTTTTCCGACCTAATAACTCCACAACTAGATTGAGTAAGGTCTACTCTGTCGAGTAGGCACTCGTACTCGTCCGAGAAAAGTTAGGTACAAAGTCAAAAGTTACAAGTTTAGTTAACGATTCCTGGAAAACAACAACTCGTGTCGATTCCAACGTATATTTGGAAATCGTCACAGATTATTTCATCCAATCACGACACATTAATACTAGCTCAAATGTAACACAACTATATCATTCGAACATTACACATATCATTCCATCCTGTATTAAACATTATGCGTATATATATAGATATATATATAAATTACAATCAACACATTATTCCATGTTTGCTTACGCATTTGCAAATTCAGTTATTCGACTTATTTTTACACTACACTAAGCATCCATCTACCAATCACCCATCATATACTATCAAGTTTCCTAAGATTCCAAACATGTCACCACAATTCATCCATAGCAAATTCCAAATATTACTTGACAACTTTTATTAACTAAAACGCATATAAAGACTCACAACTCATTATTATCACCACATTATCCAGTACTCATATGCAACTCCTAGCATATACACCATCTTTACCGCATCCACATACACTTCCAACAATTCACAAACCTTCACAGTCCATCGTTACTATATGTACGCACTAACCATTACCATAGACTTCATCACAACCATTTCTAACCTATTTATCTTATACATCTATGCACACAATTCCCGACTCAATATCCCTATACTCAGTCGCTGGCTTAAGCATATTGGGGCCATGATTTTGAAATGAGGGCGCCTTCTCACCCAAAATCAAGCATTAGCCGGGTCTCCCAACATACATACACAAGGTTCATTTTAATAGACTCACTACGTTCATTAGGCTCATTAGTTACAAGTTCCAAAATCATCGCTCTAATACCGCTTTGTAACACCCCCATCTACCAAGGAGCCTTAGAAAGACCTTCCCTAACAGATAAGGGCGTTACCATCTCGGTTGCCCGAAGACAGTAATAATCAAATGTCGATAAAAGAACGGTTATATTAAAATACAAGTGATTTAAACAAAACAAAGGTACAACTCGTGACTACTATCAACTATGTGAAACTACCACTGCCATGACTCGTGGTAGACTCGTCCCTCCAAGCACACAGCTAAGATCCACACATCAACCTGCTAAGACTAACTGCTCACCATAGTAGATCACGGCACACACAATACCAAAAGACAACAAAACAACACCACGCAAGGTCAGCAGCTGAAGGATTAAATATAAAAGCAGACACAACAGACACATAACACACATACACCACCTCCTCCCATCAACCACACATCTCTGACTGCCCGAAGGTCCATTCCTGCCAGATTACCAGTTGCAACCAGTAATCCTCACCGCAAGTGGGGGACCGCAGCCGTTCCCACCTAAGCCCCACTCATCTAATTCGAGCGATAACCCATGTTCCTTAATGTGCACATCCCCTTCTGTGGCGGGTTCCAAAGAGGGCGAATCAATGGCGTGAAGCCACTCCCGCAAGTGACCTCACTCAGCCGAGGATGCACCTCGAGAACCACAGACAAACAATCTCAACCAACTACCAAAATCACAATCACCAAATCCAATACAATAAGTCAATTGCTATTAATCAACAACCACCAACAACGACACTAAACCGATTATACAACAACAATCGACGCTCTAGACAACCAACAGTACTGAGTAGGAAAACCTACCTTTAGCAAACTGCAGCGATTCCGCGCACGACCATAAGATAACAAGAACCACCATAACCACCTTTAACAACCAGCATAACTATCTATTACTACAACCATAACCTTAATGAAATTAAGGGAGACGATGATGATGACGACAACATACCTATGCAAAGCAATTCAGCGTCAAGACCGCTACCCGACTCAAGCATCCCATACCTATGGTGTAACCACTCTCAAAGGCCTCAAGGAGATGAACCATGGTGAAGGAGAATGGAAATGGCGGCATCTAGGTTTAGGAAGAAAGGTGGAGAAATGATTTGGGTTTCACGATTTTACGATTTATAATTCCTTGCTGAACTCACGTTACTCGATCGAGTAACCCACTTACTTGATTGAGTGGCCTCTACTCGATCGAGTTCCCAAGCTACTCGATCGAGTAGCCTCCGCTAGATCGAGTAGCACGAACTCAAAGACTCACAACGACAAAAGGTTCCACTCGTAAGGTTTCCGAAGGTCTAGATAGGTGTCTCAGGTCAGTCAAAGTCGGTCAACGGGTCTCTAAAAGAACGGGTATTACAATTCTCCCCCGAGAAGATGGCTGAGAAAGATGTGCATAATGCTTTTATGGTATATATCCCTCCTCTGCTGCCTTGCTTACTATGAATTCCTTCTGGTTGATTTTGCTAATTCCTCTCTCTTGTCAACAGACCTTTCAGTCCACCCTCTACAACAGGAAGATGATCAATGTGGTCCAGACCACTAGCCAGGCCACTCATGCCAAGAATGAGGAGCTCTCTGGAACCATCGCCGACTTGGAGTAGCAGCATCATGATCTGAGGGAGTGATACCCGTCGTTGTGAGTACCAAAGATAAAATTTATAATCTCCTATTAAGACTAACCTAGGCTAGTGGTAACAGGGTCGAACCACAAGGAGGCAGTTGTAAACTTTAATTGATTTATGTTCATCCGGTAACTATTGTGGGGTTGTTTTGAATAAGTCTAAGACTAAGAGCAAACAAAGATAATAAACTAAAAATACGATTTAAACAGATAAAAGAAGGGTACTAGGATGGTCGGTTCTTTATAGCTTCGCGACAAACTAAGTCGGTCTGAATCAAACACGGGTAAGGCGGGAAATAAAGAGGTCCTCTCGGTCCACTCTTAACAAATAGCATCTCTCGATCTCGCTATAGGTCCCTAATGTCACTAATACTAACTTTCGTTCCGAAAAGTGACTAACGGTCTAAACTATACCTATCTTTCGATCTTAGCACGGTCTAGTCGATTTAATTGATGGTCTAATAACCTCCCCTACCTTTCGATCTAATGGGTCGATCCACGAAATAGGTATCTAACTGGTCGCATGCATTCAACTCATCAAATACAAGATTAAAACAATTAAAACGAATATAAAACCCTACGAGGTCGGGCGATCGATCGGCAATGTCGATCGATCGACCAACACGCGAGACAGACCTTTCTAATCTAATGCCGCCTATGCCATAAATCGCCTACATCCTAGCACTAAAGAATTAGCTACTCATGCTAAAGATGAAAACAACAATAAAACTCATAACGATTACTGAATTCATGCTTAAGGTAAATAACAACAAAGACAAAACGATAATTGGCTTTCGGGACACCGCTATCAATTCTATACTAATAATGAAAGTAAAACAATAAACTAAAATTAGGCGTAATGAATACCGAGATTTAAGAGGAAAGATTAAGAACAAGGGCAGAATTCCAATGCTAAAATCGATATCCCAAACCCTAGATACTCGAAAATAAACTAAAACTAGAAATCTCAGATTGTGATAAAAACTTGGATAAAAACTTAGATAGCCAAACTGATGGTTTCATGTTACGTTATATAGCAATCAACGCAACATCTTATTTCCTAAACCTAAACTTCACGGGCTTCAAGATTCACGGTCTTTCAATTCACGTCTGGAATAGAAATCCGGTCGATCGATCGATAAGGCTGGTCGATCAATCGCTTCTCTCAAAGAAACAAAGAGCTTCGGAACCCGAGCATTGGTCGATCGACTGAGGGTGGTAGTCGATCGACTGGCTGAGCTGCTATTTGACTTCTTAAAATACGTGGATTTGTCTTTTGGGCCTTGGATTGCGCACCAAGCTCGTTCCTTAAGCAGTTCCTTTACGTCATTTGCAATGCAGATTACTTGGGGGCGGATTTGGCTTGATTTCCCGTTGAATTCTTCACATTTTTGCAATAAAGTACAAAATACGGAAGTAGACGGAAATAGGGAGAAATGTAGCATAAACTACAAGAATGAGCTCTGAAATGCGTGTAAAATGGGATGTAAAACATCATATAAATGACACGCATAAAACTTCCCGAAACCAAACCCTTGCTTGTCCCCAAGCAAGAACTAGACTCGATCTAACGACCTAGTGGAACGAGTTCAAACTCAGAGCGAAATGCAAACTGTAAGGCCTAAACCAATTTAATGCACAACCAACAATCAATTAGTAGTGCGAATCATGCAAACGGATTATAAAGTCGTTAAAAATCACAACCGTTGACTATAGAGACTTATCAAATTGGACTCTCACGGGTCGCTCAAATCACTCAATTAAGCACAGGTGATATATTTGTAAGATAGAAAGAATTAATTTGTAGTGACTCTCACCTAACTACGACCTATGAGGACATGCCAATAAAAAATATGAAAATGACCTCTACGACCGTACATACGCATTCCAACCGAACAGATGACCAATGACACATGCCGAGGTATATATGGGATATGTGAGGTATGGGTAAGAAGAGGCAAAACATTTTATGGTAAAGTGGAGGTACAGGTGATCAAGCTAGTACCAAAACGGAACCATATGGCAACATCCAACTTCTTGCTCATATTCAATCGAAACGGTGCTATAGCAAGCACAAATCTCACAATCCCCAGGTATAAAAGCAATCAACTAACTCCACATAAAATATGAATAATACATGGGAGCAAAAATCGCCAAAAGATAAGGATTGAATTATGCGAATTGATTCTCTTTCTTTTTCATTCCTTCGAACTCCAGTCGATCGACCCAGTAGAGCAGTCGATCGACTGATTTGAACAGTACAGAACCTCTTTTTTTCATTTCTTTTTCGAATCTTTTTTTCATTCTTTTTTTTTCTTTTGTTTCTTCCTTTCCTCTTTCTTTTTCCAATCATCATCTCAACAGAGCAAATGCCACCAAAAACGAGTAACAATCCCAAGAACACAAACTACTAGCTTGACAAAGGTAGGCTAAATGTAGGATGTAGTAAACGGGACAAAAAGGGAATTTTTTTGGCAGTGTGGAGCTTATGGGTAAAATGAGAAAAGGAAACCTCTTCCACATGTGTCAACAAACCACAAACCGAATGCATACAGGTATTAAGTAGATCAAATTCATATTCATGCAAATTAAGGAAACATGTCTCATAAGGAGTACTACTCACATTCCTAAATAAACCGGTCATAAATATCACCAGTTATGAGCTCTAATTCTCAGAATATATGATGTAGGTTGCCAAAATTCTAAGTCAAGTCTCAAGTTCAGCAGATAATTTAACGAAAACTCGTAGATATGCATATATGATTCTTACTAATAACATGTTAATCTAGCAAGGCTCAGGCAAAACAGGTGCAAATGCAAAATCATCATAGAAATACTACCGTTCCGACTCGACCTATATGCTAAAATAAACGTGCATTTTATAACAATTTTTTGAATTTTTCAATTTTTTGATTTTTTTGATTTATATATATGAGGAAAGGACAAATGCAAGACAAAAAAAATAAACGTGAATGCAGGCAAATGAAATGCGACGCAACACCCTTCCCCAAACCAAATCGCACAATGTCCCCATTGTGCAAAATCATATAGTGAAGAAAAGAGAAATGGGAATTTGCGAGAAAATAAATAAGCAAGACACAAAGGAAAGATATGGAACTCACAAGACTCTAAGCGCAGCAAAGGAAACCTCCTCAAACCAGCGTGAGCTAGGAGGTTTCAGTAGCCAGCAGTGCTACCAATAAGGACCTGAAAAGGCAATTAAAAACCACGCATAAGACCGAAGAAAACAATTTTGAAGCGTAAAAATTGTGCACAAATGAGGCAGTAGAAAAAAAAGATAATTCGACGGAAAATAAAGTGGAGTAGAAGACTCCCTTAGGTCCGCATATCGACCAAACACAGCAGGGGAGAGGTCGTGAACGAATATAGCAGCAGCAGTGGACGATCGACCTCGGAGATCAGTCGATCGACCAGGTGGGCGTGAACAGTAGCTCCTGTAAACCTGCAATTCAGTCGATCGACCATTGGTGCCAGTCGATCGACTGAAAATACTGCTGCAGCGTCTTATTTCTTCGTAATTGCTCAATGATTTGAGCTAACAAGCTCTAAATACCTGCAAAAAGCACAATTATACGCGCCAAAATTTGCGCAAAACCCAGAACGAAGTCTAAAGTACTTAAAAATCCTAAGCAAAATAAAATAAAAGCGAAGTTTTCGCGCACACAAAAAGCAATAAAATAGTTTGAAAGCAATAAAATGTTTGTAAAGCTTTTGATCAACTAGTAGTTGATCAAGAAAGGCCAAGGAATGGCCCACTTCGTCGGCTTCTGGCTACTAGAGGTAGCCTCATTGGTGCTTATGTTATCAGTTGCACCCTTCTTAGCTTTGACAGTCGGAGAGCTCAATGGACCAACTTCGTCATCTCCCCAATAAGGGATTTCCTTGGACTCATCAGAATCCAAATCAGCCCATCTCACCTTGGCTGGCTCACCTTCCACTTCCTCATCGGTCCCATAGCATAAGCATCCAAGGCCTCCTCTTTGAATGATAGGCTTCTTTACAGCTGGCACAACTTGTAGCACTTCCTTCCCCAAACCAGCTCCTGCATTATCTAAAACAAAAGATTCTTCCTCCTTCTTGCTCCCAATCTGGGGCGGAGGGGTTAACACAGCAGTAGTAATGGGGACAGACAATTTCGGAAGCACAAAGTAGATCTCTTTTCAGAGACCGTATTACAAGTTACGGGCCACATGGCGTCCTTCTTTTTAGCAGGTTGGGCAAAAATGATAGAATGTTTCCCAACTTTGAAAGTCAAAGTTCCGAGCCTACGCAATAATCGCACCAGCAGTGCGAAAACGCCTACCCAAAATAATGGGAATATGGTCATCCTCGGGCATGTCAAGGACAACAAAGTCAACAGGAAGAAAAACTTCCCTTTCTCGGACGGTATGTCCCTAGGACTCCTATAGGCTCGACCGCAGATCGGTCGACCATCCGAATCGTCATCTCTCGCTTATTGCAAACCTGGTCAACTTAAGCTTCCTAGCTAGACTCAAGGGCATGACACTTATGCTAGCTCCTAAGTCACATAATGCCTTTTCGATAAAAAAGGTACCTATGCTGCAAGGAACTGAAAAACTGCCCGGGTCCTCTAACTTATGGGGCGCAGTGTGAGACAGATAAGAACAAGACTCCTTAGTAAGTGCGACAGTGTGCACTGTTTCAAGTGACCGCTTTTTGGGCAACAGTTGTTTCATAAATTTAGTATAAGCGGGCACTTGGTTAACTAACTCAAGGAAGGGTACCTGAACATTCAGACTACGGATAACTTTCTCAAACTTACTGAAAGATACCTGTTCCTTGGTCGGCACGAGTCTCTCCGGATATGGGGCTGTAAGGAGTACCTTAGCCCTCTCCTCTAAGTCGCGTGTGCCTGTATCCTTGGACTTAGGCTGAAAGTCCGTCACCTTCTCTTTGTTGAAGCTAGACCCCTCCTCAGACCGTCTCAAATGAGAACCATTAACCGTCATCGGATAGAACTTCGGAGCCGGGAATGACCCATCAAGACTCGTCTCCCCAAAATTTTCGGGACGGTGGTTTCCCGAAACAAGTGGTCTCGTAGGTTATTTGGCATTAAAGGACGAAATTCTTCAAAGATCAACAATGATCTCGGTCGATCGACCACTCTCCTCGGTCGATCGATCGAGATGTACAGATTCGAAGCTCCTCAGAACCCGTGGGTCAGTCGATCGACTAGGTACTTCAGTCGATCGACTGAAACACCTGGCAGACGTCTTTTTCTTTGATTTGTTCGTTGAAGCTTTCTCTTGACTTGTTTCCGGCTCATCTTTTTCAACAAAGATCCTCAACCATGGCAGGACCATCAAGGGTAGACCCGCTCCTCAAAGTGATGGCATTTAGGGTCTCCTTTTGTTCGGGTTGAGTGGGTAAGTGTCCGGGAGCTCGAGTGTTACTTTTACTAGCCAGTTGAGCAATTTGGCTCTCTAGTAACTTCATCCCGGCCTCTCTTGCTTGGGACTCCTTTAGCAACAGATTCTTGAGCTCGAAAATTCAGAATTCAGGATTGTTGCTTTGCTTTGCGGCACATAAGGAGGTTTCTGGTACTGTTGTTGCTTTTGATGAGGGGGCACATAGGGTTGTTGCTGCGGCGGATGTTGGGTTGGATTTTGGATATTTTGGCTCCTCCAACTCAAGTTTGGGTGGCTTGGCTCGTAGTAGGTGTTTGTCTGCCTATAGTGTTGAAAGGCAGCACAAGATTCAAAGGGGCTAGGGCAGTTTTTCGAGACATGGCCCTCAATTCCACACCTTTCACAGACGAAGGGACCGTCTGACACTGCATTGACTTGGTACATCCCACCCTTAGAAGCTCCTCCTAGCTCATACTTGTCAAACCTCGTAGTAAGAGCCTCAAGTGCAGCAACAGAGGAGGATTCAGCATCTCTCCTCTGGTTCCCTCTCGAATTTCCATACTCGGCCTTGTGGGTAGCTAGATCGTCAATGATCTTCCACCCCTTGGTTGCTCCCAAATTTTTAGCGAATCTTCCATTGGCTGCAGCATCCAAAATGGCCCTCTGATCGTCGTACAACCCATTGTAGAAATGATTGCACAAACTCCACTTTTCGAACCCATGGTGCGGTATGGTTCGCACCAACTTCTTGAATCGGACCCATGCCTCGTGGAAATTCTCATCTGGCCCTTGTTTAAAGCCCGTGATTTGAGCTCTAATAGCGATCGTTCTTGAAGCAGAAAAGTACTTCTTGTAGAACGCCAATGCCAATGTATTCCAATCGCTGATCTCTCGAGAGCGGTCCAAATCCAAATCTCTATACCACTCCCTTGCAAAGATCACGAAGGGAGAAGATGAACATGGTCTCCTTGATTTGATCCTGGTCACGCCATTGGTGGGGAATGGAGCAGCAGTAGTCAATAAAGGTCTCCATATGCCTTGCCGCATCTTCATTTGCAGCTCCCAAACCGATTTCTCTCGACTATAGTAATGTAAGCAGGCTTTGGTTCGAATTTCCTGGCATATCCCGGTAACTCGAACCCCTTATATAGATTGTCGGCTGTCGGCTCAGAATAACTAGCTATACTTGCTTCCTCGGCCATGACTGGAATTTCCGGAGAAGTAACTGTCTCGGCTGAAGAAGTGGAAATGGGCGAAGATGGTGGATTATCTTCGAATGTCTTTCTCGTAGTAGCTTGACAGAGTACTCGCTCTTCCTCTCGTCGGGAATACTCTTTGTGTTCGTCTCAACTCGCGCAAGGATCTTTCAAGCTCAGGGTTCAACGGTACTAATTCTCCACCCTGTGACCTGCGCATAAGAAGAAACTACAAAAAGAATATAAGAAAAGTTTAAGGAACGGATGTCCCTTAAACTAAGAAAGACTAAAAATAAAAACAACTAAAATTAGGACTATTGCTTCCCGAACGGCGCCAAAATTTGATACCCGTCGTTGTGAGTACCAAAGATAAAATTTATAATCTCCTATTAAGACTAACCTAGGCTAGTGGTAACAAAATCGAACCACAAGGAGGCGGTTGTAAACTTTGATTGATTTATGTTCACCGAGGTAACTATTGTGGGGGTTGTTTTGAATAAGTCTAAGACTAAGAGCAAACAAAGATAATAAACTAAAAATACGATTTAAACAGATAAAAGAAGGGTACTAGGATGGTCGGTTCTTTATAGCTTCGGGGCAAAACTAAGTCGGTCTGAATCAAACACAGGTAAGGCGGGAAATAAAGAGGTCCTCTCGGTCCACTCTTAACAAATAGCATCTCTCGATCTCGCTATAGGTCCCTAATGTCACTAATACTAACTTTCGTCCTGAAAAGTGACTAATGGTCCAAACTATGCCTATCTTTCGATCTTAGCACAGTCTAGTCGATTTAATTGATGGTCTAATAACCTCCCCTACCTTTCGATCTAATGGGTCAGTCACGAAATAGGTATCTAACTGGTCGCATGCATTCAACTCGTCAAATACAAGATTAAAACAATTAAAACGAATATAAAACCCTACGAGGCCAGTCGATCGACTGGCAATGTCAGTCGATCGACCAACACGCGAGACAGACCTTTCTAATCTAATGCCGCCTATGCCATAAATCGCCTACATCCTAGCACTAAAGAATTAGCTACTCATGCTAAAGATGAAAACAACAATAAAACTCATAACGATTACTGAATTCATGCTTAAGGTAAATAACAACAAAGACAAAACGATAATTGGCTTTCGGGACACTAGCTATCAATTCTATACTAATAATGAAAGTAAAACAATAAACTAAAATTAGGGCAGAATGAATACCGAGATTTAAGAGGAAAGATTAAGAACATGGGCAGAATTCCAATGCTAAAATCGATATCCCAAACCCTAGATACTCGAAAATAAACTAAAACTGAAAGTACTGTATTGTGATAAAAACTTGGATAAAAACTTAGATAGCCAAACTGATGGTTTCATGTTACGTTATATAGCAATCAACGCAACATCTTATTTCCTAAACCTAAACTTCACGGGCTTCAATATTCACGGTCTTTCAATTCACGTCTGGAATAGAAATCCGATCGATCGACTGATAAGGCTGGTCGATCGACTGCTCCTCAGCAAACAGTTGCTTCTGGAACCCGAGCATTGGTCGATCGACTGAGGGTGGTAGTCGATCGACTGGCTGAGCTGCTATTTAACTTCTTAGAATACGTGGATTTGTCTTTTGGGCCTTGGATTGCGCACCAAGCTCGTTCCTTAAGCAGTTCCTTTACGTCATTTGCAATGCAGATTACTTGGGAGCGGATTTGGCTGGATTTCCCGTTGAATTCTTCACATTTCTGCAATAAAGTACAAAATACGGAAGTAGACGGAAATAGGGAGAAATGTAGCATAAACTACAAGAATGAGCTCTGAAATGCGTGTAAAATGGGATGTAAAACATCATATAAATGACACGCATCAGGGAGCGTGTAGCAGAACTAAAGGCTGAGCTGGCTGGAGCCAAGAAGAGGTTAAAGGAGGAGGTCGACCAACTGGCTTGTACTCAAGAAGTGTGCAACACTTTCTCTGATGCCCTTAAGCGCTCTGACGAAAAGATCAACGAGCTGGTCTCCCTCGCCACCAATATTGTTGCTTTTGCTACCTGGCGGGGTAAGATCAGCGGGATGCGTGCTGCGCTAACGGAGACTGCTACTGCTCAATCCATAGAGGAAGAGGAGAGGTAGATGGAGACCCTCTACCCCTTTCAACCTGACTTGAGTGTGCTGATGCCTGAGGTTGGCGAGGTGAACTCTCCTACAATGATAGAGCAGGCTGTTGTTGAGGAGGCTGGCTCCTTCCAGGAAGTTGTTGTTGTTATAGAAGTCCAAGAGGCTGTAAGCAGTGAGAAGGTGTAGCCTGGTCCTGTACCTGAAATGGGAGTCAGCAGGGAAATGCAGGAGAGGAGCCTGATATGGAGGTCATTGATCTTGCCTCTAGTTAAAAGTATTTTAAATTTTCATGACTGGTCTTCTGGCCCTGTGTGGCGCAGACTTGTTAGTTTTTTTTTTAAAACACTCCTGTTTTGTGGTTCTCGCCGTAGGGGCGTTTTTTATACTCTGGGCCATGCTTGCCCTGGCGGCATGTTTGGCCATACTTTGAAGTGATCCTTGCCCAGTTTTGGCAAGTTTTCTACTCATGTCGTGATTGATTTTATAGATTTAGTCACATAATAGATGGTCAGTCTTGGCTCTAGGAGCCTGTTGTGTCAGCCAATGGGTGATTTAAGTTCGTAATGGCCGTGTCATCCTAGGGGGTTGATTTAGACCGGTCGTGTAACTGAGAAAGCTGATTTAGACTTTGCTAGCTGCCGTGTCAGCCCAGAGAGCTGATTTAGACATATGCTGTGCTCTAAATGAAGGTGGCCGTGACAACATTACAGGTTCATTTACACCAGTCGTGTCCGCTTGAGAAGGCTGATTTAGACTTAGCTAGCTGCCATGTCAGCCTCGGAAGCTGATTTAGATATATGCCGCATTCTGACTACTTAACCTTGTTCATGATGCAAGGTGTGTTCATCACGTTTAGAGCCAACAGGGGCGTACCTTAGGCAATTTTATCGTCATTCTAGGACCAATAGAACGTTGCAGGATTCTGGTAGCTCAGAGATCCCTGCGCTCCGTATGTTTTGTGCATGCATGCTGGGGCCCTGATTATGCCGAGTACTCGGTGTTTGATAGCTACGTCTGGGGGTGGTATCCGGGGTTGTTGCGTCAGCTTTAAGTTGTCAGGTAGGCATCCCTTTGTATGTTCCACAAGCCGCCTGGTGAGGGTGCTCCTACTGGAGAGTTAGGTTAGGCATGTTGGAGTGTCGTGTGACTTATCACCCCGCGTTCACAGTTGACAATCCTGCTGGCAACACTTTCAACGTACCATAGATGTTAGAGTTCAGAGTGGTATTTTCAAAGGAGCCCAAAAATAGAGAAAATCCATCAGAGCGATGTGAATTATCTGGCGTTATCTCATGGGTTCTAGAGCAACCGTGTTCCTAGGAAGCTACAGACCACACAGCTCCAATCGCAATTTTAAAGTTCGAAAAAAATGTAATCAAAAAGGAAGTGAAATAAAAGTTGGTAGTGTGCTTACTACCGTTTTTTTAGGGTTTTTGAATACAAACTCTGTACACTAAAATATATTTGTTACCAAAAGTCATACCTCTTCAGGTGAAGTATGTTCCATGGTTTGTGTATTATGTGACCATCCATGGTCATCAATCTGTACGCCCCATGGCCAACAACACCTTCAACCTGGTATGGTCCTTCCCATTTATAGACGAATTTGCCTGCTTTGCGATTCTTGGTGTTTTGGAACACTTCACGTAGAACCAGGTCTCCTACATCCTGGAGCCTGATTTTTACGTTCTTGTTGTAGCTTTTGGCGACTTACTGTTAGTAGGCAGCCACACGTATTTTTGCGCTTGCTCGCAGTTCGTCTACCGTGTCCAGGCTCCTAATCATTTCTGCACTGTTCAGTTCCCCTCTCATACATCCATACCGGAGGGTTCGAACTAGAACTTCTGATGGCATCACTGCTTCTGCGCCAAACACCAGGCTGAAGGGTGTTTGGCAAGTCGCCGTCTTTGGTGTAGTTCTGTCCTACCATAATACTAGTGGAAACTCATCTGCCCACTTTCCTCATAACTCCTCCAATCTCCTACTCAAATTGTCCATGATGATCTTTTTGCTAAATTCAGCTTGCCCATTGGACTTTGGAGTCCTGGGCGTTGACTTTTTCAGAGAGATGTTCCATCTGGCACAGTATCCTTCCGCGTCATTTAACATAAATTGTGATCCGTTGTCACATATGATTTCTGATGGAATACCAAACCTGCAGATGATATTACATTTGATAAAAGAATTGACTTGCTTATGTTTTACCTCTGTGAATGCTTCTGCCTCTATCCATTTTGAAAAATAGTCTGTCATTGCTAGCATCCATAACCTGTTTCCTGGGGCTCTAGGTAGAGGGCCCACGATATCCATTCCCCATGCCATGAATGGCCAATGGGAAATGATGGGATGCAAAGGTTCTGGTGGGTTGTGGATCATTGGTGCCGATCGTTGACAGGCGTCACATTTCCGAGCATATTCAGCTGAGTCTACCCTCATTGTAGGCCAGAAGTCGCGTTGTCTGAGGGCTTTGTTTGACAGACTCTTTCCCCTACATGATTTCCGCATTCGCCACTGTGTAGGGCATGCAAAAGGGTCTGTGCTTCTTGCTTATCCAGGCATCGTAAGTAGGGTCTTGCCACTGACTTTCTAAAAAGCGCATTGTCAATTAGCGTGAATCTAGAGGCTTTTATTTTAAAACCCCTTACCTCCTTTTTGTCATCTGGCAGCTTGTCGTGCTGCAACCAATTTAGGTAAGGCATACGCCAATCCGGGTCATTTGACTGATCGTCCGTGCTTAACAGAACTGTTGCTCCATCTCGCTGGTCTTCTAGTTCTCCTTTGTCTACTTCCTCTACCTTTTGGATTGATGGCTCTAATACATGTGCGATAGGGATGCCAGCCAGCTCTGTTGGCTTGAAGGTCGCTCCCAGGGTTGCTAGGGCGTCAGCCTCCACATTCTAGTCTCTGGTGATCTGCAAGTTTCTGACTCTCGACTCCAGAGCTAGCTGCATCCCTAGTATCAAGGCTTCGTGTAACACCCCCTCATACCAAGGTGCCTTACCAGGACCACCCTACCATGAAAGTGTGTTACCATCTTGGTTGCCCGAGTTTAGTACATATCAAAAGCGTCTGAACTGAGCACATTTATTAAAGTACTGTAAAGTATAAAGTTTACATCAACCAAATCCAAAAACTGATTCAACTAAATACAACTCCAATTTCTAACAATAAAAGAAATCAACTAAGACTCAGACGGTGATACTATGACTGGTGATGACAATACTCCCATGACTGTCCCCAAGCTCATCACTAGCAATACCTGTCAAGCCTGCTCACCATCCCCGAATGGATCACCGCAGATTCCACAAACAACAACGGGGTCAGTATTACTCAATCAATATCAGACAAACAAACGGAGTAATCAACTGATCATCGCCCAATCCCAATCTTTCGTTCTCACACTGTAACCGACTACACACAGAAGTGTGTAGCCCTGCCAGATTACCCATCGCAACAGGTAATCCTCGCCGCCAGTGGGTGACCGCAGCCGATCCCATCTAGTCCAGCTCCTCAACGAGCGACAAACAATCCCTGTCCCTTAATGTGCACATCCCCTCCCGTGGCGGGTTCCACGGAGGGCGAACTAGGGTGTGAAGCCACTCCCGCAAGTGACTCCACCACAATCACAATCACACGACATCACAGCCGTCACAACACCCTCACACCAACATCGTCACAACAATCTCCATACTCCGATGATCAACAGATAACAATAGTCACACAATAAATATGTCTTAACAATGAAAAGTAAACTGAGTAGGGAAACCCTACCTTAGCAATCAACAGTAGAATGAACTCGAACAATCAGAAAGGCTCCTTTACGAAGTCATCTCCTATTCAATAATCACATAACATAATTACACATTACACAACCTCCATATTCCCAATTTCGTAAATGTACATAGTAACCCCAACGAATACGAATAACATAGAAATAGAACTTACCAACAGTAGAATGAGGAATTATACGCAAGAACTCCGAAGATTACACACACAACAACGCTATGGAATGATTAGGAAGTGATTAGGGAGAGATTAGGGTTAACGTAGAAATGATGAAGTTTGAAATAATGTTTAGAAACTGACGCGGGATATAAAAATAATTTTATACACTCCCTAATCAAACCATCAAAATAACACTCGCCAGACCGGATACTAGGTCGAGTAAAGTTATACTCGGCCGAGTATCCTCTACTCGGTCGAGTATTCACTATACTCGGCCGAGTATTCCTCGGCAGAACCAAAACAACCCATGACAACAACATTACTCGGCCGAGTAGGCTCTACTCGGTCGAGTAGTCACCAAAGAAAATCCATAGTATTACAGTCTTCCCCCCTTAAAAATAACTTCGTCCCGAAGTTCACACTCCACTCTAAAACAAGGCACAACACAACGCAACAATACTATACTAACCTTATGTAACAACGCCAAAGAACTACAAAAGTCACCACAAAATTCACTACCCCGACTCAAAACAAAACAACAAAACAAGACAAAACACGACCGCGACCATCTCCTACCCCCCTAAAAAGACAACGGTTATGTCCCCGTAACCAAACATACCTGATCAAAAAGGTTAGGAAAACGTTCTCGCATAGCTTCCTCAGGTTCCCATGTGGCTTCCTCCACATTATGATTAGACCAAAGGACCTTGAGTAAAACCGTCTCACCATTCCGGGTCTTACGAACCTTCCGATCAAGAATCTCGTTAGGAATCTCGGCGTAGGACAATGATTCATCAAGCTCGATGTTCTCCATCTCAAGGATATGCGACGGATCGCTCACACACTTCCGAAGTTGAGATACATGAAAAACATTGTGTACCCTATCCCAAGCTGGTGGCAACGCTAACCTGTAAGCTACCTCGCCTACACGGTCCAAAATCTCATAAGGACCTATAAACTTTTGGCTTAGCTTACCTTTCTTCCCAAACCTCATAACACCTCGCATATGTGACACTTTCAAAAGGACCTTGTCACCTACCGCAAACTCAATGTCCTTGCGGTGTAAATCGGCATAGCTCTTCTGACGATCTTGAGCTGCTCTCATCTTTTGCCGAATTAACTGGACTTGCTCAACCATATCTTGTACCCGTTGTGGCCCTAAAACCACTGTCTCAGAACTATCATCCCAACAAACTGGACTTCGGCACTTCCGGCCATACAAAGCTTCAAAAGGTGCCATCCCGATGCTCGTATGATAACTGTTATTATATGAAAACTCGATCAGATCAAGCCTGTCTTCCCAACTGCCCCTAAACTCCATAACACATGCCCTCAACATATCCTCTAAGGTCTTGATGATCCATTCTGTCTGACCATCGGTTGCCGGATAAAAGGTTGTACTCATCTTCAAAGTTGTACCCATCAACTCTTGCATTTCTTGCCAAAATTTGGATATGAACCTCGCATCACGATCAGAAACGATATCTTTAGGTATACCATGTAACCGAACCACATGCCTCCTGTAACCCAATGCCAGCTGCATCTTAGACGAATTATCTTTCATGGGAACGAAATGGGCTGACTTGGTTAACCGATCAACAATCACCCAAATCATGTTGTTACCTTGCTGTGACTAGGCAACCCCACAATGAAGTCCATGGATATCGACTCCCACTTCCACTCGGGTACTTCCAAAGACTGTATCTTACCTTGTGGTCTCCTTTGTTCACCCTTAACCCTTTGACAGGTCAAACATCTGGCTACAAACTCAGCTACATCTCTCTTCATGTTTGGCCACCAAAAAGTCTTCTTAAAGTCTTTGTAAAGCTTGTCACCACCCGGGTGAACTGAATAAGGAGTGCAATGAGCCTCCATCAAGACCACTCTCCGCAACTCTGCATCCTCAAGAACACACCATCTCCCATCAAAACGAACACTCCCATCTGTATGGGTAGAAAACCTGGAAACCGTTCCACTCTCTACCCTTGACTTCCACTCCTTAATCTTAGGATCAAGCTCTTGCTTACTTTTGATGTTCTCATACAACTCTGGCTCGATCGTCAAATCCCCGATGGTATCTCCCTTTCGTATCATAAAGATCCCCATCCTAGACATCTCATCCCTCAATTTCAGCAAAGACATGGCTGTACATAGTGAATGAACGCTCTTCCTACTCAGTGCATCTGCAACAACATTAGTCTTACCTTCGTGATAGATGATCTCCATATCGTAATCTCCGATCAGCTCCATCCACCGTCTCTGTCGCATGTTAAGCTCTTTATGAGTGTAGATATATATATTTTAGACTCTTATGATCAGAGAACACCTTAAAAGTTGCTCCATAAAGGTAGTGCCTCCAATCTTCAGAGCGAAAACAACTGCACCCAGCTCCAGGTCATGAGTAGGGTAGTTCTCCTCATATTGCTTCAGCTGCCTCGAAGCATAAGCTATGACTTTCCCTTTCTGCATCAAAACACAACCCAGACCATTCTTTGAAGCATCAGTATATACCTCAAAGTTCTCACATCCCTCTGGCAAGGCTAGGATAAGGGCTGTGGTCAAGCGTTCCTTTAAGGTCTGAAACGCCATCTCACAACTCTCATCCCAAACAAATCTGATCGACTTCCTTCCTCATCAAAGATGTCATAGGCCGCGCTATGGTAGAGAAATCTTTCACGAATCTCCTGTAGTAGCCAGCAAGGCCTAAGAAACTCCGAATCTCAGCAACGTTCTTCGGCAATTCTGTAACACCCCCATACTCCAAGTGCCTTACCAGGACCACTCAGGTATAAGGATACTACCATCTCGGTTACCCGAGGCATGATAATCATAAGACAATGAAGAAACATACTTTATTGAATAAGTTTAAGTGATTACATAATAAAACCAACTGTAAGCAAAATACAACTGTTCTCAAACTATAAACCAACTGAAAAGAACTGTCCTAATAAACACAAATGGAAGACTAAAGACTCGACATGTGATGACTCCATCCCCGCTAGATCCCACGCGTATCCAAGATATACCGCTTAAGCAACTCGCTCACCACCCCGAATGGATCACCACAGTTTTTAAAACATTTAAACGGGGTCAGTACTAATCACACAATTTATATACACATCATCAATCCGATAAACAGACAGCTTAACCGTCACATGCACACAATCACACCAATCCAAACATCCCAATCACTGACTGTCCACTGGACCAGCCCTGCCAGTGGGGGACCGCAGCCGTACCCACCAAATCCCCGCTCCACATAGTGAGCGATAACCCTGTCCATTAATCATCCCCTTCCGTGGCGGGTTCCACGAAGGGCGAAACTAGGGCGTGAAGTCACTCCCGCAAGTGACCCCACTCAGCCGAGAACGCATCTCGAGAACCATCAACAGCAATCACAACCACAAACACAGTACAATCATTATATCAAACAACCAAATACAACACATCACCAATATCCCATTATGGGACTAATACTGAGTAGGAAATCCTACCTGGAAAGCATAATTATCAGACGGTCTCTACAGCTGTATCAAAAAGGCTCTTCTACAAAACCTCCTCCTATCATACAAACATACAAACACTACCGAATCACAATCTACACAAAAACCCCCAAATCCCTAAATTAGGGTTTAACCAAATTAAAGGAAAGACAATAAAAAGGGTACATAGATCTTACCCTCGACGCAAGGAACTCAACGGTATAACCAACGACGAGAACTGACCTTCCAAACTCCGGGTATTGCTAATAATGCGATTAGGATGAAGAACTTGCTTGCTTTCTCTCTTAAACAGTAATTTAGGTTTTGCAAAAGTGATTTAGAATAATGACGACAAAGCTTTTATATCTTAATCGCATAATTAACAAAACCCGAGAAAAATCCCCGTAAAACCCGGCTACTCGATCGAGTATCTAAGGTACTCGATCGAGTACCCCCCTACTCGATCGAGTATCCCAGCTACTCGATCGAGTACCCAACAGGTCAGAAACTTTTCTAAAACGCAACTCACCCTTACTCGACAGAGTAAGGCCTACTCGATAGAGTACCCAGAGACTTATAAATACGGAGTATTACAGTCTTCCCTCCTTAAAAAGAACTTCGTCCCCGAAGTTCAACCCATACTCTAAAAACAAACATACTAACTCGATCAAGTCACAACAACGTGACTAAGAACTCAAAACGAAACTCCAACCCAAACATGAACTCGTAACGCCAACTCCACTAACTATTCCTACCTCCACAACATGGCTCACGATATCGTATCTACCTCATATATATATCTCACACGACACTAACTCTATACATAACCAACTACCATCCTCTAACGCTGCTAGCTCCATAATATTATCCACTATCAAATCCAATAGCAAGACACTCATAGACATCAAACGGAATGTTACATTCTACCACCCTTAAAAGGAACTTCGTCCTCGAAGTTTACTCACACTCATAAACATCCTCATCCAACTGTCAACACTATCCAAATATTCTCACACTCCTAAACATCGAACTACTACCAGTACGGTCATGACCTTTAACAAAATTAACCACAACACGAATCAACCTTTTATTCGACATCAAGACTCAACTTCCAAATATATTACCATATGCACACCCATCAAAATCTCTTTTATCACATCCTACTCCTCTTAAGATAAATGTTACGTCCTCGTAACTCACTAATACTAAATCCTAGATACATCTCATTACCCTCTTTACCACCACATGTGCAAGATAACCGTTTATAAACCAAACACTCACCATTCTTATATTCAAGGCTCCCATACATAAACATTTCTCATTCCTCAACTCATTCGGCATAGCACCTAACCTATACCATAAAATCCTTAGCTTAACCCAAAACATCACTTGTTCCCTATTACCGCAACATGACACACCTCTCTATATAAACTATCTAAAACGCTTATCGGCAAAAGCATAACTCACGATCCACACTTGTTACGTACACTCACACTAGATCCTCAAGTTCCTTTCTTTCATTACTGCAAGACTTATACATAACTTAACACGACACTTATTACTCAACACCCTACACTCACTGTCTCAACAAAGGGTTATGAACCACCTGCATATATCAGATCATGACTATGACTACTGATGCCTCAACTTAAAACAAGATCAAAATTACTGTATCAACTTCTCACAACTGTGTCCCATCAACAGAATGTCACTATACCATGACAACAACGAAAATATATACAACTCTCCTTCATATCATACTCTACCCTCATACCAAAACTTAACTGGTAAGAAACATCAATAAACAAAACAACTGTCTATCTGTACAAACTGAAACTCACAGGAAGCAACATCAAACAAAACAACAATCTATGTATAACTGGTATGAACTTTCGAAACTCGAATCATAATCATCCTGCCTACTCCACCACAACCGGTGACGACATCACAATACCACCACCAACAGCCACACCGCAATGCGAAAATACCCGCATCACAACACTAGGTACCGTGCCCGGATCACCACCCGAGGCACCACAACCACATCGATAGTCATCACAACTTACACAGTCCCATAAACACTGACTCAGAATAGCTTCTCAGACAAGAAAAACTTACTCAAATCCACTTTACTAAATCACAATGCAACATGTTATATGAATTAAACAGATAATAATCTCATGAACATCATCCTTACCATATCACGGAATAAACAAGTATCATCCATACACATACAATTATAACTGACCATGCCAGATCAATCAAATTATCACTTTTGATCATCATTCCATTAAGTTACCATATCCTACATATATTACAGAACATTCAGATAACAACATTATAACTATCACACCATACCGCTTCTCGTGAGGTCACAACCTCACACCAACATTTATACATCTTAGACCCATAATCACATCCAACTAGTCAATCCTGATCACGTAAGTTACCACTCGATAAGGTTACCTGTCGCCCGAGCTTAACTCATATGCCCCTCATAATATGTTTTCCCGCTCGCATAACCATCACCTCATGCCAAGTATAACCATACAATTAATATTCAACCACTAGCGCTCGCCTCATATAACCACATCTTATAGTTTCTTACAAACATTCATATCAATCCGGCCTTTACAAAATCAACCTCTCTAAGACTGCTGTCTTTCTTATCTATCATCACCCTTAACCACTAGTGACAACCCCACAATACCACCACTGCTCGTATATCAAACCTCTTACACTCATATCAAAATAACACGGTTTTTCTCCTATCTTTGGTTAACATCCCAAATAACGAACATCAAACCCATCAACAAAATTACCTCAACACTATACCCAATACTGTCTTATTTGTATTGTCATCCAACTCTCCACCAAATATCTCGTATCCTGCCAATACTCCACCAACTTATTACTCCCTTAATTCCTCGAAACTCATTATTAATCATGTTGTCCTGAAACTTCTATATAATCATTAACTAATATCCTCATGATAATATCATAAATCTCGACGATTCCTTACTTCTATATCACATAACTCTGGTCAACATTTTTCTCAGCTTACTTTTAACCTTCTTTTCTCTTTACACTCAACAATAACAATTAATAGCTCAACTCCTTATTCCTTCTAGCTAACTCTTTAGTAATCCAGTTACCCTTTCGTTGCTCCAAAACTCAAATTCCATTATTTTATACCGACATCATCTCACTCGTTCTTACCATGGATCTTCTCTTATTATGCTATCACTCACACTTGCCACTAATCTATCCATAAAATCAACGTTCACTGTCCAAACAATTGCATCTCCTTTGTACCTCCCTAGAAATCAGAATTCATTTAATACCGTTAATTGCCCAAGGAAATCCCACAGTGGTTTCACCTCTTAATAAACCAAATCTCCCCAAACTCACTCACTGTCTACAAATCCACCTCGCGACATGTCTCCACAAATTTCACTATATACCACTCTTCTCAATCCCTCTAAAACAACCTTTCATTATATATATTCTTAATCAACACCATTCCTAACCATCTCCCTCCATAGTTCGCTATACATCTCCGGTTGCTACCATTCGCATCCTTCCTTCCAATCTTTTAATTCTCACGTTCCATAAACTCACATCATCCCTTGCCCACATTCATTTACTTTTACATTACTCAACATTCAAACATGTCACTCATCTCGTCTCACACAACATGCTCTATGCCTCAATTAAGTCTTACCAATCACAACAGATATAAATCATGTCCTCCCCACCGAACTCATACTCATCTTAGGTGCCACTCTTTACACCACAAGATTGGGTAACTTACGCGTCAAGACCAACATACATGTAAAACAATGCATAAAGAAGTAAAATAATACCTTTGAATTAAACATAATATGCAACGAATGTCAAAAGATAAGCATATGACCCAAAACAGGGGTCACTAGATCGAGTATAGGCCACTCGATCGAGTAAGGGACTTACTCGATCGAGTAGGTGAAGATCAGAAGCACGTAAAACAAATCACCAGGGCTACTCGATCGAGTAATCGAGTGCCCCCTTACTCGATCGAGTACCAAGGATACTCGATCGAGTACCCCAATTCTCAGCACTGTCCAGTTTTCGTAAAACAGTCATAACTCACCCATTTCTTGGTCGTTTTGGGCGTGTGACCTATCGTTAGAATCGTAAAAGGACAAGCTATCACCTCCAATTGGAATCACATCAAAATCATTTATGCATCTCAAGTTATAACAGTTTAAAGACAACTTTGCTGTAATCAGACGACATAACTATTTGATTTTTACTTCCAAACAGCTTAAAGAACAACCAAGCAAACAAAACCAGTCCAAACTCACAAAACCAGTATTCATAATCATATGTTACTATTTTCAAAAGCCAAACAACAACATTCATCATGCACATACTTTTATATAACTTGCCAATTATGACTTACCCACATGTTTTTATTCTATCACTTTTCGTAAACAAAATCACAAATACACGACATCAAGTCCCCTATTCACATGTTACTAGCATAACAACATTATAAAATAACTTCCATTATATAACATGCTTAATCAGGAACCATGTTATCACACCACGATGATTCATCTTTTCCCACTAATTCATCCATCATACCACATATTTACCCACCATATTCGTTCAACATATTCACCCAGCCCCTGTTCAATTCACACTCCCAATCTTCTGTACTTTTACTCAACACGACAACAACAACATGTATTTACACATCGCTTTATATATATATATATATATATATATATATATATAGACAAAACACTTTTCCTTACATAATTATAACATGCCAAAAGACATGTATCAATCATTATACTTTCATGCTTTACAATCAACCAACATACAATTCACGTCATCATCATCAATTCATGCAACATACTACTACATAGATACACACAGCACACAATATGCACATAACGATCCCGACACATATCCCATGGTGACCGGTTCAAAATTGTAAGGCGAGTTCGCGACTTTAGGACGTCTCCCAAGTCTTTGCATTAGCTCCTGCAACCTTTACCCCGGGTTCATTTTAATTGACTGCCTAGATTCATTAGATTCATTGGTTACAGGTTTCAGGATCGTCGCTCTGATACCATTTGTAACACCCCCATACTCCAAGTGCCTTACCAGGACCACTCAGGTATAAGGATACTACCATCTCGGTTACCCGAGGCATGATAATCATAAGACAATGAAGAAACATACTTTATTGAATAAGTTTAAGTGATTACATAATAAAACCAACTGTAAGCAAAATACAACTGTTCTCAAACTATAAACCAACTTAAAGGAACTGTCCTAATAAACACAAAAAGACTAAAGACTCGACATGTGATGACTCCATCCCCACTAGATCCCACGCGTATCCAAGATATACCGCTTAAGCAACGCTCAACACCCCCAAATGGATCAACACAGTTTTAAAACATTTAAACGGGTCAAGATTACTAATCACACAATTTATATACACATCATCAATCCGATAAAATGATGACTTAACCGTCACATGCACACAATCACACCAATCCAAACATCCCAATCACCGATCGTCCACTTGGACCACCGCTGCCCGCCAGGGGGACCGCAGCCGTACCCACCAAATCCCCGCTCCACATAGTGAGCAATAACCCTGTCCATTACTGGTGCACACCCCCTTCCGTGGCGGGTTCCATGAGGGGCGAAACTAGGGCGTGAGGTCACCCCCGCAGGGGACCCACTCAGCCGAGAACGCATCTCGAGAACCATCAACAAAGAATCACAACCACAAACACAGTACAATCATTATATCAAACAACCAAATACAACACATCACCAATATCCCATTATGGGACTAATACTGAGTAGGAAATCCTACCTGGAAAGCATAATTATCAGACGGTCTCTCCAGCTGTATCAAAAAGGCTCTTCTACAAAACCTCCTCCTATCGTACAAACATACAAACACTACCGAATCACAATCAACACAAAAACCCCCAAATCCCTAAATTAGGGTTTAACCAAATTAAAGGAAAGACAATAAAAAGGGTACATAGATCTTACCCTCGACGCAAGGAACTCAACGGTATAACCAACGACGAGAACTGACCTTCCAAACTCCGGGTATTGCTAATAATGCGATTAGGATGAAGAACTTGCTTGCTTTCTCTCTTAAACAGTAATTTAGGTTTTGCAAAAGTGATTTAGAATAATGACGACAAAGCTTTTATATCTTAATCGCATAATTAACAAAACCCGAGAAAAATCCCCGTAAAACCCGGCTACTCGATCGAGTATCTAAGGTACTCGATCGAGTACCCCCCTACTCGATCGAGTATCCCAGCTACTCGATCGAGTACCCAACAGGTCAGAAACTTTTCTAAAACGCAACTCACCCTTACTCGACAGAGTAAGGCCTACTCGATAGAGTACCCAGAGACTTATAAATACGGAGTATTACAGATTCCCACTTGGTTATGGCCTCAATCTTAATAGGATCTACAGAGACCCCCTTCTTAGATATCACATGGCTTAGAAAAGCCACCTCCTCTAACCAGAACTCGCACTTAGATAGCTTGGCATATAGTTGATTCTCTCTCAAAGTCTGCAAGACTATCCTCAAGTGCTCCTCATGCTCTTCCTTAGTCTTAGAATAGACTAAGATATCGTCGACGAAAACAACCACAAACCTATACAAGAACGGTGTAAAGATCCGATTCATTAAATCCATAAAAGCTGCTGGTGCATTGGTCAACCCAAAAGGCATCACCACGTACTCGTAATGACCATATCGATATCGGAACGCTAGCTTAGGAATATCCTCATCTGCTATCCTCAACTGGTGATATCCTGACCTCAAATCAATCTTGGAAAACACACCTGCTCCACTTAGCTGATCAAACAGGTCATCAATCCTAGGCAACGGATACTTGTTCTTCACTGTGACAAGATTGAGCTCTCTGTAATCAATGCACAGTCTCATACTCCCATCTTTCTTCTTTACAAAAAGAACTAGGGCTCCCCACGGTGACACACTAGGCCTGATATAACCCTTGCCTAGCAACTCATATATCTGCTTTTTCAACTCTGCCAACTCTTTAGGTGCCATACGGTAAGGTGCTTTAGATATAGGACTTGTTCCTGGTTTAAGCTCCACGCTGAAATCAACATCCCTCTTGGGAAGCAAACTCGGTATCTCCTCAGGAAAAATGACACGTCTGTCGCGTACCTGTCAAAAATAAAACCTAACGGTCTCAACTAAAATGTAGTAGAGGCAGTCGAGTATCGAATCCTCAGGGAGGTAATGCAACTACAGCTATCTATTTCTAATCCTATGGTAACAATTGGGTTTGATTGAATTTTTGATTCTAAACTACGGAGTTGAAAGGAAGAGAAATAAAGCAGAAAGCAGTGAAGCAGGAAGTGAATTAAAACTATCAATAAGAGGGGGACATGTCGGGAATTCGGTTCACTACGGTAGTTCAACAACTTAGCAGTAAATGACTCAGACGAACTAATGCGAGACGGATATTAGAAGGTCCTTTCGGTCCACTTCCCACCCTAAAATACCACTAACTTAACTTTCGTCCTCATTAGGGTAGTCTACTGTTTATAGCAGGCCTATTTAGTCCAATCTTTCGATCCAGGATTAATTGTAGCCAGATTAATGGGTGACTTAGAAGCGTGCACTCAACTAGGTCGAGAATTACAGTTATATTGCTATAGTGACAGGGCCTCTTAGTCAATTCGTCTAATTCATTCACTACGTCGTCATTTCACTACCGCAGATCCCCTAATCCCAACATGAAAGGGTTTAGCTACTCATATTCTTAATAAAACTAACAGCATATAAATTTCCAACAGATGACATAATGAAATAATAGAAGAATTCAATAACGGAAATTAGGGCAAGAAAGAACGATAACATAAACAAGAATTAAAAACGCAAGAAGGTTAATTATTATTAAGAGAAGAGAGGAGATTACAATCCAAGCAAATTCCGGCGTAAAGAACACGAAATTCAATGAAGCAATCCCTAAGCAAGAGTAGCGAAATCGAAAAGTAAGAGCAACGTAGGAAATGTTCTACTTTGTAAAAACTTAGAGAGTCTAATGAATAACAAAATAAAAAGATAAGTCCAAGAGATCCTAATTAACCTAGTAAACATAGGTTAAATAGCCAAAGTCTAAGAGTCTTTGCGGAAAAATACTAAAACATGGACTAATTAAAGCCCATAGCGTCGAAGCCTCTCGATCGAGTGGATTACACCACTCGATCGACCATCGTCTCAGCAGAAGTCCCTCGATCGACCAAATGGGTACTCGATCGAGGACTTGTCGTGTGCAGCTTACTCGATCGAGTAAGGAATAACTCGATCGAGCCTCAGGGAGCCTAGGAACTACTCGATCGATCACCAAACAGCTCGATAGACCACTTGGGTCTTCAATTCAGCTCACGTCTTCACCCAAATGCCTCGTAATGCGTGCAACGACACTTCCAAGTGCAACATCTCACTCTGGGACAATCCCGTCTCCTCTAAATGCATGCAAAAGGGACGAAAAAGAGTATGGTTCCGCTACTTCCGCGATCATTCCTACAAAAAGGACAAAATACACCAAAGTAGCCAATTCGGGGCAAAATACTATAAAAGTAGTATAGAAATGCATAGAAATACGTGCTGAAATAGGCCAAAAAGACTATACATTAGGCACGTATCAAATCTCCCCAAACCAAACCTTTACTCGCGCTCGAGTAAACTCAAAACTAAACTAATGGAACGGAAATGATAACTCAGAGCTAGCTTAACTTGTCTACTTGAACCAATTTAATGCAACAAAAATCAACAGTTAAGCCAAGCAGTCAAAACGCAAACGAATTATAAGTCGTTCATAAATAAAGTCGACCTATCGACCTTGCAAGACCAACAAAATCGGACTCTCACGGGGTCACTCTTCTCTCATGAAGCAAAGGGCAAATGTTATATGTAAAAGAGAGAAGAAAAGACAGTCACTCACCTAACTGTGACCTACATAGCATGCATGCAACAAAAATGAAAGACAATTCAAGTACTAATGCACACACTCCAACCAATAATGTCCGTCACAGCCGAGGATTTGCAAAAAATATGGGAATAGTGAGGTTCAGGTGAGAAAAGGCAAAACAAGTTATGGAAATGTGGAGGTAGAAGCGTCAAGCTAGTTCCTAACAGACCATAATAAACCATCCGGATCTCAAACCGACGAAAGACTAAACACAGGTGCCCTTCACTTGGCACAAAACTCACTAGACTCAAAGCACAATCTCCTCAAAAAATATAGAATAAGAGTGGAGGAGTCGACGGTCACAAAGTTCCCTTTTTAAACACATCGTCCAAACAACTAATCGAAACAACCAACCCTCTTGTCGATTGTACATCTTCGAACATCTTCTCAACTCTGACAAGAGGGGACAACTTTTTACACAATCTCTATTTCTTTCTTTTGCTTATCAGCTCTTTTTCTGTTTTTCATTTTTTTTTCTTTCTTTCTTTTCTTTTTCTTTACTTTCACGTTTTCCTTCCTTTTTTTTTTCTTCAATACTCTTTTTTTTTCTTTTTTTTCTCCTTCCTTGATACAGACACCAACTCCAACAAGAATGACAGACCAAACTGCAATGGAAACATACCACAAGAGGACAAACTAACTAGCTTGACTAGGCAGGCTTAGTTTGGAATGTAGCTAATGGGTCAAAAAGGCAAGTTTGGCTAAAGTGGAGCTAAATGGGTGAAAGATGTAAGAAAGGGGAAATTGCAAGACCCTCCCTGCATGTGACACCAACCACAAACCCGAATATGTGCATTTGACGAGAAATTGAATGTCATAAATGTGCAAATGAGACAAACATGCTATGCAAGGAGTACTACTCTCAAAATTCCTAATGAACTGGTCATGAATGTCACCATTATAGCTCTAAAACTCGAATTTTTAAGTAGTTTGCCGTTTATTAGGTCCATCTAAACAATCGGCTATTATTTGAACAAAAATTCGTAGATTATGCGTATGACAAGGCTAAAAACTATCAATACAAGTGCAAGGCTCAAGTAATATGACAAGCTATAGTGCAATTTCATCACGGGAATCTACCGTTCCGACTCAACCTATATGCTAAAATAAACGTGAATTTTTTTTTTTTGAATTTTTGAAATTTTCTATTTTTTTTTTGATTTTTTGAAAATAAACAACAAATGCAAACTGAAAATTAAACGTGAATGCAAAAAAAATGCAGATGCAGACTCAAAAGGATGCAATACCCTCCCCAAACCAAAACGGACAACGCCCTCGTTGTCCTCCAGCATACACCAGCAGAAAAATGGGGGATGGGAGTATACAACCAATAAAAGAAAATAAAGGAGACGAAATAAAAAGAGTCAGAGAACATACAAAACACGAACTTCCCCAAACCAGCCAGAAAACTGGGGAAGTGAGTAGACCAGTAGCTACTCGTCGTCGACACCGCCGTCTCCTAGGTACTCCGACTCAACAAAACGGTCTCCCAAACCAAAGAACAAACAAGGGGGAGACTCGGTCGTCATCTCCAGGTGATCCTCCTGACGGGTCGACGAACGGAGGATCACTCTCCTCCTCTCTGGCAGCTCGCTGTGCCGCCTGCTCAGCCCGTAACCGCACCTCTCGTGCTACCGCTGTCTCCTCCGGCTCCTCCTCTGAGTCAGAAGAAAGTGGAGGGTACCCGTCCGCTGGGTATCGGTAGAAGGAAGGATGCGGCCACCCCTCTGGAATCGGTCGCCGGGCTCGGATATGGAACTCGTAGAGCGGGAATACAGCCAAAGCCATATCCCGTCTCATCTCAGTAATGTACCGTGGGCAGCTTCGGTAAAGGTGCGAGAGCGCCCTCTCCCGTAACAACAGCCTCAGAAGGGCTGGAAGTGATGGCTAACTGGCTAGCCTGCTGGTGTGGCCTCGGTGGCGAGATACCAGTCTGCCGCTGGAAACGGGAGTGAATCCGCGATCTAGCGAGAGAAAGGCCTGGTGGGAGTAGTGGCCGGTGTAACCTGAACCGAGCTCCCGGCTGAGCTAGCCGCGGAGTAAACTGTCCCTGCAGCTGAGACAAGTAGAACTGGTGCTGCAGTGGTGACCAAGGCAGAGCTAGTGACAATAGCAGGGACCACTTACTCGCTCACGGACGAGCTGGAGGACGTACTAGTGGAAGGTACAGAACTCGCGTCCATCCTGCAAGGTATTTAAAGGCATGATAAGAGAAGATAGCTGCTAACCGTGGCTAAAATGAAGCGTTAACCAGCATGTGACAGCCAAAAAGAATGGCCCTATTAGTCGAAAAAATCGACTCCCAGAATGTAAACCCAACAATTCCTCAAACTTCGAATTACAGCATGTGAGTGGTGGTGATATGATAAAATAATGACTGCTAAAGGCTAATATAGCATGAAAACCAAAAATGGGAGCATGTATGACTCCTAGCAGTCGAAGATTTCTACTCACAGCACGGGTTTTCCCAATAATTCACATCAAGTAATGGCGATAGGGGACGGTAACGGCAGTTAACAACAGCGATAAGTAAGCAAGAACTGAAGTTAAGCAAGCAAGGCAATAGAAAGACCGTCGACAATCGACATATTTCGACTTACAGAACCCTAATCGCGAAATCGCGCAAAATTCGAATTAAACATGTAGACACAACAGGAATTGCGAAAAGATCATCAACAAGCTAATTAAGGGCATATAAACACAAATAAGTCGAAACAAAATCGACTAGACATGGATTTTCGAGCCCTAAATCAAATCACCTCAAAAAAATCGAATTAAATGAAGAGAAAATGCAAAGAGTGTGATAGAAACACTTACTTGATGATGATTATCCTACAACAAGCAATTAAACTTCAAATAACAAGCAACAAAGGCGGATTTTGTTCGAAAAACCGCAAACCCTAATTCCCTTTAAAATCCGCAAAAACGAGCACAAAAGAGGGGGAATATAAGGGGCTATTGAAGAATTAAGTGCTAGTAATAGAATGTAGGTGGTGGATTTGATAATTTTGGGCAAAAATTGGGGATTTGGGGGAAATGGGAATCGCAATTAAGGGGGAGTTAGACGGAATTTAGGGGTTAAATGAAATAGAATTAGGAAAGTAAAGAGTTTTAAGAAAGAAAACTCCCGTCTCCTGTTCATTTCACTCGATCGAGTGATTTTAAGTCACTCGATCGAGGACTTTTTGATGTCCCTCTGCTCGATCGAATACGAACCTCTCGATCGACCTGTTTCTTTTTGGTCTTCCTCGATCGAGTAACCAGCCAGCTCGATCGACCCAATCGCCATTCGATCGAGTACAAAAAGTACTCGATCGAGGGCTTCTTCTCGTTGACTCTTGGATTTCCGTCTTTATTTCCTCGAAATGCGTGACATTTCCCCAAACCTGCATAAAACATATCCAAACACATCCCAAAATACCAAATGCGTAGAAAACACAGTCTAAAGTCTCAGTCAAAGCTAAAGGATTGTCTAAACTAATTGTCCTAATAGAAAATGTAAAAAAGAAATTCAAGAGAAATTCAACAAATATCTATTACAATTTGTTACACGGGGCATTTCCCCGTTTAATTCCCATCAGCTTTCAGTAGCCCCTTCGTGGGCTTCTGACTGGAGGACGTCACTTCAGCGATATTGACCGTCCTCTTTGATTTCCATGAGCTTGAATTACTGTTTGCAAGAGGAGGAGGAACATAGTTCCAATCTATGTAGGTTCGAACTGTCTTCGTTCTCGCCCCTCTGTCATCTTCTTTGGCATCCTTGGCTCCAGTTTGATTGATAATGGTTGCACCCTGTCCCTTGACGACTCCTTTCTTGCCTTCATCCTGCACTGCGGTAAGAAGGGGAACAGACGAATTCTCCTCCTTTTGCTCTCGGCATGAGGCGGAGGGTTAGCAATAACAGCAATATTCTCTAAATTTTCATCTGGAGTGTCAATAATAGGGTCAACAGAAGAGAGGGCATTGCAAGGCCGAGCTTGCATGGGAGCCCTCCGAACTGGGACCGATGGAAAGTCGGCTCCTCGTCCCCTACCCGAAAGGTCAAAGTCTTCCCCCGACGTCTATTATCTGCGCGGGCAAAGTGGACAAAAATGGTCTCCCTAAAATGATAGGGGTGTGCACATCTTCGGGATATCTAAGACGACGAAATCAACGGGAATAAAGAACTTCCCGATCTGAACAGGTACGTCTTCTGCTACACCTAGTGGCCGTGATAAACTACGGTCGGCCATCTGGACAGTCATGTTGGTGCAACTCAGTTTTGTCACACCAAGTCTCTTAGCTAGAGATAAAGGTAGAACACTTACGCTAGCGCCTAAATCGCATAGCGCATTATCAATCAATCGCATACCGATGTGACAAGGGATCGAAAAACTACCCGGGTCTGATTGCTTAGGAGGTAGCTTATTTTGAGATAGGGTGACCCACCTCGTCAAAGCTACGGTCTCATTATCATTTATAGTCCTCTTACGTGCTAAAATTTCTTTCATAAATTTTAAATAAGAGGGTACCTTAGTCAAAGAATTCAAAGAACGGCACGGAAACTTCCAAACTCTTCAAAAGCTCAACAAATTTGCTAAACTCGTTGATTAATCTTGGTATTCTGCAGCCGCCTCGGAAGGGAACGATGGTGGAATCTCGAGTCCCTTGTTTCTCGCTTCCAAAGTGTCTTCCGGAGCAAGTTCGGTATCCTTCGGACGCTTCTTACCTCTCGAACGAGGCCTTTCTGATAATCCCTCGCTTAAACGAGCACTACCAGGCTCTCTAATAAGCTTCCCGTCATCAATATCACTCGATCGAGAACTGTGCTCACTCGATCGAGCAGTTTCTTCACCAGCGTCAGTCGATCGAGCAAACTTACCACTCGATCGACCATCTTCAGCTTCCTGTTCACTCGATCGAGCAGAAGGATTACTCGATCGAGGACTTTCTTCACCATTTCCACTCGATCGACCTCCAGACTTCAGTCGATCGAGTAACTCCTGTGTCGTGAGTCCTTTTCTCTTAACAGAACACTGTTCATTATCGCGATGTGACTTCCTCGGTCCGATTTACGCATTTCGGTCCCTCATAAGAAAGACCGCTTCTTAACTCTATCAAATGTACCGTCTCATTTGGGTTTTTCTCATTTTGAGTCGGTAAATGACCCGGCTTCCTCGAGGATTGATTCGCGGCGAGTTGGGCAACTTGAGTCTCAAGTGCCTTTATGGACGCGTCTCTCTGTTGATCACTTGTGCTTCTTTGTTGATCACTCGCATGAAGCTGCTTTGTAATGGCTTGCATCATGGACTTTAACTCGCCCATTTCACTCACCCCACTTGAAGATGAACCGTGGTTAGGAGGGTTAAAAGATGGAGGCTTCTGATAGCCCTGTTGAGTCTTATGGGGTGGAATATCTGCTTCTGCTTTTGCTGATTCGGAGGAGCGGTGGGGTTGAGTACGTTCTGGTTACTCCACCTCAAATTGGGGTGGATATTCGGCTCGTAATGAGTATTGTTTTGCCTGTAATGTTGGAAGGTAGCACATTGCTCATAAGGACTAGGACAATAATCAGAGACATGTCCATCTACCCCACACCTCGTACGGAGACGAAAGGGACCGTCTGTCATAGCATTAACCTGGTACATCCCTCCCTTGAGAGCTCCCCCTAATTCATACTTGTCAAACCTCGCGGTAAGGGCTTCTAATGCGGCTACTGAAGAGGATTCAACGGCTCTCCTTTGGTTTCCTCTTGAATTCCCATATTCAGCCCTATGAGTGGCTAAATCATCTATGATTTTCCATCCCTTGGTCGCTCCCAAGTTGTCGGCAAATAGACCATTGGCTGCTGCGTCTAAGATAGCCCTCTGATCATCATATAAACCATTATAAAAATGGTTGCACAAACTCCATTTTTCGAAACCGTGATGTGGTATGGTACGCACTAGTTTCTTAAAACGAAGCCATGCCTCGTGGAAGTTCTCGTCGCCCTTGTTTGAAACTTGTTATCCGAGCTCTAATGGCGATGGTTCTCGAAACGAGAAAATACTTTTTATAGAACGCTAATGCTAGCGTATTCCAATCTGTTATGCCGTGCACGCTCGGTCCAAATCCCTATACCACTCCCTTGCAAAGATCGCGGAGTGAGAAGATGAACATAGTTTCTTTGATCGATCAAATCACGCCACGTGGGAGGAGGTATGGAGCGGCGATAATCAATGAAAGTCTCCATATCTTTGAGCTGCGTCTTGATTGCGCTCCCCGAACTGATTTTTCTCGACCATATTGATGTATGCGAGCTTGGGCTCGAACTTCCTAGCATCTCCGGCGAGCTCAAACCCTTTATAGAGATTGTCGGTCGTGGGCTCAGAGTGACTAGCAATGGTTGCTTCCTCAGCCATTTCGGGAAAATTTGGGAAAGTAATAGATTCAACTGATGAATTGGAAACTGGAGAAGACGGTGGATTGTCTTCGAAAAGCTCGTTCTCGTAAAAGCTACCACGAGAACTAGGCTCTTCCTCTGCCTGTTGTTCTTGGAATAGTCTCCTTTTTACGTGCAGAGATCTCGCAATCTCGGGATCAAAAGGTAGTAGTGGCCCACCTTGCGACCTGCGCATAAGAAGGAACTACAGACAAGATATAAGAGTAGTCTAAGGAACGATGTTCCTTAAACTAAAAGAAGAATTAAAAATAAAACAGCTAGTAAATTGAACAATTGCCTTCCCGGCAACGGCGCCAAAATTTGACACGTCTGTCGCGTACCTGTCAAAAATAAAACCTAACGGTCTCAACTAAAATGTAGTAGAGGCAGTCGAGTATCGAATCCTCAGGGAGGTAATGCAACTACAGCTATCTATTTCTAATCCTATGGTAACAATTGGGTTTGATTGAATTTTTGATTCTAAACTACGGAGTTGAAAGGAAGAGAAATAAAGCAGAAAGCAGTGAAGCAGGAAGTGAATTAAAACTATCAATAAGAGGGGGACATGTCGGGAATTCGGTTCACTACGTTAGTTCAACAACTTAGCAGTAAATGACTCAGACGAACTAATGCGAGACGGATATTAGAAGGTCCTTTCGGTCCACTTCCCACCCTAAAATACCACTAACTTAACTTTCGTCCTCATTAGGGTAGTCTACTGTTTATAGCAGGCCTATTTAGTCCAATCTTTCGATCCAGGATTAATTGTAGCCTGATTAATGGGTGACTTAGAAGCGTGCACTCAACTAGGTCGAGAATTACAGTTATATTGCTATAGTGACAGGGCCTCTTAGTCAATTCGTCTAATTCATTCACTACGTCGTCATTTCACTACCGCAGATCCCCTAATCCCAACATGAAAGGGTTTAGCTACTCATATTCTTAATAAAACTAACAAAGATATAAATTTCCAAAGAGATGACATAATGAAATAATAGAAGAATTCAATAACGGAAATTAGGGCAAGAAAGAACGATAACATAAACAAGAATTAAAAACGCAAGAAGGTTAATTATTATTAAGAGAAGAGAGGAGATTACAATCCAAGCAAATTCCGGCGTAAAGAACACGAAATTCAATGAAGCAATCCCGGAAGCAAGAGTAGCAGTCGAAAAGTAAGAGCAACGTAGGAAATGTTCTACTGTAAAAACTTAGAGAGTCTAATGAATAACAGCTAAAAAGATAAGTCCAAGAGATCCTAATTAACCTAGTAAACATAGGTTAAATAGCCAAAGTCTAAGAGTCTTTGCGGAAAAATACTAAAACATGGACTAATTAAAGCCCATAGCGTCGAAGCCTCTCGATCGAGTGGATTACACCACTCGATCGACCATCGTCTCAGCAGATGTCCCTCGATCGACCAAATGGGTACTCGATCGAGGACTTGTCGTGTGCAGCTTACTCGATCGAGTAAGGAATAACTCGATCGAGCCTCAGGGAGCCTAGGAACTACTCGATCGATCACCAAACAGCTCGATAGACCACTTGGGTCTTCAATTCAGCTCACGTCTTCACCCAAATGCCTCGTAATGCGTGCAACGACACTTCCAAGTGCAACATCTCACTCTGGGACAATCCCGTCTCCTCTAAATGCATGCAAAAGGGACGAAAAAGAGTATGGTTCCGCTACTTCCGCGATCATTCCTACAAAAAGGACAAAATACACCAAAGTAGCCAATTCGGGGCAAAATACTATAAAAGTAGTATTGAAATGCATAGAAATACGTGCTGAAATAGGCCAAAAAGTGATTTTTATGGGATTTTTGGATTTTATGAAAATAAACAATGATGCAAACATAAATTAAATGTGATAACTGAAACGCAATAAAAACAATATGCAGACACAGGTATAGATGCATAACCTCCCCAAACCAAACCGTACAATGCCCCCATTGTACCAAAACATGGAAAGGAAATGCAAACTGAAGGAGAAAGAGTGTAAATACAGAAAACTCACAAGATGCGCAAATAAGGGGACCTCCCCAAACCGACCATGAAATGGGAGGTTGCTAAGGCCCGTAAAACCATCTCAGGAAGCTAATCCAAGTCAAATATACTCGATATCCGTCCAACAGTGGTCGATCGAGTAAATGGGCATCCAAAAACTGCTCGATCGACTGGAATAGTGGTCGATCGAGTGGATTTCTTCCTGCAGGCACTCGATCGAAAGGAATGGTAGCTCGATCGAGAGGATTTCTCATAAAAAGTACTCGATCGAGCGGAAAAACCACTCGATCGAGCGATCCTCAGCGTGTACCTGCAAAACAATATGAAAAACAGCCCATGGCCGACAAAAACAAGCATATTGAGATAGTCTATGGTATAAAACCATTTATTACAACTGAAATTAAATAAAGTGCAAAATAAAATCTCCGGGTTGCCTCCGGGTAGCGCTAGTTTCGATCGGTCCCAGCTCGACCTTCTTTTTCTTGAGCCTCTATAATTAATCACAATCAAAACATTTCAAAGCGCGCGACATTAAATCATAAACTTGCGCATGTGCTACACAACAAAGATAAGTAGCACCAAAGTGGAATCAAGAGATAGGAAATGAAATTAAACAACCGTTTGAGTCTAACAAATTTCCTATGTGAGCTCCTAGATTTATCCACATAATAAAGGAGCGCGGAGCAATCACAATATATAAGGGTCCCGATTCAGATTAGCAATTTTGAGATGACATGTACGGTGAGAAGTTGCTAATGTAAACGTCCACATATGAGAGGGTGTAGCATTAAAAGAAGGAGCATAAATTAAACGAGGCAACATACTGTTAAAACAAACAATAATGAAATTATCGCTTACTACCTCGGGTTGGTCGCTCTCAACGACGGAATCACTGACAAAGGAATGCATTACCTCATCCGTGCTAGGAGCAATTACCGTCTCAGCTGCTTCTTCATCAACCTCCTCAGTGGAGTCCATCCCGTAAATCGCAGACTTCAAGTGTATCCGACTTGGCCGTGAATAAGGGAGGTTCACCGTAACCTTCATCATCGTCAAACTCGTCATCCAATATGAACCCAAGTGACGGAGTTAAGCTCCCAATGGCCAAATCAGTCGATCGAGCAGAGTACTCACTCGATCGAGTAACAAAATCGCTCGATCGAGCACTTTCCTCGTGCATGTCACTCGATCGAGAGGAGATATTACTCGATCGAGGACTTTCTTCTGTCTGGCGCTGATATATCCTTGCGAGCACTCGAAATACGACGAAAAAATTGTCATCCGAAATATAGAAATCATTTTCAGCATTGGGCATCGCGGGTTCTTCATGGGAAAAACCGCTCTTGGTCAAGCACACCTCTTTTGGTTGCCGAGCAACCAACCCAGCTGTTAACCGAGCAATTTCAGACTGCAACTCAGCAATTTCAGTGACTTGAGCACCCATATGTCTATCGAATTCCAGAACTAAGGATCTCAGCTCCGCGATTTCTTTTTTCTGTATATCATGAGGATCTTGTTGCGGTGGCCATTGATGCGGTGGATGTGGCGGCACAACTACGGCATGCATTGTGCTCGGAGGACCACATCCCAAGACTTCTTCCTTTCCCAACTAGCAGGTGGCTCAGCTTGGGCTTCAAACTGAGCAATTAGTCGGGAGACGGATGTCATCTTGGCAAGAGGGATCGAAGGTACTCAAGCCTTCCCTTCGATAATCTCCCTCGTGCTGCCTAATAAACCTGTAAGCCTATCAAAACAGCACTAAAGAAAAAGATAAGAACAGCCTCAAGGCACTTAGTCTTCCCTTGAGGCGAAAGTGTGGGTTAATATCCGTATACTACCCTTTAATTGCAGGACTATAACGTAAAATTTACATGTGAATATAGTCATAAAACATAAAAACGATAAAAACGATAAGGAACAAGAAATAACCTCGGGTCCTTTAAATTGCGGCGTAAAGAACAGAAATCAAAGCAGATTTCCTCCTAATCGTTACACCCAAGACTTTGTCCGAGATATGCCCTTGTGCTAGAACAGTGTTCTCCGATTGCCTTGCAATATAGGGAGAACTGATGTGAGTTTTTTTGAGATGTGAGATCTCGGTTTCTACAGAGAAGAATGCTCTTCGAAACCCTAATTTTATTTCACTAATGATGATTAGGTCAACATCAAGGAGGAGGCTCTCCTTTTTGTTCTCCTAATTCGGCCAAGCCGAGTCCATGGGGAGGAAATGGGCTTTTCCATTTCCTCTTCTATTTGACTCGTAGTCCGAACCTTAATGGCTAAATGTATATGACGCGGTCTGATTATAAACTGTTATCGGTTATCGGAAATTAAGGCATCAGCTAATAATACGGGTTAGCTGAATTATTAATTCGTGTCCGACAAAAACAGTATTGTATAATTATATTCAATATACATTTAATTAAATATAAATCGTTTATATTTAATTTTACGAATTAACTGGTTAATTCGCCTTAGCCCATGATATTTAATCCGTATTAAATATAATATCTCAACATCACATATTTGACTAATTACTAGTCAAATAACTCGGACTAACTGGTTAGTCAATTTTGGCATCTACATGACAGTATTTTCATACCGTCACATCTCTCGAACGTATCCTATAGGTGTGACTTTTAGGGACCAGTTGATCACCGCCATCTGTATGACAATAACGTCAAACTTATCTAGCAAGCCAACCGTTATTGATAAACGTGGATCAACGATAAATAATACCAAAGTATGCCCTTTGATCCTTTTAGAGGTTTATAAGTCCTTGCACTAACTGTTAAGGACACCAACCCCAACAAGCTCCCACTTGTCCGTACAAATGCATGTGCAATGACGTTATCCGCACTAACTGGAGGACACAAGCTCCAACAAACTCCCACTTGTCCGTACAAGTGTATGTGCGATAACCGATTCTCATATTCATTTAAAAATTTCTCCCACTCAATGTAAAACAATTTGCAGATCCGGATCCACAAAGGTCGTATTTTACAATCGATCTGTATCTAGAGTGGTTTCCCCGACTAGAGAGTAACTTAACTGATAAAACGAATCCGTATCCGAGCATGGCCATGCATTTCGATTCTGACTCCTCGAGTGGCCCCGAGAAATATCGAGTACATGATAAAGGCTGAATATTTCCTTCAACTCGACTCCTTCCGATCTAAGCAAAGCATGAAATGACCCAGAAAAAAATCTACTTGGCCCCCTGTTACGGATGACCGTGAGAAAGAAACCAAAGTCACCCAAAATCTGCCGTAGTCTCAAGAGACAGTCGATAGTCAAAAGAATCGACTCTTAGGATCACCATGGAAGTCCTATCCACGACCGGGTAGCGAATGTTGTAAAACATTTAGGACTCCACGTTGATGTCACAATGGTGTCCTACGAGATATCCGTATAACTCGCCTCTGTGATTGGTCAGTCAACCGGTTGACTTATGGCTCGTTGAACCCACCATCAACCAACGTCACAAAATAATTGCCAGAGTTATCAGCTCATGTGGGCAATTAAGGACTAAAAAGATATGATGTTTGTTCAGTTCACTTTGTGGTGTTCAAAATTGTCGTACAATTCCACATGAAAAACAAAATATATATAAAATATCAAAACGATGATGTCGTATAGAGTACAAGAGAGAATGAATCTGATCCATAAAAGAGTACTACAACTCAGGAACACGTTCGATTCCCATGGAATTTACGTGCCCTTCATGCTTATCTTGTCGTAATGCTTAAGTGAGAGGATCTGCTATGTTATCATCTGTAGCAATCTTTTCTATCACTACTTCCTTTTGCTCCACGTAATTCTGGATTAGATGAGCTTTCCGTTGTACATGTCTAGACTCAACATAGTACTCGGACTCAGTCGTAGAATCTGCTGTAACACTTTGCTTGGAACTCTTCCAGCTGACTGTAGCGCCATTAAGAGTAAAAACGAATCCAGACTAAGATTTCGAGTCATTTCGATCCATAAGTCAATGCCCAATCTTTAGTCCTCCGTAGGTACTTAAGATTGTTCTTGACAGCCATCCAAAGTGATCCACCTGGATGCTGTTGGAATCGACTTGTCATACTCAATGCATATGCCACGTCCGGACGTGTGCATATCATGGCATACATGATTGATCCTATTGCCGAAGCATAAGGAATCCGTGTCATGCGCTCTTTCTCTTCCGGTGTCTCTGGTGCCTGAGACTGGCTCAAATGCACCCCTGGAGCCATAGGAAGGAAACCCTTCTTGGAGTTAGTCATACTGAATCTCTCTAGGACTTTGTCTATGTAAGACTCCTGGCTGAGAGATAACATCCGTCGTGATCTATCTCGATAGATACGGATGCCTAGAATTCTCTGTGCCTCTCCCAGATCTTTCATCTGGAAATGGTTTTTCAACCATACTTTCACCGAAGTTAAGAGAGGTATGTCATTCCCAATCAGGAGTATGTCGTCAACATACAATATTAGGAAGACAATCTTGCTCCCACTCGACTTGATATATAGACATGGTTCCTCGACCGATCGAGTGAATCCATTGTCTTTTATCACTTGGTCGAAGCGATGATTCCAACTCCTTGATGCTTGCTTAAGTCCATAAATGGAACGCTTAAGCTTGCACACTTTCTTAGGATGTTCAGGATCGATGAAACCTTCGGGTTGTACCATGTACAACTCTTCCTCCAAAAAGCCGTTTAAGAAGGCGGTTTTCACATCCATTTGCCAAATTTCATAGTCATGAAAAGCGGCGATCGCTAAGATAATCCGAATGGAACGCAGCATAACTACGGGTGCAAAAATCTCATCGTAGTGCAAACCTGGCACTTGGGTGAAACCTTTAGCAACTAGTCGTGCTTTGTAGATATCTTGCTTGACCTTCCACGAGAATGCTTTATCTTGTAAAGCCATTTGCATTGAAGGGGACGAACCTTAAAGCGGTAAGTCAACAAGATCCCACACGTTGTTCTCATACATGGAGTCCATCTCGGATTGCATGGCCTCAAGCCATAGCTTTGAGTCGAATCTGGTCATAGCACCTTTATAGGTTGCGGGTTCACTACTCGTTAAGAGTAGAACGTCATCTATGTCATGTTCCTCGACCATACCGATGTATCTGTCCGGAGGAATAGAGACTCTTCCCGACCTCCTAGGTTCCTCAGGAATATTCACCGCAGCCGGGATTGAAGGAACAGGTTCCTCCAATGGTTGCTCGGTGTTTGGTTCTGGAATCTCCGACAGGTCGAAGGTTCTATCACTCTTTGCACTCTCGAGAAATTCCTTCTCTAAGAATGTCGCACTAGCCGCAACAAAAACACGTTGTTCGGTTGGCGAATAGAAGTAATGACCACGTGATCCTTTAGGATAACCTATAAAGTATGTCTTGACCGATCGCGGGCCGAGCTTATCTTCAGGTCTCCACTTGACATAAGCCTCGCAGCCCCAAACCCGTATAAAGGACAAGTTAGGGACCGTTCCCTTCCATAGTTCATATGGAGTCTTGTCAACAGCTTTAGACGGACTTCGGTTAAGTATTAGAGCGGCCGACAAGAGAGCATAACCCCATAATGAATCAGGTAAAACCGTGTGACTCATCATGGATCGAACCATATCAAGTAGTGTTCGATTTCTCCGTTCGGACACACCATTCAACTGAGGTGTTCCAGGTGGAGTTAACTGTAGGGCAATCCCACAATCCTTTAGGTGTTGATCAAACTCGTGAGAAAGATACTCGCCACCACGATCCGAACGCAGTGTGTTTTAATCTTTCTACCTAATAGGTTCTGTACCCTATTTTGGTATTCCTTGAATTTCTCAAAGGATTCACTTTTGTGCTTCATTAAGTAGACATAGCCATATCTACTCAAATCGTCCGTGAAAGTGATGAAATACCTATAGCCTTCTCGTGCGGTGATTGACATAGGACCACATACATCCGTGTGTATGAGCCCTAATAGGTCAGCAGCGCGCATTCCAACACCTTTGAAGGAAATCCGAGTCATCTTACCGATGAGACATGATTCACACGTGCCAAATGATTGAAAATCAAAGGCCGAGATAGCTCCATGTTTGATGAGCCGTTTTACGCGTTTCTCATTAATGTGTCCCATACAGCGGTGCCATAGATACGTTTGATCTTTGTCACCAACCTTTAACTTTTTATTCATTACGTGTAATATTTCCGAGGTCGATCTAAAACATAAATTCCGTTCATGGAAACCGCCTTGTCAGAATCATATCGTGTAATGAGAAAATGAAAGCATTGTTTTCTATTACAAATGAAAAACCAAGTTTATCAAGCGCGAAACCGAAATAATGTTTTTGGAAAGACTAGGAACATAATAGCAATCATATAATGATAACTCAAATCCGCTTGGAAGTCGGATCACATATGTCCCCTTTGAGATGGCAGCCACTCTTGCTCCATTCCCAACACGCAGGTCCACCTCACCCTTTACGAGGGGTTCGATGTTTCGGAGCCCCTGCACATGATTACACAGATGAGAACCACAACCAGTATCAAGTACCCAAGTTCCGTAACTTGCGTGGTTAATCTCAATCATATGAATAAAAGTAGAAGAGAGAGAAGACATACCAACAGGTTTAACACGACCTGCCTTTAAGTCCTCATGATAAACAGGACATGTGCGTCTCCAATGCCCAGTCTTGTGGCAATGATGGCATTCCATGTTTTCACTCTTGCTCTTTGTCATGCCGATGAGTTACTCGCCTCACCAGGACCACTCTTCCCCGAACCCGACTTCTTGAACTTCGCCTTACCTCTTCGTTAGGTTTGCCGGAGCTTTGCCCTTACCTTTTCCTTTGTTTGACACAACGAGAACATCCTGTTTCGAACTCCCACTGAACTTCATGTCCTTCTCGGTGCGTACGAGGAGGGAGTGCAATTCATGGGGAGTTTTCTTCAAATCATTCATATAGTAATTCGCTCTGAATTGCGAATAACCATCGTGGAGTGAGTGAAGAATACGGTCGATACCAATATTCTCGCCGATGTTACGCTAAAGGTCTCCAGCTTTCTCGACATTCTCAATCATGCTGAGAATGTGTGGGCTAACCGGTTGGCCCTTCTGGAGTCTCGCATCAAAGAAGCGAGTGGTATGCTCATAGGTCACGATTCTCGGTGCTTTCGAGAATTCCTTAGTGAGCGTGGTGAAAATCTTGTTTGCACCATGGGCTATGAAGCGTTTCTGCAAATTGGGTTCCATTGCAAAAATAAGTACGTTCTTTACCGCACCCGCTTCTAAAGCGAAATCGTTATACTTGTCGATCTCGTTTATTCCGGCCGTGGGGCCTGGGTTTAACGGCATGGGCTCAAGCGGATATCCGAGCTTTCCGTCGGCGGCAAAGGCATTCCGTAATGCCGCCTCCCGAGTCCGCGAAGTTGGATCCGTCATTCTTCGATCCGAGTAGACCGATTCATCGACTCATGAAGATCCTAAGCCAGGACTCACGGTCCAATGTGGCACTTGGCATTGGGTTATCACTTGAACCAGCCATTTGTTGTTTAGCAGTTTAATACGTGATCTACACTGAAAAAGAAGAAAAACAAAACGAAATAAGCAACTCATCGAGGTGATTTAAGTCTATTTTAAAATTCATTTTAAACATGTAGACTCTTGCACTTGCATAATTGATCTCCCTCAAGAATGATACAAGTGATCCCAAGACTCAATTTCAGTAAATTGATAAGCCAACTGTTTAGCTAATTCTTCCGGAAGAACTCTTGGTCGATAGATTTCTGTAAATCCTATCTATAGTCCACCATGATCACAGGATCGTACGAGTGACCATAGTGTTGAGATAAAATAGGTCAATTGGTTCCAACTTACCCGACGTAGAAGGGGTCATAGTATGCCTACCGACGAAGAAGGGACTCATTGGAGTTTGACCTATAAAGACCGTTCTCAATTTTAGTTTATACGAGGAAGATCCCATCAACTAAATTATAATTCATTTTAAGTGAACGAATAACTAGCGTCTGTCGTGAATGAATTTATTTGGATGATGGCTTAAAACGTGTGACATGAGAATGTCAATGAAAACTAACTCGTGACCTCTATATGTGTCAGTTTTCATGCAATAATTAGGTGGTTTGGTTTTTAGGCGGAAAATGATGCAAATAATCGTTGCGAAAAATAAATAAAGGAATGCAATACGTAAATAAAAATTTCCTAGTGTGGCCTATCCTAGTATAAGAACAAAATACAACTTTGGAATCCACCGTTGGACCCGAAAAGCTTGTCTTGATGTTCCATCTTGATCCAAGTAGCGGGAGTGAGCATCTGGTCTCCATCTTTGGTCTTCTCAAAAATTACAAATTTATAATTACAAAATATAAACCTATTTACATTCTAATTAAAACTGTAATTACAAGTGAAAAATCCAAAACGGAGATGCGAGATCTCAAAATACAACCAAGACCGTGTTCCATCATTACGGTAACACGTTCTACTAAGGCCACACTAAGTTACAATCAATTGTAAAAATTAAATACGTAATAAAAAGGCATTCACGGCATTCATAAAATTAACGATAAATGAAAATGCATCAACTAAAAACAAATTCATTCGTGACATAATTCCGTAATTATGTTAAATTTATCCAAACCACCTTTTAACGATTAAAATTCATGTGATAAAACCGCTTCTATCATTTAATTTTAATCCATTACAATCCGTCATTTTAAAGACGCTTTAAAACAACTATATGGTACGTGAGTGAATCAATTCACTATTAAGCGAGTGTACTATATCCGTATAAAGTACATATCTAAGCCAAAAGAAAATTTAAATCAAAAGAAACAAATTTTCAAAGCTGTTAAAGACGAAATCCTTCGATCCAGGGACATTAGTGCTCGATCGAGGGACAAAAGGGCTCGATCGACTGAACTGCAAGTCGATCGAGGGGTATGCTAATCAGGGAGTACTCGATCGACTAACCTGGAGGTCGATCGAGTACCTATATCAGCAAATCTGCTCGATCGAGTACGAGGACAACTCGATCGAGCAGAGGGGTTTTGAAAGCAGGTCGATCGAGTACAACAGGGACTCGATCGAGCAAAAGGTTTTTAAAACAGGGTCGATCGAGTACAACAGGGACTCGATCGAGCAAAAACAAGACAGAACAGCACTCGATCGAGTAGAAATACGCTCGATCGAATGCTTATATGGCTGAAACTTCAAAACCCTCGTGAAACAGTTTGTCGAGACAAAATCAATTGCAATTTTGATCAAAAACGCTTCAAAACAAAATTTAACAATTGACAAAAACATGACATGTTGCTATAATCTCTGTATAAAATAACAACATGTAAAAACAACATGTAATTTGAAACAAAACAGCCGTGTAAAACATGGCACGGTTTGGTTTTCGCGACAAAACAACAACAAGAGCAACCGTGTAAACAAGACACGGTTCCCAAAGCAACCAAAGACGCAGCAATAAAAAAAATTTCTGCCGAGTAAAAAAAAATGGCTGCCGAGTGAAAAAATGTGAGCCGTGACATTTTTTTAACCATAATTCATCGTTTCAACAATCGTTTGATGAAAAACACATATAAAATTTTACGTGGCCTCGCTCTGATACCACTTGTGGGTTAATATCCGTATACTACCCTTTAATTGCAGGACTATAACGTAAAATTTACATGTGAATATAGTCATAAAACATAAAAACGATAAAAACGATAAGGAACAAGAAATAACCTCGGGTCCTTTAAATTGCGGCGTAAAGAACAGAAATCAAAGCAGATTTCCTCCTAATCGTTACACCCAAGACTTTGTCCGAGATATGCCCTTGTGCTAGAACAGTGTTCTCCGATTGCCTTGCAATATAGGGAGAACTGATGTGAGTTTTTTTGAGATGTGAGATCTCGGTTTCTACAGAGAAGAATGCTCTTCGAAACCCTAATTTTATTTCACTAATGATGATTAGGTCAACATCAAGGAGGAGGCTCTCCTTTTTGTTCTCCTAATTCGGCCAAGCCGAGTCCATGGGGAGGAAATGGGCTTTTCCATTTCCTCTTCTATTTGACTCGTAGTCCGAACCCTAATGGCTAAATGTATATGATGCGGTCTGATTATAAACTGTTATCGGTTATCGGAAATTAAGGCATCAGCTAATAATACGGGTTAGCTGAATTATTAATTCGTGTCCGACAAAAACAGTATTGTATAATTATATTCAATATACATTTAATTAAATATAAATCGTTTATATTTAATTTTACGAATTAACTGGTTAATTCGCCTTAGCCCATGATATTTAATCCGTATTAAATATAATATCTCAACATCACATATTTGACTAATTACTAGTCAAATAACTCGGACTAACTGGTTAGTCAATTTTGGCATCTACATGACAGTATTTTCATACCGTCACGTCTCTCGAACGTATCCTATAGGTGTGACTTTTAGGGACCAGTTGATCACCGCCATCTGTATGACAATAACGTCAAACTTATCTAGCAAGCCAACCGTTATTGATAAACGTGGATCAACTGATAATAATACCAAAGTATGCCCTTTGATCCTTTTAGAGGTTTATAAGTCCTTGCACTAACTGTTAAGGACACCAACCCCAACAGAAAGGACAAACAAAGTAAAACAGATAAAAAGCGTCGCCTCCCCGGCAACGGCGCCAAAATTTGATACGGTCGTTATGTACCAAAAATAAATACCTAAGTTACTACTAACAGAAGTCAGCGGTAAGTAGGGTCGATCTCCACAGGGAGGCTAAGTTGCTATCTATCTGTTTAATTCGGTCTGTCAGGGTGTCACAGAAATGGGGGGTTGATTTGATTTAACTAACTAGAGACTAAGCGAGGGAAATGAATAAGAAAAATTAACAATAGGAGAAGGGTAGTATGCTAAGAGTCGGTCCACCGTGGCAGCTATCAGATCTTATACTATCGGGAATACTAAGGCGATTAGACTATTGATATGAAGAGCTATGGTCGTCACCTTTCGGTCCTTAAACCGCCCTAGAGCGTAAACAGCTTAACTTTCGCCCTCACTGCAATACCCTATTGTAATTAAGCAAGCCTTCCCTTCCAATCTTTCGATCTAGGTCGGGGTTAACTAGATTTATGGTCTCCTGCATGCATTCATTCGACCGGATAACAATTAAATTGCCTAATACAATTCTTATCGCAGGGCTAATCTATTTAATACAATTAAAACATGCTACCACGGCTTCCCTAATCCTAACATACTACGGGGAATTTAGCTAGACATAGAATTAATAAGAGCAATAAATAAAGAGGGAGAGGGAATAATAACCATTAAATAAAAAGAGAGAAGGGAAGAAAGAATTACTGAATTAAAGAGATCCGGAAATGAACAGGAATAAAAGTAACAGTGTATAGAGAAAAGGGGAAGAGCAATGTCATCCTTCGATTGTTACAAATGACAACCTTTACTCCTATTTATAAGAAAATAGGAATAGGATTAAACCTAATGACGGAATTAGAGCTTAAAAGCCCAACCCGTCAGCATAGCCACTCGATCGACCAACTAAATCACTCGATCGAGTGAACTTGACTCAAAAACAGCTCGATCGACCTAGAATAGTGCTCGATCGAGCAAGGCTATAAAGGAACTGGTCGATCGACTAAGCAAACAACTCGATCGACTGATTATTGCACCTAGAGCTACTCGATCGAGTGGTAAACTACTCGATCAAGTGGATATTGACTTCAGCAGCTTATAATTCTCGTTAGTTTGCCTTTGACTTGTCCTTTTAGCGCCCAAAACACCTTCACGCATCCCAAGACAGCAATATTTCCCGCTCCAAATCTACTCTTTCTCCAAATGCATGCTAACGGACGGTAAATAGCTTGATTCCGCTACTTTCTGGTTCATTCCTGCAAATAAGACAAAATAACCCAAAGTAGCATATTCGGGGCATTTCGTAGCATAAAACCACGATAAAAGCATAGAAATACGTGCATAAAATAGGCTAAAAGAACTATATAAAATGCACGTATCAAATCTCCCCAAACCAAACCTTTACTCGTCCCCGAGTAAACTAAGATGCAACTAAAGGAATGGAAAAAGATAACTCAGAGCTAGCTACAAAATTTGATACGGTCGTTATGTACCAAAAATAAATACCTAAGTTACTACTAACAGAAGTCAGCGGTAAGTAGGGTCGATCTCCACAGGGAGGCTAAGTTGCTATCTATCTGTTTAATTCGGTCTGTCAGGGTGTCACAGAAATGGGGGGTTGATTTGATTTAACTAACTAGAGACTAAGCGAGGGAAATGAATAAGAAAAATTAACAATAGGAGAAGGGTAGTATGCTAAGAGTCGGTCCACCGTGGCAGCTATCAGATCTTATACTATCGGGAATACTAAGGCGATTAGACTATTGATAAGAAGAGCTATGGTCGTCACCTTTCGGTCCTTAAACCGCCCTAGAGCGTAAACAGCTTAACTTTTGCCCTCACTGCAATACCCTATTGTAATTAAGCAAGCCTTCCCTTCCAATCTTTCGATCTAGGTCGGGGTTAACTAGATTTATGGTCTCCTGCATGCATTCATTCGACCGGATAACAATTAAATTGCCTAATACAATTCTTATCGCAGGGCTAATCTATTTAATACAATTAAAACATGCTACCACGGCTTCCCTAATCCTAACATACTACGGGGAATTTAGCTAGACATAGAATTAATAAGAGCAATAAATAAAGAGGGAGAGGGAATAATAACCATTAAATAAAAAGAGAGAAGGGAAGAAAGAATTACTGAATTAAAGAGATCCGGAAATGAACAGGAATAAAAGTAACAGTGTATAGAGAAAAGGGGAAGAGCAATGTCATCCTTCGATTGTTACAAATGACAACCTTTACTCCTATTTATAAGAAAATAGGAATAGGATTAAACCTAATGACGGAATTAGAGCTTAAAAGCCCAACCCGTCAGCATAGCCACTCGATCGACAAACTAAATCACTCGATCGAGTGAACTTGACTCAAAAACAGCTCGATCGACCTAGAATAGTGCTCGATCGAGCAAGGCTATAAAGGAACTGGTCGATCGACTAAGCAAACAACTCGATCGACTGATTATTGCACCTAGAGCTACTCGATCGAGTGGTAAACTACTCGATCAAGTGGATATTGACTTCAGCAGCTTATAATTCTCGTTAGTTTGCCTTTGACTTGTCCTTTTAGCGCCCAAAACACCTTCACGCATCCCAAGACAAAGAATATTTCCCGCTCCAAATCTACTCTTTCTCCAAATGCATGCTAACGGACGGTAAATAGCTTGATTCCGCTACTTTCTGGTTCATTCCTGCAAATAAGACAAAATAACCCAAAGTAGCATATTCGGGGCATTTCGTAGCATAAAACCACGATAAAAGCATAGAAATACGTGCATAAAATAGGCTAAAAGGACTATATAAAATGCACGTATCAAATCTCCCCAAACCAAACCTTTACTCGTCCCCGAGTAAACTAAGATGCAACTAAAGGAACGGAAAAAGATAACTCAGAGCTAGCTACAAATGCCCACTTAAACCAATTTAATGCAAGCAAACTAACACCTATAGCTAAACAGTCAAATGCAAACGAGTTATAAGATGTTTATAATAAAGCTGAACCGTCGACCTTGCAAGACCTTTAACAATGGACTATCACGGGTCACTCTTCTCTCATGAAGCAAAGGGTGAACAGATATATGTAAGAGAGAAGGAGAAAAATAGTCGCTCACCTAGACTACGACCCACATAACATGCATGCAACTAATATGATAGACAATTCTAACTACCGTACACACATTCCAACCAAACAAGGTCCCGCACACGCCCGAGGGCTTACAAAAATATGGTAAAGTGAGGCAATGGGTAAGAAAAGGCAAAACATTTATGGGGATGTGGAGGTATAGGTGATCAAGCTAGTACCTAAACAAAACCATATGAAACATATCCATTTCCAACTCAATTATGAATTTAAGCACATGCCCTTCATTTGGCACAAAACTCACCAAACCCAACTAGAAATACTCCTCAATTAATGTAAGATAGAACATAGGAGCAGAAACCGATTCAACAACTAACCATCTTTTTTTCATAATTTTTTTTTTTTTTATTCCTTTTTTTTTCTTCGGTTTCTTTCTTCACACATTCGAATTCTTTTTTTCATTTTTCATTTCTGTTTTTTTTTTCTTTTTCACGTCTTCTCATCAACCGCCTTCCTTCATCAATTACCAACTCCAAGTCAACAGAATACGCGCCAACATTTGATACAATAGACAATATACCGCAGAACAATCTAAACTAGCTTGACAAGGCAGGCTAAATTTGGAATGTAGTTAAGGGTCAACAGGCAAATTTGGCTAATGTGGAGTTAAATGGGTAAAAATGAAAGGCAAGGGAAATGTAAGCACCTCCCTGCATGTGACATCAACCACTAACCCGAATGTATGACGGCAAAAAGCGATTGAATTTCATAAACGTGCAAATTGATGATACATGTTATGCAAGGAGTAACTACTCACAATCCTACATGAAACTTGTCACAAATGACACCAGTTTATAAGGCTCTAATTCCTTAGAAATTATAAGTAGGTTGCCAAAATTTCAGGTCAAGTCTATTTGTTCAGCTAAATTAAACATTAACTCGTAGATATGCAATAAGACAAAACTAAAAGATAACAGTTCAGTGCAAGGCTTAAGCAAAAAGACAGTTGCAGTGCAATTTCATCACGGAAATCGACCGTTCCGACTCAACCTATATGCAAAAATAAACATGAAATTTTTTTTTTTTTAATTTTTAACAATTTTTTTAATTTTTATGGGATTTTTGGATTTTATGAAAATAAACAATGATGCAAACATAAATTAAATGTGATAACTGAAACGCAATAAAAACAATATGCAGACACAGGTATAGATGCATAACCTCCCCAAACCAAACCGTACAATGCCCCCATTGTACCAAAACATGGAAAGGAAATGCAAACTGAAGGAGAAAGAGTGTAAATACGGAAAACTCACAAGATGCGCAAATAAGGGGACCTCCCCAAACCGACCATGAAATGGGAGGTTGCTAAGGCCCGTAAAACCGTCTCAGGAAGCTAATCCAAGTCAAATATACTCGATATCCGTCCAACAGTGGTCGATCGAGTAAATGGGCATCCAAAAACTGCTCGATCGACTGGAATAGTGGTCGATCGAGTGGATTTCTTCCTGCAGGCACTCGATCGAAAGGAATGGTAGCTCGATCGAGAGGATTTCTCATAAAAAGTACTCGATCGAGCGGAAAAACCACTCGATCGAGCGATCCTCAGCGTGTACCTGCAAAACAATATGAAAAACAGCCCGCAACTGACAAAAACAAGCATACTGAGATAGTCTATGGTATAAAACCATTTATTACAACTGAAATTAAATAAAGTGCAAAATAAAATCTCCGGGTTGCCTCCCGGGTAGCGCTAGTTTCAGTCAGGTCCCAGCTCGACCTTCTTTTTCTTCGAGCCTCTATAATTAATCACAATCAAAACAGCTCAAAGCGCGCAGCATTAAATCATAAACTTGCGCATGTGCTACACAATAGCATAAGTAGCACCAAAGTGGAATCAAGAGATAGGAAATGAAATTAAACAACCGTTTGAGTCTAACAAATTTCCTATGTGAGCTCCTAGATTTATCCACATAATAAAGGAGCGCGGAGCAATCACAATATATAAGGGTCCCGATTCAGATTAGCAATTTTGAGATGACATGTACGGTGAGAAGTTGCTAATGTAAACGTCCACATATGAGAGGGTGCAGCATTAAAAGAAGGAGCATAAATTAAACGAGGCAACATACTGTTAAAACAAACAATAATGAAATTATCGCTTACTACCTCGGGTTGGTCGCTCTCAACGACGGAATCACCGACAAAGGAATGCATTACCTCATCCGTGCTAGGAGCAATTACCGTCTCACCGCTTCTTCATCAACCTCCTCGAGTCCATCCCGTAAATCGCACTTCAAGTGTATCCGACTTGGCGTGAATAAGGGAGGTTCACCGTAACCTTCATCATCGTCAAACTCGTCATCCAATATGAACCCAAGTGACGGAGTTAAGCTCCCAATGGCCAAATCGATCGAGCGGTACTCACTCGATCGACCACCTTCCTCCCGCATCTCACTCGATCGAGTAACAAAATCGCTCGATCGAGCACTTTCCTCGTGCATGTCACTCGATCGAGAGGAGATATTACTCGATCGAGGACTTTCTTTCTCGTACGCTGATATCCTTGCAGGCACTCGAAATACGACGTAAAAATCGTCATCCGAAATATAGAAATCATTTTCAAAGATTGGGCATCGCGGGTTCTTCATGGGAAAAACCGCTCTTGGTCAAGCACACCTCTTTTGGTTGCCGAGAAACCAACCCACTGTTAACCGAGCAATTTCGATCGCAACTCAAAGAATTTCGTGACTTGAGCACCCATATGTCTATCGAATTCCGAACTAAGGATCTCACTCCGCGATTTCTTTTTTTCTCGTATATCATGAGGATCTTGTTGCGGTGGCCATTGATGCGGTGGATGTGGTGGCACAACTACGGCTGCATTGTGCTCAAGCGACCACATCCCCAAGACTTCTTCCTTTCCCAACTAGCGGGTGGCTCGGCCTGGGCTTCAAACCGAGCAATTAGTCGGGAGACGGATGTCATCTTGGCAAGAGGGATCGAAGGTACTCAAGCCTTCCCTTCGATAATCTCCCTCGCAGCTCTGTCTAATAAACCCGTAAGCCTATCAAAACAAAGACTAAAGAAAAAGATAAGAACAGCCTCAAGGCACTTAGTCTTCCCTTGAGGCGAAAGGACAAACAAAGTAAAACAGATAAAAAGCGTCGCCTCCCCGGCAACGGCGCCAAAATTTGATACGGTCGTTATGTACCAAAAATAAATACCTAAGTTACTACTAACGAAGTCGAGCGGTAAGTAGGGTCGATCTCCACAGGGAGGCTAAGTTGCTATCTATCTATCTGTTTAATTCGGTCCGTCGGGGTGTCACGAAATGGGGGTTGATTTGATTTAACTAACTAGAGACTAAGCGAGGGAAATGAATAAGAAAAATTAACAATAGGAGAAGGGTAGTATGCTAAGAGTCGGTCCACCGTGGCAGCTATCAGATCTTATACTATCGGGAATACTAAGGCGATTAGACTATTGATAAGAAGAGCTATGGTCGTCACCTTTCGGTCCTTAAACCGCCCTAGAGCGTAAACAGCTTAACTTTCGCCCTCACTGCAATACCCTATTGTAATTAAGCAAGCCTTCCCTTCCAATCTTTCGATCTAGGTCGGGGTTAACTAGATTTATGGTCTCCTGCATGCATTCATTCGACCGGATAACAATTAAATTGCCTAATACAATTCTTATCGCAGGGCTAATCTATTTAATACAATTAAAACATGCTACCACGGCTTCCCTAATCCTAACATACTACGGGGAATTTAGCTAGACATAGAATTAATAAGAGCAATAAATAAAGAGGGAGAGGGAATAATAAACATTAAATAAAAAGAGAGAAGGGAAGAAAGAATTACTGAATTAAATAGATCCGGAAATGAACAGGAATAAAAGTAACAGTGTATAGAGAAAAGGGGAAGAGCAATGTCATCCTTCGATTGTTACAAATGACAACCTTTACTCCTATTTATAAGAAAATAGGAATAGGATTAAACCTAATGACGGAATTAGAGCTTAAAAGCCCAACCCGTCAGCATAGCCACTCGATCGACCAACTAAATCACTCGATCGAGTGAACTTGACTCAAAAACAGCTCGATCGACCTAGAATAGTGCTCGTATTTCTATTTCAGCACGTATTTCTATGCACGTCTTCGAACTCTCGCACCACAGATATCTCAGAAGCTGTCGGCGGCTCTACTCGGTGGTCTCTCACATAACAGAGAATCAAGGGACACTTATTCCTCAAATATGACTTTAAAGTCATCACAGCTATGAACCTACACTTAGGCTTTACCACAAACCCTCTATAGGACACCCTAACACCCTTGGGACCCTTTAAGGACACTCTCTTTTGCCGACAATCTATCCTGGCATCATACTTACCCAGCCAATCCATCCCGACAATCACCTCGAACCCATCTATAAGAAACTCTAACAGGTATACTGGTAAATCTACCCCTTCAACTACCATAGATACTCCCTTATACAACTTGAGACACGACACAGACTCTCACGAAGGTATGAACACGTCATCTTTAACAACCTCAAACTTTTCTAAACCCATAGATACAACATGACTCTTAGACACAAAAGAGTGTGTAGCCCCTGAATTAAACAAAACAAAGGACGGTACGTTATGAACAAGAAAGGTACCAGTAACTACACGAGCATCATCCTGTGCTTCCTGCTTGTCCATCATGAAAAGCTTCCCACTGTTTTTCTGTCCTCCACCCTGAACTGAAGCATTGGAGGTACTTGGCTTGGCTGCCGAATCCTGGGTGGTGCTGTTGTTCTGGCGCTGATATGATCCACTACCATCGCGGTTGTAACCGCCCTGGTTGCCCTGTCCACCTCTGTTGCCCCATGAACCTCCCGGTCGGTTACTAGCAAAACTCTGAGTTGGCCCCTGAGAAAAATTCCCTGGCCGAGCTCCTGAACCAGTGCCGGGCTTGTAGCTCGTGCATTCCCGTCTTTTGTGGCCTATCCCACCACAGTAGAAGCATCTAAGGTTGGAGTTGTCACTCACACTCCGACCTCCATTCTTTCCCCAGCCACGAGATCCTCCCGAGACACCAGCTCCACCAGAAAAAGCCTTGGCATGGTTGAAGTTCCCTTTCTTGTTGGCCGACTGACTGTTGCTTCCACTGTAACCCTTCCTCTTTTCCGCAGCAGTCCTCTCATCGATCTCTCTTAAGAGATCTACCATTCTCTCAGCTTGACCCGCTCTCAGATACACTTCCTTGAGGTCAGTAGCAACCCCGGCTGGCATACGACTCACGATCTTAGCAGATAAACCCCTCTTAAAACGGAGAGCCAAACCTCTCTGTCCTAGCTACATATCCTCAACGTAACGAGATAGCTCCAGGAACCGATGATAGTAGTCCGTGACTGTCATCTTCTCAGTCATGGTAAAGGAATCAAAGTCGGATCTCATCTTGTGTCGGATATGCTCCGGCACAAACTGCTCCCTCATAGCACTCTTCAACTCAGACTAAGGAATAGCTCCTTCAGCCTGGTAAAAAGCTCTAGCATCTTCCTTGACGTTTTGCCACCAAACTGCAGCTTCACCTCTTAGGTAGTACACTACCTACTCGACGATCATGTCTTCGGGGCACTTAACCATTTCCATGAGAGCTTTGATCTCACGGTGCCACTTCTCGAGTAGCTTTGGTTCACCTACCCCATCATATGTGGGAGGGTTGAAGCGAGCAATGATGATGCTGAGCTGAGTAGCATCCATCGACTTCTCATTCCCCTTTCCCACATTTTTGAGAGCTTCAAGGAGAGCCTCTTGTTGCTCAATCATGCGAGCAACCTCATCAAGAGTCATCTCCGAAGCTTGGATCTGCGCGGGAGTTCTTTTGGGCTGCATTTTGAGCTGACAAGAAATAAGGAAACGTAATCACAAAAGCCTACGGCTCAAAACGTAACAATATTCCGCCAAAGGAACACTCGGCCGAGTATACAACCATACTCGGTCGAGTATCCTAGATACTCGGTCGAGTATTCGACTCCAGAAGCAAACGTCAAAAACTCAGAAACAACACTCGGTCGAGTAAAACAACACTCGGCCGAGTAGTCACTACTCGGTCGAGTATACGTACTTACTCGGTCGAGTTATCATATATAGTAGCCACTGCTACTCACTGCCAAACAACACTCGGTCGAGTGCTTGGTTACTCGGCCGAGTGCTCCCTACTCGGTCGAGTACCTGCCCTGCTCGGCCGAGTAACACTATAGACGGGTATACAGTATAAAGTTCTCTATCATGCTCACTATTCCCGCAGTAAACACATAACATCAAGAACTTAAATGCCACGTTATAATCATACCAACATACAATTCATGCATATTCTAAATCCAACATAATAAACATTCACAAACCCGTCACCTACACCATTTCTCCAATCACCGCACTTACAAATTTCAACACATACCCTTTCAACTATCAACTATTACTAACATGCATCTTCACATACATGTACATACAAAACCCAACACTCATCACACTTCCCCCATGTTACCGACTCGAGTTAATGAGGGCCAATTTGCGACTCCGGGACGTCTCCCGAATCTTTGCGGTAGCTCCAAACAACTCTCCCCGGGTTCATTTTTATTTAGACTCCCTAAGTTCATTAAATTCATTTGTTTAGGTGCCGGAATCTTCGGCTCTGATACCACTTTGTAACACCTCCTCATACCAAGGTGCCTTACCAGGACCACCCTACCATGAAAGTGTGTTACCATCTCGGTTGCCCGAGGTTAGTACATATCAAAAGCGTCTGAACTGAGCACATTTATTAAAGTACTGTAAAGTATAAAGTTTACATCAACCAAATCTAAAAACTGATTCAACTAAATACAACTCCAATGTCTAACAATAAAAGAAATCAACTAAGACTCAGACGATGATACTATGACTGGTGATGACAATACTCCCATGACTGTCCCCAAGCTCATCACAAGCAATACCTGTCAAGCCTGCTCACCATCCCCGAATGGATCACCGCAGATTCCACAAACAACAACGGGGTCAGTATTACTCAATCAATATCAGACAAACAAACGAAGTAATCAACTGATCATCGCCCAATCCCAATCTTTCATTCTCACACTGTAACCGACTACACATCAAAGTGTACAGCCCTGCCAGATTACCCATCGCAACAGGTAATCCTCGTCGCCAGTGGGTGACCGCAGCCGATCCCACCTAGTCCAGCTCCTCAACGAGCGACAAACAATCCCTGTCCCTTAATGTGCACTTCCCCTCCCGTGGCGGGTTCCACGGAGGGCGAACTAGGGTGTGAAGCCACTCCCGCAAGTGACTCCACCACAATCACAATCACACGACATCACAGCCGTCACAACACCCTCACACCAACATCATCACAACAATCTCCATACTCCGATGATCAACAGATAACAATAGTCACACAACAAACATGTCTTAACAATGAATAGTAAACTGAGTAGGGAAACCCTACCTTAGCAATCAACAGTAGAATGAACTCGAACAATCAGAAAGGCTCCTCTACGAAGTCTTCTTCTATACAATAATCACATAACACAATTACACATTGCACAACCCCCATATTCCCGATTCCGTAAATGTACACAGTAACCCTAACGAATATGAATAACATTGAAATAGAACTTACCAACAGTAGAATGAGGAATTATACGCAAGAACTCCGAAGATTACACACACAACAACGCTATGGAATAATTAGGAAGTGATTAGGGAGAGATTAGGGTTAATGTAGAAATGATGAAGTTTGAAATGATGTTTAGAAACTGACGCGGGATATAAAAATAATCTTAAACACTCCCTAATCAAACCGTCAAAATAACACTTGCCAGACCGGATACTCGGTCGAGTAAAGTTATACTCGGCCGAGTATCCTCTACTCGGTCGCGTATTCACTATACTCGGCAGAACCAAAACAACCCACGACAATAGCACTACTCGGCCGAGTAGGCTCTACTCGGTCGAGTATTCACCAAAGAAAATCCGTAATATTACACTTCGTACTCTGTCTCATTGTTAGTAGCCTTAAATTCACAACGAACCTCTTGTGCTATCAGATCCCCATGTGGAGATCGCAAGACTAGGCCTACCCCTGCCCCCTTTGATTGGAGGCGCCATCAATATTCATCTACCATACTTCTGCTTCCTTATCCCCTTTGAGGGTTAGGATTTCATTTTCTGCTAGGTTTTGGATAGCTGGGCTGAAATCGGATACGAAATCTGCCAGTGCCTGTGACTTTATTGCTGTTCTTGGGTCATACCTAATGTCATACCCACTGAGGTGTACGAAATCTGCCAGTGCCTGTGACTTTATTTCGACATTCTGCCTGACAACTTAGATTTTCTCATTATAGATTTTAGCGGGTAGTTAGTCACAACATGTATGGTGTGGGACTCAAAGTAAGGGCGTAGTTTGTAAGATGCAATCACAAGTGCAAGTACCAGTTTTTCAAGAGATGTGTATCTGGTCTCTGCTGGCAGCAAAGACTCTCTTATGTAGTAGACTTGTTGTTGCTCTTCATCCTGTTCCCTAACTAGGACCGCGCTTACTGCCACCTCCGTGACGGCTAAGTAGAGGAACAACGGTTCTCCCTGTTCTGGTTTCGATAGTAATGGCGGGGTGCTGAGGTAGTGCTTCAGCTCCCTGAATTCTTGCTCATGTTCTGCGGTCCATTCGAACCTCTGGCTCTTCCTTAATATGTCGTAGAACAACATGCATTTGTCTGAGGATCTCCAGATGAATCTGCTCAAAGATGCTACCTTTCCTACTAACCGTTGCACATCTTTTGACTTTTCTAGTGACTCTATTTGTAGCACTGCCTTAATTTTTTCCGTGCTGGTTTCTATTCCCCTTTGAGTCACAATGATACCCAAGAATTTTCCGGATGATACTCTAAAGGTGCATTTGGAGGGGTTCAGCTTCATTTTGTATTCCTTGAATGTGCTGAAAGTTCCTGCCAGATGTCGCATGTGATCCTTGGCCTTCTCCGACTTTACTACCATATCATCAATGTATACCTCCATGGTTCTTCCTATTTGTTCTTTGAACATCCGGTTGACCAATGTTTGATACGTAGACCCTGCATTCTTCAGGCCGAAGGGCATAACGTTGTAGCAGTATATGGCCCTCTCCGACATAAATGCTGTCTTCTCTTGATCTGCTGGATCCATTTTTATTTGGTTGTATCCACTCCAGGCATCCAAGAATGTTAACATCTTATGTCCAGCTGTCGCGTCTACCATTGCGTCAATGTGGGGCAACGGGAAGGGATCTTTTGGACATGCTTTATTGAGGTCGGTGAAGCCCACGCATACTCTCCACTTTTCGTTCTTCTTGGACACCACTACCACGTTTGATAGCCATTTCGGGTACTTTACCTCTCTAATTTTGTTTGCTGCTAGTAGGCTATCCACTTCTTGATTGATCACTTTATTTCTCTCAGCTGCAAATTTCCTTCGTCTCTGCTGGATGGGCTTACATCCTGGGTCTATTATGAGCTTGCGCGTTATGATAGACGGGTCTATCCCTATCATGTCATCATAGGACCATGCGAAACAATCCATGTTGGCTTGCAGAAATTTGATTAAATGCTGCCTGAGGTCACATGTGCATCCTGCCCCTATTAACACCGTTCTTTCTGGGTGCAGCTTGTCTAGGTTGATCTGATCCAGCTCCTCGGCTGGGGGCTCAATGTACTCATTCTGGACGTGCTGCTTCTGTAATTGCTATGCTGGAGGATTGTCTGTGCACTTCAATGCCTTTTTATAACAACCTTTGACTTCCTCCTGATCTCCTCGTATCTTTTCTACTCCCAAGGGTGTGGGGAATTTCACACATTGATGATATGTTGAGGGGACTGCCTTCATTAGATACAGCCATGGTCTTCCAAGGATAACGTTGTAGGTAGATGGTCCATCTATCACCAAGTATCTTACTTGTTTATTGATTTCTCCTGCGTAGGTTGGGATCACGATCTCTCATAGTAAGTTAGCTGTCTCTCCACTAAATCCTACTAGTGAGATGGTCTTCTTCTGTAAGTCCTTCTTGCACCCCATATTTTTTATGGTTTTCAGTATGATTAGATTGACCGAGCTGCCAGTATCTACCAGAACCTTCCTTACCGTGCAATTAGCCATTGATAATGTTATGATAAGTGCATCATGATGTTCCTGGTTGTCGTGTATGTCTTCCTCGTCGAAGGTGACAGCAGGCAGATCGCTATGAAAAACTTTGTAGGAGGTTTCTGGTTTGTCCCCCTTAGTTTCAGTAGCTCATCTCTTGGCCGCCGAATATGTTAGTCCGCTTAGGTCTGAGCCGCCTATTATCACATTTATTATCTTGGTGCATGTGAGCTATGCCACGGGCTTCACAGAGCCCACCATATCCTGCTGCTTGCCCCCTCTTGGTAATAGGTGGCTCAGCTCTCCCTGCTCGTACATGCGTCTGATCTCCCTGCGCAAGGTGTAGCAATCCTCCGTGGTATGCCCGATGTCGCAATGGAACTCGCATTTTTTCTTATTGTCTTTTCGCCATGACTGTCCTTCTACTGGTGGCCTAGGCCACCTTAATCCATCTCTCATTTCTCTGAGTGCCTTTAGGATTTCTCCGACGAGAGTTGTGAATCCATATTCTGCCAGCATAGGGATTTGCTGATTCTCTTCTCTGTTGTCGATTCTGTTGACTCCTATACCATATGGCCTATATCTCTCCTCCTTCTTTCTAGTGGATTGTTTTCTGCTTGACTTCTCTATGGCCGACATGCTGGATACGCTCGGTGTGCTCGGTATGCTGGCTCTAGCTAGAACGTCTTCTTCCAGTCTTATTGCAGCTGCTGCCTTTTCTTGCACTGCTTCAAAACTATGACAGGGCTGCATAGTCAGCTGCTTATATAGGTCTGATTCGTGGTGTAAGCCCCTTCTGAATGCTTCCACCGCTGTTGACACATCACACTCCCGTACTGCCACCTTTTCGTTATTGAACCTGGTGTTGAGTTCCCCAATGGTTTAACTAGCGCCTTGAACGATCCGGTACAAATCGCCAGCGTGCTTTTGTGGCTTCCTACTACTTGCAAATTGCTGAGTGAATGTGTTTACCAGATCGACAAATGTGGATATCGACATGCTAGATAGACTTACGAGCCATCGAAGTGCTAGCCCCGACAGTGTAGATCCGAACTCCTTGCACATGCAGGCCTCCTTTACATGCCCAATGGCTGTTACTGTCATCATTTTTTGCTTGTATTGGCTTACGTGATCAAAGGGGTCCGTTGTGCCGCCAAAGAGAGTCATGTTTGGGTTGTTGAATCCTTTCGGCATGACGACAACTAATATTGCATCTACGAATGGCGAGTCAGCATAGCTGTCAGGCTCTGCCTTTTCAAGTGGAGGCGGCATCCCTGGGATCCTGCTCAACATCTCCCTTAGCTCTAGGTACTGCTTATTCGTTAGGCTTCCTGAGTCTGAGCTGCGGCCGTCTACTATCTGCTGATTCTAGACGTTGCTTCCGGGCCTGAGTTCCATAGGATACTGATGTGGTGTGTTATCTAATGGGGCTGATGCTACAAGCATCCCCTGAGGCCAGCTTACTTGCGGACTGCCTGCGGATCCTGCACCAGGTATCTTGTTAGTCATAACGAAGTTATTGGTTGGGACGTTACTTGGTACTATCTTTGTGCGGCTGGCAGGCTGCCAACTATCTGGTGTGATGTATCATAGTCCCTGTGGGACTATCCTTTCTCCTGCTGATACTGCTGTCAGATCCAATCTGGTCACCAGCTCGGCTGGAATCTGCCGTAGCTGGCTCCTGTTGCCTGATGCCCCCTGTATGACACTACAATGAAAACGCGGGATACCGACGGAAAAAATCAGGCCATACTGACGGCTTTTCCGTCGGTATTTGCATTTCCTGGCGGAAATTCCGTCAGGATCCAGGGCCAGCTTATTTCGTTAGTAAAAAACCTATCCTAACGGAATTTCCGTCGGTATTCACAAACACTGACGAATCACTGACGGGATAACCGTCCTTATTTCTAGCTGGCAAGTGACGGATAATCCGTCAGGAAATGGTAGTACTGACGGAATTTCCGTCACACAAGGACACTGACAGTTTTTTGACACTCAATTGAATCACGTAAAAAAGATGGAAGTGATGGAAATTCCGTCAGTTTTTTACATTACTGACGGAATAAGCTGACCCTGGTATTTTCTGAAATCCCATTAAAAAGATGGAAGTGACGGAATTTTCGTCAGTTTTTTTGTATTACTGACGGAATCTCCATCGGGTTTTTGGACACGTGGCAGTTCCTGGTTAATTCTGGAAAAATTAGGAAAAATAGGCAGTGACGGAAATTCCGTCGGTATTTTAGAATTACTGACGAAATTTCCGTCAGTTCTATTAAAAATCAAGGCTGGAAATAGCAGCCTGCTGCCCATCCACGATGCGTTTTTTGCATCGTTTCAAATACAGCCACGATGCCTATTTGCATCGTTTCAAATACAGCCACGATGCCTATTTGCATCATTTCAAATACAACCAAAACCTGCAAAACACATACAATCGTCGACCGCCAAGCAGGAAACCATTTTCACGTCGACCGCTATTGCGGGAATCAATACACAACAAAAGAGAATTGAACGCAAATTTTGTACATAAAAAGTCGGTCAAATTCATACATTGTCTTACTAATTAAACACAAATCACCAATGTTTTTTCATAGTCCATACTAGACGACAACACTAATCTAACCTAAAGGCTCTAACCTAAAGGCTCTAACGTAGAGGCTCAATAAAATTACCATCTCCAAACCCGTGTCCACCATCCGTAAAGTCATCCCGCCGATGTGGAGTAAATTGTGAACACGTGTTTGGGGGTTGAGATGCTTGCATATCAGCCCAAGCCTTTTGCATTGCCGCCATTTGTTCCGCCTGTTCATGAACGGTTCTTTCAAGAGCAATTCGAGCGGCTCGCTCATCATTCATTTGGGTGGAAAGCTGTGAAATCATGCTAGGAGCATAAGAGAAAGATCGTCGGCCAGCTTTGTTAGTAGGAAGATCATACCATATTTCGGTATAATAAGAAAACTCAATTACTTCATTTAGGGTTCCATATTAAAAAACCCTTCAGTTGAATTCACAGAAACCCCATTGCTTAACGTAGAATTCGAAACATCAACTCCCTCCTTAAAAGCTCGAAACTTATAGCCGTTGATGGAATACCGTCTCCAAGACTTCACCATGTTACTAGGACCCAATGCTAAAGCTATTATTAGATGATCCTTCAATCTATGAACCTATGAATAAAAAAAATGTTAATTAAGTTGTTATATTTTTTTCAATATCTAATAAGAAATCTATATGTGTAGTTCAATTTGAAAGAAAATGTATCATCACTTACTTGATTTCGGAACCATTTCGGAAAACTTTTGTCATGTGATGGCCAAACATCATCAAAGGATGTGACATCAGGAAAATTGATTTTGATATGTGTCTCAAATTCCCTATAAGTAGGGAAAGCATATTTTAGTTATGTATTACCTATAAATTCGATCTAATTTGATAATTAAAAAACAATTGAGTAATGATGAAGTATTAACTTACTTTTCATAAGTCTCTAAAAAATCTCCACAGTTCCTTAGCACATAAAAATGAGCTTCTTCATACTCTTTCTCAGTTAAGTACCTCTGTATACACATTTCCGGTTGTAGCCTCACCCCTTACTTAGATTTCAACTGGTCATCGAATTTACACCAACATCTAAGTCTTTTGCTTTTGTGTCAATGTGATCTTCGAAATAAAAAGAACAGAAATTTGAAATTTCCTCTAACAAAAACGCGTTGCATATTGAACCCTCCACCTGAGCTTTGTTGCCAATCTTTTTTTTTAAATGATTAAGAAATCTCTCAAATGGTCTTGTGGTTTGGATCGTAATTAATCCCTGCATAGAATTCAAAACTTGAACATTAGCACTGGTGTCAATCCACCAAGTAGAAAAAGATACATTAGTAAGATTTCATTCGAAATAACTTACAAAACCAATTGGGTTACCTTTCTTATCAAACCATGCTTTACGTTTAGCACAATCCACCAGCAAATGTCCAGGTTTCTTGCAGAATTTGCAAACATCATCTTTCTTTTTCTTATTTAATGGTTGATTAACATCATCAGATTTAGGTGATGCTCTCTTACAGGATGATTTATTCTTTTTGTCAACTCCTTGAACGAAATGAGCAACTTTAATGCCTCTCGAGCCTTACGTAGATACCTCTTGAACCAATTTATTAGTTAATTCATTTAGAGTCCACTTTTCCTTAATAGTGTTGTAATGAATTTTGAAAGGTTCATAATAAGAAGGTAAGCTAGTTAAGATAAATTGAACTAGAAAAGTATCATCCATAGTCAATCCCAAATTCTTAAGTTTGGCTGCAAGATTTATCATTTCAATGACATGACCACTCATTGTGCGAGAACCATCAAACTTCATAAGATCTGCCATAAGTTTCCCAGCAAGGGATTTTTTTGCAGTCTTAAACCGATCTTCAATGGCTTGCAAGTATTCTTTAGCACTCTCAGTTTTAGGCAGGGATGTCTTGATGTTCTTGTCAATTACAATTCGCAAACACATCATGCTAAGTCTGTTAGAACGATCCCAATAAAGGCGGAGTTTATTTTCATCAACAGTACTCTTATCAGTTAATGGCGCATGCTTATCCGTAATAAGAGCCTTGTCCAGTTCGAGTACTCCCAAGGAAAATTCAACTTGCTCTTTCCATTCTGAGTATTTAGTTCAATTAAGTTTGATTATAGACGTAGCATATGAATTAAGAGTTGGCGATACATTAACTGCAAACAGGATACAATAATTTAGTCATAAAACAACACATACAATTAAATTAAATTATATAATTTTGGGTTCTCCTGTGGGTAGTTACCTAATATTATATATAGACTTGATACCGTTTAACGGTTATCATAAAAACATAATTATAATAGAATAATTTTTCTTAATTATTGCTCAAATATATATAAATACTATTTCTCTGTAGACAAATAATATGTATTATTGCATTTGACCAATATTTATTATTTGCTTAAGATGAGAAAAAAAATGTAGGTTAATATGTTACATTTAGAATTTCTTAAAAAAAAATATATATAGTTATGTCGTATAACATACTAATACATTTAAAGTACATTATTTTAATGTCATAAAAAATTATTGTTAAAGTAAACATATTATTAATAAATGTTAATGTTAAATAATTACAAAAACATAAAATAATATTTATAACTATAAAAACAACGATAATAATAAAATAGATTGAACATTACTAATCGTCGACATTATTAAAATGTTACTGATAACATAATAATATAGGTAATATCATTTTAATTATTATTAACGTAATCACAATAATAAAATCGTTTTTAAACTTAAAATTGCGGAATTTAAATAATTATATGTTAACAAAATAGAGTTAATAATGAGTATATTATTCATACTGCACCAATTTATGTAACTCCTTTTAATGGATAATCATGCATTCTAAATCTTGCTCTAATACCACATGTTAAATATTTAAGTTGTAACATGAAACCTACGATCTTGAGTTACATAATTATCACAAATCTAATTTTATTGTTAATCATATTAGAACAAACCTCTAGACAACATGATGATAATAAGCTTTGTTGAATAATAAACCCTTAGTGGAGAAATGAGGTTTCTCTCCCTTTGTCTATAAACCTTTAATGTATGTGTTGGTAATATTTTGTGATGATATTTGTGATGGGTAAAGGTCACTATCATCAATACTATATATTAAATCAAGAAACCAAGGGACTTCCATGTAATTAAAGAAAGTTATACAAATTAATTATACTACATAGTTTTAAATCAATAGCAGCGTGTGATGGACCCGATTAAGGGATCTCAATGCAAATATTATATAGTTTGGGTTAAAACTAAATTATATAGAAACTTGGTAATTTTCCTAAACATTTGTAAGAGACTAAAACATGGTTATTTTCCGTAAAATAAAGTAATTAATTAAGATGGTCAATTTCCTTAAAATAAAATAATTAATTAAGATGGTCAATTTCAAGGAGACTAAAAGAAAGGAGATGCTTGGTAATTTTCCTAAATATTTATAGAAGATTAGAAGATGGTCAATTTCCTTAAAATAAAATAATTAATTAGTATAAACATGCACACTTACGGTATTAATTATTATCATCATAAAATTATATATTAAATTTAAAATCCATATAATCTTGTTAAACTTTACAGTTTCTTAGATGTATAGAGATGTTAATTATTTAACATACAAAAGTATAATAAGTAGGTTATAAATAATTCAACTTACATTCCATAACATATAATATTTTATAATTCTTTCGATTTGATTTAATGCATATATGTATTATATTTATATAAATATGTACGTAATGCTACGGATTTATGAGCTGTTGGGAACTCTATCGCGTAAGGCTTATGATGAGTCATAATTATATACATATTTATGCCTCCCCTTAAGTTCTTTTGATATGATTTCGTGCTAGTTTATATCATTTACATGCCTTTTATGTTAGAATGTCGATACTTCCGCTTTTTGACGTTTAATGCAGGAATGATGCATTTGAGGAGCAAAGGAATGAAATGGGCATCGCAGAGTGGGCATGAAGGGATACACGAAGCATGGCACGAGAATCCATAAGAATGAAGGAAGAGAAGTTAAGAAGAAAACATGAAGAAAAGAGCTTCTTATTAATAGTGCCTACTTTGAAGAGCCATATCTTGAGTTCTACAACTGATTTTCAAGTGATTCCAACTGGAAAAGAAAGCGTATCTTCTTCGCTTTTCAACGCCGCAAAAATCGCTTGTTTTTGACAAGTAACGAAGAAATGGCGGCCGTTTGAAGTTTAGTGCGCGAAGCAGGAACTTGGTTCCTTGATCGAGTACAGTGAGGCTCGATCGAGGAACCAACCTAATCAACTAAAATTTGTAATGTCGAGAGTTGGGGGTTCATGAAATTTGGTGGCTCGATCGAGTAAGGCCAGGCTCGATCGAGGAAGTGGTGACTCGATCGAGGAACCTTTCAGTTTTCTATAATTCCCGCTACTTTCCTTAAGTCGGTTATCTATTGCTATAAATACCAAAACTCGTATCCTAGGTTATTTATGCTTTATTTTCTGTAGGTTTAGCATAGTTACTCAAAAAACTCTCTAAAATAGTTAGTTTAGTTTAGATTATTGTTTTTACTTCCGGATCAAAGCATTCCTTTATTACGGTATCAATCTTTCTTTAATAATTATTCTATCATTATTGTTCATCTTATTATGTTCTTAATTATGCCTTCTTATATATTATTGTTGTTATTAGAATTAGTATGAGTAGCTAAATCTTCTATCTAGGGTGAAAGGGGATCTAGGTTGTTAGAAGGGGATTAAACTAATGAATTGATAGTTAATATTGCTTATTTGTTGTTGTTCATGTTATTGTTCTTCATCTAGAGAATTAATTACTGGCCAGGGTTAATTGACTAGTATAGCGAATTGAGACTTCCACCGACTGGGTTAGAATAAATATAGGCCACAATAACTAAATAGAGATAATTTAATGATAGCGATTACATGTTAAATTAGATCAAAAAGAATAATGAATCGACCGATCATAATACCTTAAACAACATAATTAGCTCTATCAATGAATTAAATCATACTCCGTTTGACTACCTAGTGAACCCGAATTCGTAAACTCTTTAATATTATTGTTATTCATCTTTATTTAATTTGTTATTAGTTGTTAGAAATCAAGCCAATCAAGACCCCATAACATGGTACCTTTAAGACGAATTTAAATATAATCAAACTAGATAATCACCGCCTCCCTGTGGATTCGACCCTGACTTACCGCTAGCTATTTTGTTAGTACTAAGCTAGGATTTATTTTGATTAAGGCAAACGACTGAAAACAACCTTATCAAATTTGGCGCCGTTGCCGGGGAGGCAACAGTTTTTCTGTTTGTTTTTGTTTAGTTTGTCTTTTGTCTCAGGGAACATCAGTTCCTTGAGACCGTTCTAATGTTTTCCATCGAGTTTCTACAGGGTGAAGATGAGAACTTCCATGATTACATGCATAGATGGAATGATTGGATTCGTTCCCATAATTACGAGGCCAAAATTCCACGGCTTACTATGTGCCTTACCATCATAAAAGGTATAAACAGACAAACCCAAGCCTATATAGACTCCATAGGTACGGGAGATTTTGGTGGTAAGAATATTGAAGATGTCCTTTCTTTCTTTGAATGGCTTGCTATTTAATGCATTAAACCCACTTTTTCATTTCAGCCATGCATGGATGAGGGTGTAGGTAAGACCATAGAAACCGTTTTAAATAATGAAAAGGATATTGAGGGAAATATAGAGGATGAGACCATATGCTCAGTTGATAACCCCTTCTTTGACGACAATCTAGAACCCCAATATGACGATTTTACAGACAGTGAGTCACATGAGGAAGGCTTGATAGACCCCTTAGATTACCCCTTTTGTGATGAGTCTTGGGATCAGGAGAGTGAGGATACGCGATTCAAAGATCTTGAGGTTAAATGAGACTCATGTGACGATATGCTGACTCTTTCTTTGGATACTTCCCCTTTAGTTGTTGAATTTGATTCTAATTTTGAGTCTCGTGAGGTTCATTTTATTACACCTGTGCAGAATGCATATTTTGATGTTTCTGATGTTGAAGATGATATTGATGAATACTCTTTACAAGGGTCCCCTACTAAGGACCCTTCAGATGCTTTGATATGTTTTGAGACATGTGCAGGTAAATCTCCCATTTGGAAAGCTGAGTTAGATGCTTTAGAGGCTGAAATATATGGAAAAGAGCCTATCAACAAGGGGAACGCAAAGGTATATGAGTCAGTGAATACTCCTAGCATGGTAGAGGTAATGTATTCTTTTGCCACTAATTCTGTCATTAGGAGCGATAGACCTCCTGACCAAGAGCTAATTGTTGACGATAACTTCATAAGGATTACTGGTGTGGTGAGTGATAAATTACCTCGTATGACTTCTTCTTTGTGTTTTGATACTCCATATTCTCTTGGTTGGACTACAAATTTGATGCGATTTTGCTATAATTGTCATCAAAAATTTGATATGCTGAGACAGTCTTTAACATTGATTTTATATGCTCCTGTTATATCTTGGTGCTATTTATGCTTTTGTGTAGCACATGCGCAGATTTATGATCGATTATTAAGAGCTTTGAGCTGTTTTGATTGTGCCCAATTGCGGGTAATTGAGACTAAAGAAAGGAAGAGGACGGCAACGGGTGCTTCGATCGAGGGAAATGAGGCTCGATCGAGGAACTTGCATGCTCGATCGAGTGGCATGGGGCTCGATCGAGTCACCACGTTTTTGGGTTTATTTCTTAGCTGACTTGATTTGGAATTGCGCGGTTGATGATTTTTCCCATATTTTTGCAGCTGGTTTGGGAGAATCATAAGCTCTTACCCGGTATTCTCTTCCCTTGTATCTTCTTTTATTGTATTATCTATTTTTTTTCCATTCCTCTTGTTAGTTGTGTCCTCTAGGTTGATGGATTTGTGTGTGATTGCTATGCTGTAGGCGTCACATTGAGGACACTGTGACATTTAGGTTTGGGGGAGGAGTCTTTATTTATGTTGTGTGATTTACTTATTGATGTGTGCATTTATTTATCAAAAATCCATAAAAATTAAAAAAATTTCAAAACACAAAAACATGTTTTTCCTTTGTTTTAGGCCGAGTCTTGGTGAATTTAATAACAATGATGTTAAATTGCATTGTTTTTGCATTTGAATCCCATATAGTTGTCCATATACATTGTTTTGACACGTTAGCCATGGAAACAAAGCTCATAATTCAAGTCTTAGCCGTATTGACATGCCTTATATTGATTAGATTTGACACAATTATGTTGGTAAACTACTTAAATTCTGAGGTCTATAGAGATTCCTAGGCCAGGAACATCAAAAAACTGGTCTGATTATCAATTAGGTTTGAGTGTGGTTTCTCCTTGTGGAATATGTAATATCAAACTGCATAAGTGTGACATTGATTTCTTGATACTTTTATTGCTTTCATTTGACTAATTACATGTGGATAGGCGATTCTTATCGTTAAAATAAGCCTTACAATACTTTTTGTTAGCCCGTTTGAACCCTTGTAGCCATTCTTAAATTACATCTTATGAGCTACAATCCAGAATTTGCCTACCTTTTCGGGACAATCGCAGTTGCTTGCTTATCATGTCTATTTTACTACTATGGTTGGGATTGGGACTATTATTGTCATTTGTCGGTGTAGTAGAATTATTTAGCAATTGTGTTGTATCCTTGTGTTGGAAAAAGAAAAATATAAAGCAAAAGAAAAAGAAAAAAATAGAAAAAAGGAGAGAAAAAAAATCGAAAAGAAGAATTGAAAAAAGAGAAAAGAAAATAAAATTGGTTGCTTCGTTTGGTTTTGTCAAGGATCAAAAGGATAGTTGTTAGAGTCCAATGCATAATTGGAGAGTAGTTTGTTATCTCTCATATGTTGTAAAGTTGAGATCATTTCTCTAAGTTGGGTTCATTTAATATCAAAGATTTGGTTTTGGTTTAGCGCTGCGACTACCTTCTTAGCTCCACATATCCATAATGTGCTTTGGCACGAACCATTTCTATCCCTTTAACCCCTTAGCCACCCTTATTGTCCTTGATACATGTACTTTTGTCTACATATGGTGATTGCATATTAGTTGGGTACATTTCTGTCACATTAGATTGCATGCATGTTTCATAAGTTGAGTGAGTGTTTCTACTTCTTTCTATCTTCACATATAAATCACCCTATATACTTATGAGTGCATGAGTGAAATCCGCGAGAGTCCGACTAATTTGTCTTGTAAGATTGAAAGGTATTTTGCACTTGTCTATAATATGGTGACTTGAGAGTGAGATACGTTTTCTATTTCCCATACCTTTGAATTTATTTTATTGGTAGACTTTAGTCATTACTTTGTTACAGATATGGATGGCTTGGGATTTATATGTGCATTAAACATTAGCTCTGAGTTGTTTATTCGCCATTTGTATGTTTGTCTTTTGTATTGTGTGTTGCTTTGCTTGAGGACAAGCAAAGAGATGGTTTGGGGGAGTTTGATGAGTCATAATTATATACATATTTATGCCTCCCCATAATTGCTTTTGATATGATTTCGTGCTAGTTTATATCATTTACATGCCTTTTATTTTAGAATGTCGATACTTCCGCTTTTTGACGTTTAATGCAGGAATGATGAATTTGAGGATCAAAGGAATGAAATGGGCAACGCGGAGTGGGCATGAAGGGATACACGGAGGATGGCACGAGAATCCATAAAAATGAAGGAAGAGAAGTTAAGAAGAAAACACGAAGAAAATAGCTTCTTATTAATAGTGCCTACTTTGAAGAGACATATCTCGAGTTCTACAACTGATTTTCAAGTGATTCTAACTGGAGGTGAAAGCGTATCTTCTTAGCTTTCCAACGCCGCAAAAATCGCTTATTTCTGACAAGTAACAAAGAAATGGCGGCCGTTTGACGTTCAGTAACCGAAGTAGGAACTTGGTTCCTCGATCGAGTACAGTGAGGCTCGATCGAGGAACCAACCAAATCAACAAAAATTTGCAATGTCGAGAGTTGGACGTTCTTGAAATTTGGTGCCTCGATCGAGTAAGGACAGGCTCGATCGAGGAAGTGGTGACTCGATCGATTGCACTTAGGCTCGATCGAGGAACCTTCCAGTTTTCTATAATTCCCGCAACTTTCCTTTAGTCGGTTATGTATTGCTATAAATACCAAAACTCGTATCCTAGGTTATTTATGCTTTATTTTCTGTAGGGTTAGCATAGTTACTCTAAAAACTCTCTAAAATAGTTAGTTTAGTTTAGATTATTGTTCTTACTTCCAGATGTAAGCATTTCTTTATTACGGTATCAATCTTTCTTTAATAATTATTCTATCATTATTTTTCATCTTATTATGTTCTTAATTATGCCTTCTTATATTGTTATTGTTGTTATTATAATTAGTATGAGTAGCTAAATCTTCTATCTAGGGTGAAAGGGGATCTAGGTTGTTAGAGGGGGATTAAACTAATGAATTGATAGTTAATATTGCTTATTTGTTGTTGTTCATGTTATTGTTCTTCATCTAGTGAATTAATTACTGGCCAGGGTTAATTGACTAGTATAGCGAATTGAGACTTCCACCGACTGGGTTAGAATCAATATAGGCCACAATAACTGAATAAAGATAATTTAATGATAGCGATCGCATGTTAAATTAGATCTAAAGGAATAATGAATCGGCCGATCATAATACCTTAAACAACATAATTAGCTCTATCAATGAATTAAATCACACCCCGTATGACTACCTATTGAACCCGAATCCCTAGAACCTTTAATATTATTATTATTCATCTTTATTTATTTTGCTATTAATTGTTAGAAATCAAACCAATCAAAACCCCATAACTTGTTACCTATAAGACGAATTTAAATATAAACAAACTAGATAATCACCGCCTCCCTTTGGATTCGACCCTGACTTACCGCTAGCTATTTTGTTAGTACTAAGCTAGGATTTATTTTGATTAAGGCAAACGATTGAAAACTACATTATCAGCTTACTCTGTCGTGTAAGTGAGTTTTGCGTAAGAAACAAAGTTCTGTCTAATGGGCAACTCGATCGAGTAGGGGAAACTCGATCGAGTACGGGTCACTCGATCGAGTAAGTCACTTACTCGATAGAGTAAGTTTGTTTATACGGGTTTTGCCGAGTTTGATAGCAACGCGTGAAAAGATTGTATAAACCTTTCCGTCAGTATTCTTTTACCTCTTTACTTATTCTAAAACCTTTACAAGAGAAAAGCATACAATGTAAGATCCTTCTCTCGCATTGCTATCAAATCCAAGGGGCTAGAGTCGTCGGATTTCAGAGTTCTTTATACCGTTGAGACCGTCGCATTGTGGTAAGATCCTAGTACAGTTTTTATAATGTTTCGTTGATTTTGGTTAAACCCTAATTGGGTGATTTTGGGGTTTTGGTAATATTTTTGTATTAGATTGTGATTATATTATTGTATGATTGATAGAAGGTGATTCGTAGAGGAACATTTCTGATCTGCTGTTATGACGATTGTGGTGATTGCATTTCCAGGTAGGGTTTCCTACTCAGTTACTGTTTACATGTATATTAGATGGTTGGATGGTTGTTGATGGTTGATTGATGTTATTGATCTATATCGTATTGAATTGGTAATTGTTGATGTTGTATTTGGTTGTTGTTGTTTGACTGTGGTTCGCGAGGTGCGCCCTCGGCTGAGTGGAGTCACTTACGGGAGTGGCTTCATGCCCTTGATTTGCCCCTTGTGGAACCCGCTACAAGAGGGAATGTGCACATTAAGGAACATGGGTTTACGCTCGGTATTGATGAGTGGGGCTTAGGTGGGAACGACTGCGGTCCCCCACTGGCGGTGAGGATTCGGCCGTAATCTGGCAGGACTAGACCTTCCGGCTAGTCAGGTGATTGGTGATGTGACGGTGTTGGAGAATTGTTTGTATTGTTGTTATTGTATTATCTTATATTGTGTAAGTAGTAACTGACCCCGTTTAATTGTTTTAAAAACTGTGGTGGTCCATTTGGGGATGATGAGAAGTAATTGAGCAGGTATGATTTGGATGCATGGGGGATTAGCTGCGCATGAGTCATCACGAGTCTGTTAGAAGTCTTCCGCTGTGTTATCAAACCGTATATTTTCTTTAGTTGGTTTTTGGATTTGGAACAGTTGTATCATACTTTACAGTCTTTGGATTTTTATGTATTCACTTAAATTATTTATTTAAAGTACGTTCTTTTATGGTCTATTTCATATTCATTGCCTCGGGTAACCGAGATGGTAGCACTCTCATGCATTAGGTGGTCTTGGTAAGGTACCTTGGCTTATGGGGGTACTAAATGATTGGTAAGTTGAATATTGTATGAACATGATAGATGTTGGTGTTCGGCTTTTTTGAATAGTAACATGTGGTTAGGGATACTGGTTTTACAATTATCGAGTCTCTTTTGGTTGCATTGTTGATGTTTAAGTTGTTTGGAAGAAAAATCAAGTAGTTATGTTGTCTGATTACAGCGAAGTTGTCATTAAACTGTTATAACTTTAGATGCGTATATTATTTTGATGTGATTCCACTTGGAGGTGATAGCTTGTTCTCTTACGATTATAACGATAGGTCACACGCCAAAAATGACCAAGAAACGAGTGAGATATGACCGTTTTACGAAAATTAAAAGTGTTGTGAACTGCGTAGGGTACTCGATCGAGTAGCCTTTACTTGATCGAGTGCACGTCTTGGTACTTGATCATGTACCCCTTACTCGATCGAGTAGCCCAGGTAATTTATTATACGTGTTTCTGATCTTCACCTACTCGATCGAGTAGGCTGTACTCGATCTAGTAACCCCCGTTGTGGGTCATATGCTTATCTTTTTACCTCATCCCATATCATATTTAATTGAAAGGTATTCTTTTGGTCCTTTATGCATTGTCTGACATATGTGTTGATCCTGATGCGTAAGTTAGCCAATCTTATGATGTAAGAGTAGCACCTTATGATGGGTATGAGTTTGGTGGGGAGGACATGAGTTATATGTGGTTGTGATAGATAGTGGAAAAGGAAAGAGAAGATTGATGATATTTATTGAGGCATGGAGCATGTTCTGTGAGACGTGGTGAGTGATATGATTGCGAGTTTGGGTAATGTAAGGTAAGTCTATATGGGCAAGGGGTGATGTAAGTGTAAGGAACGTGAGAATGAAAAAGTTGAGATGAGGGATGCGAATAGTGTAAATTTGGGATGTGTAAGGATTTATGAAGGGAGATGGTTAGTATTGTGTTGTTAAAGATATATGTGATGGAAGGTCGTTATAGAGGGATGGAAACGAATGGTGTATAGTGAGATCGAGTTATGCCGCGATGTGTAGGTAGTGGTGGAGTTTGGGAATTAATATCATTAAGAGGTGAAACTAGTGTCTGATTTCCTTGGGCAATTAACGGTATGAAATGAATTTTCGTTTCTAGGGCGAAAAAAAATTTAAAAAAAAAAAGAAAAAAAAAGGGAGATGCAATTAATTGAAGAGTAGACGTTGATAGTGTAAACTGATTGGTGGCAAGTGTGAGTGAGTAACATGGTGAAAGAGGGTCGATTGTAAGGAAAGAGTGAGAAGGTAACGATATGAATTAGTGGATTTTGAGTTTTGAAGCAATGAGAAGGTAACCGGAGCAATAAAGAGTTGGGTAGTAGGAACAAGGAGTTAAATTGTTAATGATTTTGTCGAGTGTAAAAGGAAAAGAATGAGGGGAATAAACTAAGAGAATGTTGACCGGAGTTATGCGATATGGAAGCAAGGAATCGTCGAGATATAGGATACTATCATGAGGGTGTGAGTTAAGGGTTATATAGGAATTTCAGGATGATATGTTAGTCATGAGTTTCGAGGAATTAAGGGAATACGAAGTTGGTAGAGTATCTGCACGATATGAGATTTTGGTGGACAGTTAGGTACGATACAATTAAGGATAGAATTGGGAAGAATGTTGAGGTAAATTTTGTTGATGGATATGATGCTCGTTATTTGGGATGCAAACCGAAGATAGGAAAGGAACCGTTATATTTAGAGGTGAGAGTAAGATATTTGTTATACGAACAGTGGTGGTGTTGTGGTGGTGTCACTAGTGGTTAAGGGTGATGATTAATAGGAAAGGTAGCTATCTTAAAGAGGTTGATTTTATAGAGGCCGGATTGGTATGTATGGTTGTGATGGAGTATAAGATGTGGTTATAGGAGACGATTGCTAGTAGTTCAGTATTAATGATATGAGTACTTTTGTCACGAGGTGATAGTTATGCAAATGGGACAATGTGCTATGAAGGGCATGCGAGTTAAGCTCGGGTGAGAGATAACCTTTATCAAGTAGTAACTTACGTGATCAGTATTGACTAGTTAGATGTGATTACGGGTCTATGATGTGTGTAAATGTTTGTGTGATGTTCTGACCTCACGAGTAGTGGTATGGTGTGATAGCTATAAAGTCGTTATCTGAGTGTTCCGCGTCATACGTTGTGTATGGTAACCTAATAGGATGATATTCAAAAGTGATTGTTTGGGTGATCTAGAAGGGGTTGTTATACTTGTATGTGTATTCATGATATATGTAAGTGATAGTGTGAGGTTCTTACCTCATGAGTAATAGTATGGATGATATTCATAAGGTTATTATCTATTTATTCCGTGTAATATGTTGCGTTGTGATCTAGTAAATCGGTTTAAAGGAAGTTTTCTTGTCAAGGAAGTTATACTGAGTTAGTATTTATGGGATTATATAAGTTTCGATGACTATCGATGTGGTTGTTGTGCCTCGAGTGGCGATCCGTGCATGGTACTTCGTGTTGTGATGCGGGTACTTTCGCGCTGCACTGCAGCTGTTGGTGGCGGTGTTGCGATGCCGTCATCGGTTATGGTGGAGTAGACGGGATACTTGTGAGACGAGTTTTCAAAAGTGTATACCAGTTTTATAGATTGTTGTTTTGTTTACTGGTGTTCCCTTTGAGTTTCGGTTTTGACATATAGACTATTGTTTTGTTTATTGATGTTTCTTACCAGTGTCGGCTTGGGAGTGAGGGTAGAGTATGATATGAAAGTGAGTTGGGTATGTTTCCATTGTTGTCATAGTATAGTAATATTCTGTTAATGGGACACAGTTGTGAGAGGTTGTTAGAGTACTTTTGATCTCGTTTTAGATGAGGCATTGGTGCACATAGTTGTGGTAAGAGAATTGTGGAATATGTGTGGTATTGAACGGGAAACTACAGGTGGTTTATAACCTTTTATTGGGGCAGTGAGTACGGAGTGTTGAGAATTAGTATCATATTAAGTTATGGGTGAGTTTTGTGGTAATAAAAGAAAAGAACTTGAGAAGCTAATATGAGTGTGTGTAACAATTGTGGATCATAAGTTATGATCGTAGAGATAAGGGCATATATATATATATATATATATATATATATATAGAAGTATGTCGTTTTGCGGTAATGTTGAAGAGTTGGTGTGGTGGTTTTGCTAAGGATTTTATGGTATTGGTTAGATGGAGTGCAGAATAATTTGAGGTATGAGAACTATTAGAGAAAGAGAGCCCTGGATATAGGAATGGTTGTAGGTGTTGAGGCTATAGTCGGTTATAGTTGACATGCGGTGGTGATGAGGATTATGGGAAGTATAGTAAAGGATCTAGTATTAGTGGGTTACGAGGACGTAACATTCATCTTAAGAGGAGTAGGATGCGGCAAAGAGAGTTTGATGGTTGTACATATTGCTGTATAATTGGAAGTTTGAGTGTTGGTGTAGAATAAAGGATGGATTTGTGTTGTGGTTTATTTTATTAAAGGTCATGGCCGTGCTTGTAGTAGTATGATGTTTAGGAGGGTGAGTAAACTTTGATAGTGTAAACAGTTCGGGCGATGATGTTTATGTGTATGAGTAAACTTCGAGGACGAAGTTCATTTTAAGGGTGGTAGAATGTAACATTCCGTTTGGTGGTTGACCTCGCTAGGTGGATTGGCTTGATATTGGATTTGCTAGTAAGTAATATGTTAGTGAGACAGAGCCTTGTGTGGCGTTTGTGGATGGTAATCGGTAGTGTATAGAGTTAGTGTCGGGAGGCTATAATGTAGTTGATACGATATCATGAGCTATGTTGTGGAGGTAGGCATAGTTGGTGGAGTTAGTGTTAGGAGTTCATGTTTTATAGGTTGGGTTTGAACTTCGGGGATGAAGTTTATTTTTAAAAATGGAAGACTGTAATACTACTGATTTATGAGCTGTTGGGTATAGTACTTTATCGAGTAAGGCTTACTCTGTCAAGTAAGTGAGTTTTGCGTAAGAAACAGTGTTCTGTCCGATGGGTACTTGATCGAGTTGAGGCCACTCGATCGAGTAAGTCACTAACTCGATCGAGTAAGTTTTTTTATACGGGTTTTGCCGAGTTTGATAGCAACGCGTGAAAAGATTATATAAACCTTTCCGTCAGTATTCTTTTACCTCTTTACTTATTCTAAAATCTTTACAAGAGAAAAGCAAACAACGTAAGATCCTTCACTCGCATTGCTATCAAATCCAAGGGGCTACAGTCGTCGGATTTCAGAGTTCTTTATACCGTTGAGACCGTCGCATTGTGGGTAAGATCCTAGTACAGTTTTTATATTGTTTCGTGGATTTTAGTTCAACCTTAATTGGGTGATTTGGGGGTTTTGGTAGTATTTTGGTATTAGATGGTGATTGTATGATTGTATGATTGATATGAGGTGATTCGTAGAGGAACTTTTCTGATCTGCTGTTGTGACGATTGTGGTGATTGCATTTCCAGGTAGGGTTTCCTACTCAGTTACTGTTTACATGTATATTAGATGGTTGGTTGGTTGTTGATGGTTGATTGATGTTATTGATCTATATCGTATTGAATTGGTAATTGTTGATGTTGTAGTTGGTTGTTGTTTGTCTGTGGTTCGCGAGGTGCGCCCTCGGCTTAGTGGAGTCACTTGCGGGACTGGCTTCACGCCCTTGATTCACCCCTTATGGAACCCGCCACAAGAGGGAATGTGCACATTAA